>NC_091303.1:15877327-15897327 GCF_038502225.1 Cherax quadricarinatus | reverse complement strand
TGCTATAGTCAGCAGCAACATGAATAACAGTCAGTGATTCACGCAGACGGTTGGTAGTGAGTGTATCAGTTCCCAGTAGTACCAGTTACCAGTAGTACCAGTTACCAGTAACCAGTTACCAGTAGTATGACTCACTGCAAACCGTCTACGTGAATCACTGACAGTTATTCATGTTGCTGCTGACTATAGCATGTTTTTGAACGCCGCTCATCCCTAGGCTTCACTGGTGAGTCAGTTTTAAGATAGAGAGCAGAGAGGCAGGGCGGGCCTGTGCTTCCCATATTTTCCGTTATAATTATACGTACTAACCAGCCTACGTGAGTGTTCTTACCCAATCCACGTTTCGAACCCCACACATGACACCTTGGCCTATTTTCTGAGTTTTTGCATTGTCATCCAGTTCGTCCGTGAAAGAAGTGTTGTGATATCAATGTGTGTGTGTGTGTACTCACCTAATTGTGGTTGCAGGGGTCGAGACTCAGCTCCTGGCCCCGCCTCTTCACTGATCGCTACTAGGTCCTTTCTCTCTGCTTCCTGAGCTTTGTCATACCTCGTCTTAAAGCTATGTATGGTTCCTGCCTCCACTACATCACTTGCCAGGCTATTCCACTTCCTGACGACTCTGAAGAAATACTTCCCAACATCCCTGTGACTCGTCTGAGTCTTCAGCTTCCAATTGTGACCCCTTGTTTCTGTGTCCCATCTCTGGAACATCCTGTCTCTGTCCACCTTATCTATTCCACGCAGTATTTTGTATATCGTTATCATGTCTCCCCTGACCCTCCTATTATCCAGTGTCATCAGTCCGATTTTCCCTCATACTTTCTTCGTAGAACATTCCCCTGAGCTCTGGGACTAGCCTTGTTGCAAACCTTTGTACTTTCTCTAACTTCTAGACGTGCTTGACCATTTGTGGGTTCCAAACTGGTGCTGCATACTCCAGTATGGGCCTGACGTACGCGGTGTACAGGGTCTTGAACGATTCCTTACTAAGGTATCGGAACGCTATTCTCAGGTTTGCCAGGCGCCCATATGCTGCAGCAGTTATCTGGTTGATGTGTGCCTCTGGAGACGTGCTCGGTGTTATGGTCACCCAAAGATCTTTCTCCTTGAGTGAGGTTAGCAGCCTTTGTCCACCTAGCCTATACTCTGTTTGCGGTCTTCTTTGCCCTTCCCCAATCTTTATGACTGCATTTGGCAGGGTTGAATTCGAGAAGCCAGTTGTTGGACCACGTGTCCAGCCTGTCCAGGTCTCTTTGTGGTCCTGTCTGTGTGTGTGTGTGTACTCACGTAATTGTGGTTGCAGGGGTCGAGACTATGTGTGTGTGTGTGTGTGTGTGTGCGTACTTGCATACGCACACCTGCGTGTGCAGCTGCCTGGTCTGGTCCACCACAAACACTGAAGTCTCAACACAGTGTCGCACACACTGCTGTGTGTTCAACCTTCAACTGTGTAAGTACAGTTAGGTATTGTGTCTGTCTCGCGGCTAGCGACCGGAGGGTCGAGCCTCCACCAAGTATTGCTGTGAATGACCCACAAGGGTTTAGCGCTTTCCATGTATGTATTAATATACATATATGTATGTTGAGCATTTTATGCGTGCATTAAATAAACCCTCAATGCGTTGGAATATATCGAAAGATGGAGTGTTGTCTCCCAAGACTTTTTTCATACATTTGCAGGAATTGGAATAAAAGTTATACATGTCGTGCCGAATAGGTAAAATTGGTCAATTATACGTTTAAAGATATATTTTTCATTTATGTTAATGTAAAAGTTAATTTTGTACCAAAAGAACCTTAGAAAACTTACTAAACCTTATTATAACAAGCGCAATTTAATATAGTTCAGAATGATTTTGGCGATATTATTGCATACTCAAATTTTCTCTTGTCTTATTCGACAAGAAGAGTGTTGCTATTTAAGCTAAAATCGCAAGCTTTACCTATTCTGCACAACATATATATATATATATATATATATATATATATATATATATATATATATATATATAATATGTCGTGCCGAATATGTAAAACTGGTCAGTTAGCAAGAACTCATTTAAAATTAAGTCCTTTCTGAAATTTTCTCTTATACGTTTAAAGATATGTTTTTTCATTAATGTTAATGTAAAAAATTTTAATTTTGCACCAAGTTGAAAAAGCAATGGATAAAACTATCATCATTTAATTGGGTTTTAATGTTTGTTCATTTACACAGTGAGTGTTCAGGTAACTCCCATATTTGAAGCATAATCTAAAAAAATAAAAGTTTTTACGCTATTTATTTGTATATTTTCACATTTTAAACAATTTTGTATCTTTTGTAAATATTTAAGGAAGCTATTAACGTCAGCTGCGTCAGCTGCAATCATGCAATTAATCCTGACACGCGAAAATATCGTGTCAGACTATTTTAATATTCTCAAAACCTATCAGATATTTCTTATTATAATTATATAAGGGACTGGATAGTCCTGATGCCCGTCTGAGTACAGGAACATGTATGTAACGAAATACACAATGCGGGTTAGAGCATTTTATTGAGGAGGAGATTTGTCCACCAGTGTTTTAATCAATTGATAAAGTCACTGTTGGACGTAACGACTTCACAATAAAATGCTGTAACCCCCATTGTTAGCCTTAGTTACAAATTGTATGTATACTCTGCCAGTGTATCACCATGAACGTGCGTGTTGAAGACCGTTCAGTGTTAAATATAGGAACTTCGTAATCACCAGAAGAGAAAATCATTCCTCACTATGGGTATCCTCAGCAGCAGGAGCAGCAACAGCAGTCAAGGCATCAGCACTCGAGAAAGCAGCAGTTGAGACAGCAGCAGCAAACACAGCAGTGGCTTTAACAGCAGCAATAAAGAGAGCACCGTAACAGCAGCAGCATCGATAGTAGCGGCGCATTAAAAGCAGCAATAACAGCAGCATCAACAGCAGATGACCACATGACCACAGCATCTGGAGGTTCGGACAGTCACCAAGATGAACAGAACACGAAGAGACACGAAGCACTGCACACCTGGCCTGCCACCTGCACTTTGGTCGACACATGGATGAACACCTTGTCTAGCCCAAGGTCACTATAGACTTGATGACGATCTTGCCTGGCCCAAAGTCACCCCCCCTGGTTGGATGACCATCTTCCTTAGCCCAAAGTCACCCCCCCCCTAACTGGTGAACTCCGTCTATCTCCTGGTTGCCACTTGGTCATGGGTCGTCACCTGACAGTAGGAGAGAGGAACCGCTTCCCAGCAAATAACTAAAAGAATGGAGGAACACTGCAGTACACCTGCTGGCCTATGTTAGACAAGTCTTTCTCAATCTCAACTTTTCTCGCTCCTATATTTGTTTAACTTATTTTTAAAGACTTCCAAGATGGCACCATCAAGTACTACACTTGGCAGATTGGTGCACTCTTCTACAAATCTATTGCTAAATCTATACTTTCCTATATCCTTTCGAAATCTGAATTTACGTAACTTAAATCCATGTTTTCTTGGTTAGATATTCTTCGCACCCTATAGATATCCCTTCTCTAAATTTGCCTTCCAATTACCTAATTCAGTGAGACCGACGCCTCATGCTGCGTCTTTCAGAAAAATATAGGTTCAGGATACTCAATTTATTTTCACATGAAACATTATTCAGGGAATTAATTTCGTCATCCTCAGCTATTTGCTCTCCAGTGTATTTATTTTTATATTTTTTTTTTTGTAGTATTGTGTAGTTTGCAGACTAGAAGTGAGGATCATAATCTAAGTGATGTCTTACTGATGATACATAGGCCTCTAATATAATTGTATTGCTTCTTTTGCTTACACCTCTTGATATAAGTATAAATCTCTCCTTTAGCCTTATTTCGAACGTTTAGGCGCTACTGTATTGGCCTCAGATTTATGCACACTATGTATGATCAAGCTCTATATTACCTTGTTTATCAGTGTGAGATGTTATTTATATCCCTGAGAATTGGGACTTTGCACTTTTCCACAGTGAACTGCACCCGTCACTTTTCCGACCACGGCATTAGCTTGTCCAAATCTTCCTGATGCTCGATTGTATCGTCATCTGAATCTATTATTCGGCCAGTTTTTGTGTCAAATTTTCTTCAAGGTCATTTATGTAGATTATGAACAACAATGGGTCTAAAATTGATTGGTCCTTGTGGAACGCCACTTGTGACTGGTCCCCATTCTGATTTCACTCCATTTTTGCAAACTCTTTACTTGTTAGTCAGCTATGACTTGAACCACGAGAAAATTTGTTCTCCAATGCCATGTGCTGCCACTTTGCTGGCACCCACCCAGCAAGGATCTGCCACTCAGCAAAGGACTGCCACTCAATATATGGGTCCACATGAATGCTCAGAACATTATTATCATAATCAAGCAAAGAGGAGAATGTATGAGAGTATAGTTATACTTTCCACGGCTGGAGGCAGCGAAGATGTTGTGTCTGAGGGCAATGTGTGGTGTGTATATAATGCAAAGAATTCGTAGTTTGGAAATTAGGAGGAGGTGCGGGATTTCCAAAATTATTATCCAGAGGGCTGAGGAGGGGTTGCTGAGGTGGTTCGGACATGTAGAGAGAATGAAACAAACTAGAATGACTTCGAGAGTGTATAAATCTGTAGTGGAGGGAAGGCCTTGGAAAGGTTGGAGAGAAAAAGTAAAGGTTTTGTGTGCGAGGGGCTTGGACTTCCAGCAAGCATGCATGAGCGTGTTAGATAGGAGCGAATGGAGACAAATGGATTTTAAGAATTGACATGCTGTTGGAGTGTGGGCAAGGCAACATTTATGAAGGGATTCAGGGAAACCGGCAGGCCGAACTTGAGTCCTGGAAATGGGAAGTACAGTGCCTGTTCTCTGAAGGAGAGATCTTAATGTTGCAGTTTTATAACTGTAGTGTAAGTGCGCTTCTGGAAAGACAGTGATGGAGTGAATGATGGTGAAAGTTTTTCTTTTTCGGGCCGCCCTGCCTTGGTGGGAAACGGCCGATGTGTTAACAATGATAAAAAAATATAATCAAGGTGAAGAGCTAAACCCGTACGAGGTAATTAGGTCTGATCCAAGGGAAGGTTAGGTAGTTCCATTTCCTTGGGCCAAGAGGCCCTCATCCGCGTCATAAAAGTTTAGAAGTGTATCCTGAATACTGAGGTCAAACTCGTGAAGATCTGAGGTCAGCGTCACTTCATAGAAGATTTATTTTAACAAACTTGGTTGCACCCTCAGCGTGCTGTGTTCTGTATGATAAATTACATCATAAGTAGCTATAATGGTTACATTGTGGAGACACCCCTATTGTGCTGCTGCAATATTCTGTGTGATAGTTACATTGTGGGAATACCCTATTCTCAGTGCGAGAGACATTGCTGAAATAAACTCTAGCTATGTTTCGCCTCGGATGGCTTCAGTCCTTAACGTTCCGTGGCGAAACATTTTCTCAATTAAATATCTTAACTCTACATGGGTTTTATTTCACAGTTCTTGATATTTTATACACTCTTTTACCCAAATTTTAGCTATGTTTTCCTGTCATACTGCATCACACAGAGAAGGTTTCAGGCACGAGGTTATGAAATCTAAGCTGACTGAGGGAAAGCAAGTTCCACCTGCCACCTCGACCCTGCCCACCCAAAGAGGGACACTATCTCCGCATCTCGGGCGAGGGTGACGCTGGTGATTACCCTCCCTTCCACTGATTTTCACTCATTATCCAGCCAGACACTGTGATAACAGCAGTGAAGGACGACCCCAGTGATCCGGTTAATTGGTTGAATAGCCCTTGCATAATAAAGGGGTGAGGAGGAGAGACTTCAGTTTTTTTTTTTATTGTGATTGTGTTTATGTTGTTGTTCCTAGAGTTGCTTTACTGGCGAGGACAAACACCTGTTGTCCTGTTGCGTCTGCGAAGATTGAGCTCTAGCTCTTGTCCTGGTGTTGCCTCATTGTGGCTTACCCTCTGATTTTTTGAATTCTCATGTCTGCTTGGGAAACCTTGTATTGAGCTGGCCTTTGTTCGTAATGCATTTCACTTGTTCACTCACCTTACACTGAAGAGTTTCTTCTTGTGTCCCTTCGGCTCAATCGATCTTCTAGTTTCAAGCTGTCTCAACATTCTTAGAAAAGACACATAGACCACGCTTATATCTGACCAATGACACACAGACAAGGTTAATATTTGACCAGTGACACACAAACAAGACTTTTATTTGACCAATGACACACAGAAAAGGCTTTAATTTGACGAATGACACACATACCAGGTTCTTATTTGCAATTTGTTTCTGCTTTTTCAACAATGTCAACAGCACGTTCCATATTCATCTCATTCCACACTATCCCGGCTCAAAGAATTAGTACCTGTCAATTTTCAGTCTTCCCTCGTATCTCATAAGCTGTGCTCATGTCTCAAGAACAGACTGTAGCGAGAGGTATCACTCAGTCACAGTCGGTAACAAGTGGAATCGTGCCCTGCACAGTCTATAGCCGTAGGTATCATTCTGTCAATGGCACTAGGTATCGGTCGTCTATGCATAGCCCTCAATGCCGTCTTCATTAGCATACTGGATAGCAAGATAACTTTTAATGAGTGCCCTGTCTCCGTGGCCTGAGAGCACCCCCGTCAGAGGGAGACACAGGGAGACCCACCGGGAGATAGCAAAGACAAATGTACACTATACTGGAGCTTCCTGACTGGCGGTCCATCGGCACAGAGAGTGAGAAAGAAAGAGAGACAGACAGAGCAAAGTGTTGGTAACTGGAGAAGTGACCATCACAATACTTGGAGTCGGAAATGCATGAGTGCATAAACATATTTTCAACTATACATACATATATACTGTGCTTTATAATCATGGCCTGGACATAGTAATGATGGTTTGTGTGAAGTAATGCTGACCTCGCTAGACAGCCACTAGTGAAGTCACATGAACGTGTAGATACATCACACTCGGGTTAGTTAATTGGGTTTAAAACCTGTCTACAGCACGAATGTCATCAAGACTGCATGTCACCTGTTCAACACTAGTCAAGAATAATTTAATCCCTAAAATGGGGATTAAACTCTCAGAGAGTGAATGCACTGAGTGAATATACACCTCGCAGTGTATATACACTGAAAGATATACCTGTATATATCCGGTGACCTTCCTCGCTTACTAACACTTTGATGGACTTGTTTATAAATTTTCTGGCTGGCTGACTGTATTACTGGCTCGCTAGCCGGCTCACTAAATTACTGAATTATTGACTGGCTGGCTGAATTACTGGTTGGCTAACTGGCTGGCTGGTATGCAGATATGTTATACTAAATAGTTTAGAACACTACTGCAACATTCCCAAATATTTCAGAAGATTCTTGATACGCAGATGCATCTCCCTGAAGAGAGCGCACTGGCAGTAGGCGGCGACCTCCTCATAACACTCCACGGGGCACCGCCTGGCTGTTTTACCACACGGGAAGGTGAATACCAGGCTCCGATTTACTACCTTGGCAAAATTTATAACCTTTGGGGTACTGCGGGCATTAAATATTACCTCGAACATGAGCTGAAAGGTTTTTATTATTATTATTCTTATTATTATTATTATTATTATTATTATTATTATTATTATTATTATTATTATTATTATTGTTGTTGTTGTTATTACAGAACCGGTTTGGGAAGTAACTGAAGCCTCCTCATACAGGAATTCTGAACTGGCTTCTACACTTGATGAACAAGTTCAATGAGCTAATGCGTCTTAACATCTCGTCAGTCTTGAAGTTATTTTTTCCACGTTCTCCTTGATTTATCTACCGCCGCTGCTGCTGCTGCTGCTGCTGCTGCTGCCGCCGCCGCCGCCGCTGCTGCTGATGCTACCACCGCTGCTGCTGCTGCTGCTGCCGCCGCCGCCGCTGCTGCTGCTGCTGCTGCTGCTGCTGCTGCTGCTGCTGCTGCTGCTGCTGCTGCTGCTGCTGCTACTGCTGCTGCTGCTGCTGCTACTGCTACTACTACTACTGCTGCTGCTGCTGCTGCTACTACTACTACTACTACTACTACTACTACTACTACTACTACTACTACTACTACTGCTGCTGCTGCTGCTACTACTGCTACTGCTACTGCTGCTGCTACTGCTGCTGCCGCCGCCGCTTCTTCTTCTTCTTCTTCTTCTTCTTGGTTGGTTGATTAGATTTAAAAATCTGTTGACTACACGAGGGGTGACCCAGGCTGCTGGTAACCTATTTACCGACACTCAAGAATACTTTAATTCCTAAAATAGGAATTAAGGTAAACTCTATGTGTAAGTAAACTGAGAGACATACACATGTAGACACACACTCTGAGAGACATATACACTGAGAGACATACACACTGAGAGACATACACACTGAGAGTCATATACACTGAGAGTCATATACACTGAGAGACATATACACTGAGAGACATACACACTGAGAGACATACACACTGAGAGATATATACACTGAGAGTCATATACACTGAGAGACATATACACTGAAAGACATACACACACTGAGAGACATATACACTGAGAAACATACACATTGAAACACACTGAGAGACATACACTGACAAGCATACACACTGAGAAGCATACACATTGAGAGACATATACACTGAGAGACATACACACTGAGAGATACGCACCTGTTAGTGTATACAATCTTGTAACTAACAGCTGAGGCTACTCGAGGTAAAGTCAGAGAAACCAATGTGTCACTGTACACTATATTATACAATAATGTGCTTTTTTTAAGCTGTGTGCCAGCTTAATATTTCAGGTTAATTGCTATTTTGCATAAATATATTTCAATAAAAGCAATTTATTTTATATTGGTTTACATACATACGTACATGGAGTAAAAAGCCGAGGGTATATGCACGGATATTTATGTGGTATGTATCTCTAGTTATTACCGGTATATACAGTGAGAGATGTGCATCTCTGAGTGTGTATACACTGAGACCTTAATTTAATCCCTGCATTAGGTTAAACAAAATCTCTCCGACGCCTCCATGGAAGAGTTGCAGAGGTTTTGCATTTATGGAACAATCACCAGTCTGCTCCATGCTGGAGGAGACGTGTGATTGATGCATAAATCAGTGTAATAATTAAAAGGTATAATTTTATTGAAGGCTCATTAGAACCCCTAGGAATCTCAATAAATTTCCACCATCGTCTTCCAGGATCCCATCGTGGTGATCCACAGAGGGAACGCCTGCTTCTCCCTTGTAGGAGCTTGAAGATATCTATGATTTATTATATTTTGTTCTTCTATACAGCTGTAGCTTTGTAGCCCTAGCCTTGCAACTGCAGCCTTACAGCTGTAGTCTTGCAGATGTAGCCTTACAGCTGTAGTCTTGCAGATGTAGCCTTACAGCTGTAGCCTTGCAGATGTAGATTGAGAGTGACACGTTTGTGTTAAAGAGCTTCTCGATTAATAAGAAAGGAAAATAATATGTAGACAGATAATGTAGTAACGGATTAGATCCTTGTTGTAATATGTACCAGATAACGTCATTGTTATTAACAGGTAAGATCCTTACAGTAATATGTAAGAGGTAAGATCCTTGTAATAATATATTCACTTTATCCAAGAAAATAAAATATTTCTAAATACTCAAATTTCTTCTGAAACCCTGAAGATAGCCAGGAATTGACAGGATATAATTTTCTACCGAAAGCAGTGTTTAAAATCCTCTGTAAGCATGCCCTTCAGCGCACACACACACACACGTACGTATCTTGCTGCTGCAATTACCTGGGCCTGCGTCCTCAGCTCACCTTCAGATTCCTCTGACATATTAATCCTTCAACCAGATCAAGACGGCTTTTTACTCTAATGAAGAGAGTCAGCGAGGCATGCCTGGAGCGGCAGTCTCTTGATTAAACACCTATTGGCACTGTAGCATCAGCCACGGGGAGAGAGAAGACAAAAAAGGTGTTTGCAGTTTGGTGGTTTGTTAAGCTGTGTACCTTTTATGGCTTGTTTGGACGATTACTCTGATGCTGCGGGCATCGTCTTCGACGAGATTTAAGATGAAGCACAGGTGCCTGCTTAAAGCACCGTTAGGTTTAGACAGCCGCTGAAGGGCTGGACCTCCGGCACGTGCCTCGGTGTTTCTCGAAGTGAACCTCATGTTCGGTCACAGCTTCTTTCCGCTCACATATTTTCCCAGAATTCTGTTGAAGGCTTCTTCCAGTGGTAACAGAAACTTAACAGAAAATTACGCAAAGCTTATGACAGGTTTTGAAAATTACGCAATGGATTATTGACATGAAAAAAAAAAACCTTATATGACTGAAGCAAACTAGTGTTTCGACACTAAGTAACCCTTGCGGATTTTTTTTTTTTTTTTGGTTATCACAGAAAAATTCATATTGTATTCGTATTAAGATAAGGAAAAAAACAGTGTGCACGAGGCTGACAAACTCTGGCGAGCTAAATTTTCCCGAAACGTTGACCACATGAAGTGTTTTTAACTTTAAAGACCGTTAACACTTCCAAGACGCTAATTTACAATAACATATCTTGCAGATGATCATCTTTGCGACATTCTTGTAAGATGCAACGTGTTTTGCGGCAGGTTGCACGACTCTCGGGAGCAACACGATCAATTAGATCAGGGCTAATGAGCATCTATTTGATATTTTCACCTTATCTTCGGCGACAAACATGAATAAGATTTGCATGCCGATTTGACTTCAGCATTTTCAGAGCAGCATCCTGAAGGTGACTATTAAGTGGTTGCTTAAAGGTAGGGTTCTCTCAACTCTCAGCTGAGAAGACCCGGAGTCGATTCCAGGACTGGACAAGAGGAAAAAAAAAAGAGACATAAACAAAGTATAATATGATAATTTATTGACAATTTCACCCACGCAGTGGGCTTTATCGGGTTACAAACATCTGTCAACAAGGAGATCGCAGTAGTCACTTTTTTCCCCCATCTTGTCAGTATTTAACACCATTCCTCTCCACTGGGCTGTATGTGGGGCAGAGTCTCCTTATATAAACCTGTTACCCCTGTTCTTCTAGCAGTAACTTCGTACCTGGGTGTTAGGTGACGTGTGTGGCGTCCCGGGCGGTGTTAGTGTACCCGCGAGGACACTTTCCACAAGTTACTCTAGACTAGCTTACTTAACCATAGTTAAAGCTAGGTTCTGAAATGACGCGAAGTAGGATAACGCTACTTAGCCAGTAAATTCGACGGTGTTATCTACGAGAGAGAGAGATGTACGTTTCTTTTAACATTCATCAAGGAACGCCAGAGCTGACCAGACTTCATTATCAATGATCCAAAACTCACAGAATAATCTGAAGAATAAGTTTAAAAAAATACACGAAAATTCACAAAATAATCTCCAGAATAGATTTTAAGAAAAGACACGTGAGCAAATACGAAATTATTATGAAAAATTTCAGTCTTAATAGATATGTCCTGGACTTTATTCAAGTGTCTTATTAAACCACTTCTCCGAATCAATTACCAAGGTTTATCTCAATCTCTAAAACAAGTGCCAACTAGCCCGCAGACCGGATATAGAAACTTAGCGTTTCGGTCCGTCCTGGACACTTATCAAGCCTCAAAATTAGACAGGATTTGCACTCATTAGAGTTCGCAAAGTTTGATAGCTTGAAGTTCGGCTCGTGTCGTCAGGGTAGAAGTTTACCTGATTTCATTTTTTCTATATAACTGTAGTCTGTACCGCCATATAGCCTGTACCGCCATATAGTCTGTACCGTCATATAGCCTGTACCGCCATATAGCCTGTACCGTCATATAGTCTGTACCGTCATATAGTCTGTACCGTCATATAGCCTGTACCGCCATATAGTCTGTACCGTCATATAGCCTGTACCGCCATATAGTCTGTACCGTCATATAGTCTGTACCGCCGTATAGTCTGTACCGTCATATAGTCTGTACCGCCATATAGTCTGTACCGCCATATAGTCTGTACCGCCATATAGTCTGTACCGTCATATAGCCTGTACCGCCATATAGCCTGTACCGTCATATAGTCTGTACCGTCATATAGCCTGTACCGCCGTATAGTCTGTACCGTCATATAGTCTGTACCGCCATATAGCCTGTACCGCCGTATAGTCTGTACCGTCATATAGTCTGTACCGCCATATAGTCTGTACCGCCATATAGTCTGTACCGCCATATAGTCTGTACCGTCATATAGCCTGTACCGCCATATAGCCTGTACCGTCATATAGTCTGTACCGTCATATAGCCTGTACCGTCATATAGTCTGTACCGTCATATAGTCTGTACCGTCATATAGCCTGTACCGTCATATAGTCTGTACTGTCATATAACCTGTACCGCCATATAACCTGTACCGCCATATAACCTGTACCGCCATATAACCTGTACCGCCATATAACCTGTACCGCCATATAACCTGTACCGTCATATAACCTGTATCGCCATATAACCTGTACCGTCATATAACCTGTACCGTCATACAACCTGTACCGTCATATAACCTGTACCGTCATATAACCTGTACCGCCATATAACCTGTACCGTCATATAACCTGTACCGCCATATAGCCTGTACCGCCATATAACCTGTACCGTCATATAACCTGTACCGCCATATAACCTGTACCGTCATATAACCTGTACCGTCATATAACCTGTACCGTCATATAACCTGTACCGCCATATAACCTGCACCGCCATATAACCTGTACCGTCATATAACCTGTACCGCCATATAACCTGTACCGTCATATAACCTGTACCGTCATATAACCTGTACCGTCATATAACCTGTACCGTCATATAACCTGTACCGTCATATAACCTGTACCGCCATATAACCTGTACCGTCATATAACCTGTACCGTCATATAACCTGTACCGTCATATAACCTGTACCGCCATATAACCTGTACCGCCATATAACCTGTACCGTCATATAACCTGTACCGCCATATAACCTGTACCGTCATATAACCTGTACCGTCATATAACCTGTACCGCCATATAACCTGTACCGCCATATAACCTGTACCGTCATATAACTTGTACCGTCATATAACCTGTACCGTCATATAACCTGTACCGTCATATAACCTGTACCGCCATATAACCTGTACCGCCATATAACCTGTACCGTCATATAACCTGTACCGTCATATAACCTGTACCGCCATATAACCTGTACCGCCATATAACCTGTACCGCCATATAACCTGTACCGTCATATAACTTGTACCGTCATATAACCTGTACCGTCATATAACTTGTACCGTCATATAACCTGTACCGCCATATAACCTGTACCGCCATATAACCTGTACCGTCATATAACCTGTACCGTCATATAACCTGTACCGCCATATAACCTGTACCGCCATATAACCTGTACCGTCATATAACTTGTACCGTCATATAACCTGTACCGTCATATAACTTGTACCGTCATATAACTTGTACCGTCATATAACTTGTACCGCCATATAACCTGTACCGTCATATAACCTGTACCGCCATATAACCTGTACCGTCATATAACTTGTACCGTCATATAACCTGTACCGCCATATAACCTGTACCGCCATATAACCTGTACCGCCATATAACCTGTACCGCCATATAACCTGTACCGTCATATAACCTGTACCGTCATATAACCTGTACCGTCATGTAGCCTGTACCGTCATATAACCTGTACCGCCATATAACCTGTACCGTCATGTAGCCTGTACCGTCATGTAGCCTGTACCGCCATATAACCTGTACCGTCATATAACCTGTACCGTCATATAACCTGTACCGTCATATAACCTGTACCGTCATATAACCTGTACCGTCATATAACCTGTACCGTCATATAACCTGTACCGTCATATAACCTGTACCGTCATATAACCTGTACCGCCATATAACCTGTACCGTCATATAACCTGTACCGTCATATAACCTGTACCGCCATATAACCTGTACCGTCATGTAGCCTGTACCGTCATATAACCTGTACCGTCATATAACCTGTACCGTCATATAACCTGTACCGTCATATAACCTGTACCGTCATATAACCTGTACCGTCATGTAGCCTGTACCGTCATATAACCTGTACCGTCATATAACCTGTACCGTCATATAACCTGTACCGCCATATAACCTGTACCGTCATATAACCTGTACCGCCATATAACCTGTACCGTCATGTAGCCTGTACCGTCATATAACCTGTACCGCCATATAACCTGTACCGTCATATAACCTGTACCGTCATATAACCTGTACCGTCATATAACCTGTACCGTCATATAACTTGTACCGTCATGTAGCCTGTACCGTCATATAACCTGTACCGTCATATAACCTGTACCGCCATATAACCTGTACCGTCATATAACCTGTACCGCCATGTAGTTTATACCTTCATGTAGTGTGTACCCTTATGTAACCTGTACCATCATTTAGCCTATACCCTCATGTAGCCTATACCCTCATGTAGCTTGTACCGTCATGTAGCCTGTACCATCATGTAGTCTGTACCGTCATGCAGCCTGTACCGTCATGTAGTCTGTACCTTGATGTAGCCTGTACCATGTAGTCTGCACCCTCATGTAACCTGTACCCCTTATGAATCCAGTACCGTCATGTAGCTGTGCGCTCATGTAGCCTGTACCATCATGTAACCTGTACCATCATTTACCCTGTACCCTCATGTAGCCCGTACCCTCATATAGCCTGTACCATCATACACCCTATGCCCTCATGTAGCTTGTACCGTCATGTAGCCTGTACTGCCATGTAGCATATACCGTTATGTAGTCTGTACCCTGATGTAGACTGTACCCTAATGAAACCTGTACCCTCATGTAGCCCGTACCCTCATATAGCCTGTGCCATCATATACCCTATGCCCTCATGTAGCTTGTACCGTCATGTAGCCTGTACTGTCATGTAGCATATACCGTTATGTAGTCTGTACCCTGATGTAGCCTGTACCCTAATGAAGCCTGTACCCTAATAAAGCCTGTACCCTCATGTAGCCTGTACCATGTAGTCTGCACCTTCATGTAACCTGTACCCCTTATAAAGCCTGCACCGTCATGTAGCCTGTGTCCTCATGTAGCTTGTACCCTCATGTAAACTGTACCCTCATGTAGCCTGTACCCTCAAGTAGCCTCTACCCTCACGTAGCCTCTACCCTTCACATAGCCTGTACCCTCATGTAACCTGTACTCTCATGTGTGCCCATGTAATCTGTACCCTCCAGTAGCCTCCTGTAACCACTGTAGCATCCTGTAGCCTCCTGTTTCTTCCTTGTAGCGTCCCCTGACCTGCAATAACCTATGGTCAAGGGTGCTAAAGGTTTTCCATGATAGAGGAGTGTCCTGTTTAAGTTACATATTTTCCTGTTTGTCCTTATCATGTCTTATATTGCTGTGCCAAATGTTAGATTGTCCCTGAAGCTTTTGTCCTTTTCATCTTTCCCTGTGGTGCGTGTGTCTGTCTGTTGTCTTATCCTGGCCTATTGTTGCTGTTTACCTCATGGAAAGCTGCGTCAAGAGATGACAGGTTGACCGCAATGCTGTCACACTCAGCTGTACTACCGTTATCACCAGATGTTCAGAGAGAGAGCAGTCAGACAACACACACACACACACACACACACACACACACACGCACACGCACACGCACACACGCACACTCACACACACACACACACACACACACACACACACACACACACACACACACACACACACACACACACACACACACACACAATAACACCGAGCACGTCTCTGGAGGCACACATCAACCAGATAACTGCTGCAGCATATGGGTGCCTGGCAAACCTGAGAATAGCGTTCCGATACCTTAGTAAGGAATCTTTCAAGACACTGTACACTGTGTACGTCAGGCCCATACTGGATTATGCACAGTATATTGGAACCCACACTTGGTCAAGCACGTTAAGAAATTAGAGAAAGTACAAAGATTTGCAACAAGGCTAGTTCCAGTGCTAAGAGGAATGTCCTACGAAGAAAGGTTGAGGGAAATCGGCCTGACGACACTGGAGAACAGGAGGGTCAGGGAAGACATGATAACGACATACAAAATACTGGGTAGAATAGATAAGGTGTACAGAGACAGGATGTTCCAGAGAGGGGACACAGAAACAAGGGATCACAATTGAAAGCTGAAGACTCAGACGAGTTACAAGGATGTTAGGAAGTATTTCTTCAGTCATAGAGTCGTCAGGAAGTGGAATAGCCTAGCAAGTGATGTAGTGGAGGCAGGAACCATACATAGCTTTAAGACGAGGTATGACAAAGCTCAGGGAGCAGAGAGAGAGGACCTAGTAGCGATCAGTGAAGAGGCGGGGCCAGGAGCTGAGTCTCGACCCCTGCAACCACAATTAGGTGAGTGCAATTAGGTGAGTACATACACACATATATACACTGCATTCGTATTAATGAGAAAAACAGTTGAGGTTCTTGTAGTCCTCTTCAAAGCTGTGTCCCAAGCACTTATAACTACCCTCTCTATGAAGAACTAACATTATCTAGACGAATAGAGGATCAAAGCAGGAATAGCAAAGCAAGAGGCTCTCTCCCCACCCTCCAAGTGCCCTGCATATGACAGGAAGAAGTGGAGGGGAAAAGTTACCTTTAATGGGAAGAGAGCCTTATGCTGTACTTTCACAGTCTTTAATTATCTAGAAAGAAGAAGAGGTCAATGGTTAGTATTTCAGCTGTTTCTGCAGATAACCCCTTGATAGATCGCAAAGTCTTTGGTTATATTCTTTCTTGCATTCTCGGATATACTGTATATAATTCTCTCTCTCTCTCTCTCTGCTGGTGGTGGTATACGAGAACTGGTAGTGCGGGCGTGGTGAGGGGGTGCAGACGTGGGAGGAACGTGGGCGTGGTGGTGGTGGTGGTGACTCGGGCGTGATGGTGCCATAAACCATACGAGTGTAGAAACCATGTTTAACAATGGCCTAATAATCAGAGCAGAATATCGTTCAATGTCACCACGATTCCTTGAAACCAAGGATTAATTATCCCGATATGAAAATCAGGCCCCAGAGATCACACGAACACCTGTCCGACGGGTATATTTACGTAGCTAACCACCACTATCCGTCCATCTGCAGTGTTGGCCAAGAAAGTGACCCTCCTAAAACCCATCACGATAACTCCCCATCCTGACTTAGTGGGCTAGGCTTCGGGGTTAATTGAAAAGGCAAAGGGAGCTATCTTCAGGGACAATCATGAAAAACGGACTCGTTCTGCACACATATCTTTACAGTATCGTCTGCAATAGACACTTAAAAATAGATGTTTATATATTCAGTTCAGAGATACAATCGGAAACATTTAAAAGAGAACTCTGCGGGTACGCCTTCATTTGAATAGTGAGCGAGAGGTGTCGACGCCCAGTGCGAGGGGTCCTCACGCGAGGGGTCCTGTGGTTTAGTACATGGTGTCCTCACGCGAGGGGGGGTGTCCTGGGGTCCTGAACACGGGGTCCTCACGAGAAGTTCAGTGGCTTGGCTCATAAGGTCCTCACAAGGAATCCTATGACCCAGGTATTAGGTGTCCTGTCAAATAGTCTTTCTCTGATTCAGTACAAGGTGTCTTCCTCTGAATCAAAAACACCTAAGACTCATCTAAAATACCAGAGACTCCTTTTCTCAGCAACACAAGGGGTTTTCTTCCCTAACATGGTGTCGCGTGGCTCTGTAGCACTTCAGCTCACACACTGTGGCTCCGTGGTTCGATCCCCGGCTTGGGTGGAAATGGTAAGAATAGCAGTTCTTTGCCAGTAAATGCAATTGTGCATAAAGGAAGACCGACAGTGCCCTCTTCATCCCTTCAACACCATCACAACACTCATCACAAAAGGTATCTTTCCAGTGCCTTAAAACAGCCCCTTCGCTGGCCCAGTAATCTGTTCTCCGATTCTTCTTCAGGTCGATCTGGGTTGGTGTGTACATTTCGCTGTCTAAGCAAATAAAATACTGACTGCTGTTAAAAGGCTGTCCGAATTATAAATTGGTTTCACGTATTGTGCTTGCTAGGGTCGAGTCTCTGCTCTTGTTTCCGCCTCTTAAATTACAGTCAGTTGACGATGTTGCCTCCTGGGGCCTCTAGTCGGAGCAGCGGTCTCACAACCGAGAGGTTCTGGGTTTAAAAGCCGGATACGAAGAGACGTAATGGTCAAGTCTACTTACAAAGCATACGGAGGACTGACCCTCTTCCAGAGTTTACACTGAATAACCCACACTGGTTCAGCGATTCACAATTTATATATATATAAAAAAAAACTTACACCTTCTATCCATGTTTACATGTTCACCTGGTAGTAAATATTTATCAGTTGTTACCTGGAGTTTTTACCTGGAGAGAGTTCCGGGGGTCAACGCCCCCGCGGCCCGGTCTGTGACCAGGCCTCCTGGTGGATCAGAGCCTGATCAACCAGGCTGTTACTGCTGGCTGCACGCAAACCAACGTACGAGCCACAGCCCGGCTGGTCAGGAGCCGACTTTAGGTGCTTGTCCAGTGCCAGCTTGAAGACTGCCAGGGGTCTGTTGGTAATCCCCCTTATGTATGCTGGGAGGCAGTTGAACAGTCTCGGGCCCCTGACACTTATTGTATGGTCTTTTAAAGTGCTAGTGACACCCCTGCTTTTCATTGGGGGGATGTTGCATCGTCTGCCAAGTCTTTTGCTTTCGTAGTGAGTGATTTTCGTGTGCAAGTTCGGTACTAGTCCCTCTAGGATTTTCCAGGTGTATATAATCATGTATCTCTCCCGCCTGCGTTCCAGGGAATACAGGTTTAGGAACCTCAAGCGCTCCCAGTAATTGAGGTGTTTTATCTCCGTTATGCGCGCCGTGAAGGTTCTCTGTACATTTTCTAGGTCAGCAATTTCACCTGCCTTGAAAGGTGCTGTTAGTGTGCAGCAATATTCCAGCCTAGATAGAACAAGCGACCTGAAGAGTGTCATCATGGGCTTGGCCTCCCTAGTTTTGAAGGTTCTCATTATCCATCCTGTCATTTTTCTAGCAGATGCGATTGATACAATGTTATGGTCCTTGAAGGTGAGATCCTCCGACATGATCACTCCCAGGTCTTTGACGTTGGTATTTCGCTCTATTTTGTGGCCAGAATTTGTTTTGTACTCTGATGAAGATTTATTTTCCTCGTGTTTACTATATCTGAGTAATTGAAATTTCTCATCGTTGAACTTCATATTGTTTTCTGCAGCCCACTGAAAGATTTGGTTGATGTCCGCCTGGAGCCTTGCAGTGTCTGCAATGGAAGACACTGTCATGCAGATTCGGGTGTCATCTGCAAAGGAAGACACGGTGCTGTGGCTGACATCCTTGTCTATGTCGGATATGAGGATGAGGAACAAGATGGGAGCGAATACTGTGCCTTGTGGAACAGAGCTTTTCACCGTAGCTGCCTCGGACTTTACTCTGTTGATGACTACTCTCTGTGTTCTGTTAGTGAGGAAATTATAGATCCATCGACCGACTTTTCCTTTAGCACGCATTTTGTGCGCTGTTACGCCATGGTCACACTTGTCGAAGGCTTTTGCAAAGTCTGTATATATTACATCTGCATTCTTTTTGTCTTCTAGTGCATTTAGGACCTTGTCGTAGTGATCCAATAGTTGAGACAGACAGGAGCGACCTGTTCTAAACCCATGTTGCCCTGGGTTGTGTAACTGATGGGTTTCTAGATGGGTGGTGATCTTGCTTCTTAGGACCCTTTCAAAGATTTTTATGATATGGGATGTTAGTGCTATTGGTCTGTAGTTCTTTGCTGTTGCTTTACTGCCCCCTTTGTGGAGTGGGGTTATGTCTGTTGTTATGTTATGTCTGTCCATGCTCCCTCTCCATAGGATGGAAAAGGCTCGTGATAGGGGCTTCTTGCAGTTCTTGATGAACACGGAGTTCCATGAGTCTGGCCCTGGGG
>NC_091303.1:15812327-15872327 GCF_038502225.1 Cherax quadricarinatus | reverse complement strand
TATATATATATATATAATATATATATATATATATATATATATATATATATAATATATATATATATATATATATATATATATATATATATATATGTCGTGCCGAATAGGCAGAACTTGCTTAAATAGCAACGCTCATCTTGCCATATAGGACAAGCCAAAATTTGTGTATGCAATAATTTTGCCAAAATCATTCTGAACCTAACTAGAAAAATATATTTCACTGTGTTTGTATAGTATTAAATTATTGTAAACAAATCTAAAATATATTTAGTTGGGTTAGACTAAAATAAATTGTTCTTGTTATAATAAGGTTAGGTAAGTTTTCTAAGATTCTTTTGGAGCAAAATTAAAATTTTTTACATTAACATTAATGAAAAAAATACATCTTTAAACGTATAAGAGAAAATTTCAGAAAGGTCTTAATTTTAAAAGAGTTCTTGGTAATTGACCAGTTTTACATATTCGGCACGACATATATATATATATATATATATATATATATATATATATATATATATATATACATATATATATATATATATATATATATATATATATGTATATATATATATATATGTATATATATGTATAAGAAAAAGTTTTGGAGTGAGATTAACAAGTTAAGAAAGCCTAGAGAACAAATGGATTTGTTAGTTAAAAATAGGAGAGGAGAGTTATTAAATGGAGAGTTAGAGGTATTGGGAAGATGGAGGGAATATTTTGAGGAATTGTTAAATGTTGATGAAGATAGGGAAGCTGTGATTTCGTGTATAGGGCAAGGAGGAATAACATCTTGTAGGAGTGAGGAAGAGCCAGTTGTGAGTGTGGGGGAAGTTCGTGAGGCAGTAGGTAAAATGAAAGGGGGTAAGGCAGCCGGGATTGATGGGATAAAGATAGAAATGTTAAAAGCAGGTGGGGATATAGTTTTGGAGTAGTTGGTGCAATTATTTAATAAATGTATGGAAGAGGGTAAGGTACCTAGGGATTGGCAGAGAGCATGCATAGTTCCTTTGTATAAAGGCAAAGGGGATAAAAGAGAGTGCAAAAATTATAGGGGGATAAGTCTGTTGAGTGTACCTGGTAAAGTGTATGGTAGAGTTATAATTGAAAGAATTAAGAGTAAGACGGAGAATAGGATAGCAGATGAACAAGGAGGCTTTAGGAAAGGTAGGGGGTGTGTGGACCAGGTGTTTACAGTGAAACATATAAGTGAACAGTATTTAGATAAGGCTAAAGAGGTCTTTGTGGCATTTATGGATCTGGAAAAGGCGTATGACAGGGTGGATAGGGGGGCAATGTGGCAGATGTTGCAAGTGTATGGTGTAGGAGGTAGGTTACTGAAAGCAGTGAAGAGTTTTTACGAGGATAGTGAGGCTCAAGTTAGAGTATGTAGGAAAGAGGGAAATTTTTTCCCAGTAAAAGTAGGCCTTAGACAAGGATGTGTGATGTCACCGTGGTTGTTTAATATATTTATAGATGGGGTTGTAAGAGAAGTAAATGCGAGGGTCTTGGCAAGAGGCGTGGAGTTAAAAGATAAAGAATCACACACAAAGTGGGAGTTGTCACAGCTGCTCTTTGCTGATGACACTGTGCTCTTGGGTGATTCTGAAGAGAAGTTGCAGAGATTGGTGGATGAATTTGGTAGGGTGTGCAAAAGAAGAAAATTAAAGGTGAATACAGGAAAGAGTAAGGTTATGAGGATAACAAAAAGATTAGGTGATGAAAGATTGAATATCAGATTGGAGGGAGAGAGTATGGAGGAGGTGAACGTATTCAGATATTTGGGAGTGGACGTGTCAGCGGATGGGTCTATGAAAGATGAGGTGAATCATAGAATTGATGAGGGAAAAAGAGTGAGTGGTGCACTTAGGAGTCTGTGGAGACAAAGAACTTTGTCCTTGGAGGCAAAGAGGGGAATGTATGAGAGTATAGTTTTACCAACGCTCTTATATGGGTGTGAAGCGTGGGTGATGAATGTTGCAGCGAGGAGAAGGCTGGAGGCAGTGGAGATGTCATGTCTGAGGGCAATGTGTGGTGTGAATATAATGCAGAGAATTCGTAGTTTGGAAGTTAGGAGGAGGTGCGGGATTACCAAAACTGTTGTCCAGAGGGCTGAGGAAGGGTTGTTGAGGTGGTTCGGACATGTAGAGAGAATGGAGCGAAACAGAATGACTTCAAGAGTGTATCAGTCTGTAGTGGAAGGAAGGCGGGGTAGGGGTCGGCCTAGGAAGGGTTGGAGGGAGGGGGTAAAGGAGGTTTTGTGTGCGAGGGGCTTGGACTTCCAGCAGGCATGCGTGAGCGTGTTTGATAGGAGTGAATGGAGACAAATGGTTTTTAATACTTGACGTGCTGTTGGAGTGTGAGCAAAGTAACATTTATGAAGGGATTCAGGGAAACCGGCAGGCCGGACTTGAGTCCTGGAGATGGGAAGTACAGTGCCTGCACTCTGAAGGAGGGGTGTTAATGTTGCAGTTTAAAAACTGTAGTGTAAAGCACCCTTCTGGCAAGACAGTGATGGAGTGAATGATGGTGAAAGCTTTTCTTTTTCGGGCCACCCTGCCTTGGTGGGAATCGGCCAGTGTGATAATAAATATATATATATATATATATATATATATATATATATATATATATATATATATATATATATATATATATATATATTCCTGGGTAGTAGGTTGGTAGACAGCAACCGCCCAGGGAGGTACTACCGTCCTGCCAAGTGAGTGTAAAACGGAAATCTGTAATTGTTTTACATGATGGTAGGATTGCTGGTGTCTTTTTTCTGTCTCATAGACATGCAAGATTTCAGGTACGTCTTGCTACTTCTAACACTTAGGTCACACTGCACATACATGTACAAGCATATATATATATATATATATATATATATATATATATATATATATATATATATCTATATCTATATATATATATATATATCTATATACCCCTCTGGGTTTTCTTCTATTTTCTTACTAGTTCTTGCTTATTTCCTGTTATCTCCATGGGGAAGTGGAACAGAATTCTTCCTCCGTAAGCCATGCGTGTTGTAAAAGGCGACTAAAATGCCGGGAGCAAGGGGCTAGTAACCCCTTCTCCTGTATAAATTAATAAATTTAAAAAGAGAAACTTTCCTTTTTCTTTTTGGGCCACCCCGCCGCGGTGGGATACGGCCGGTGCGTTGAAAGAAAGATATATATATTATATTATATATTATAAAACACTGTAACCGTCTCGCACTGAGGTAGAGTGACCCAACAAACAAGAAAACACGTTCACTGTCTTGTCAAAAGGATGCCGACATCACCTTCCAACCTGCAACATCCCACACCTTCTTCACAAGGGTAGTGATGTTTCCCTGAATCACTTCAAAATATTTGCTCGCTCTCCAACACCACGTCAAATCGTAAGAAAAACACTTGCCTCCACTCACACCTAACACGCTCACACAAGCCTCTTGAATGTACAAGCCCCAAGCATTCAGTACCTCATTCACACCCTCCTTCCAACCTACCCTTGGTCCACCCCTATTTTTCCTTCCCTCCATCCTACATTCATTCACCCTTATAGTCATCTTATTTTTTCTCCATTCTCTCTAGATTTGTCTGTTTTCATCGTGTAGGTATTTTATACAGTTTCTCTTCAATTGCTTGTTCTTCAGCATGTTTATTTTTGACCTTTAATATCTTCAATGAGTGATTTAAATGTCTAGAGTTAGCATCAAATTAAGACTTTCCCCACAATAACCTTTTTTATTCCTCTTTCTCAGATATTTTAAGTCTTTTCGCTCACTTGCCTCCCAAAGAGATCGCCTCCCTGGGTTATGTGATACATTATGTATAATGCAGGTGATTTATGGCAGTACGACACAAAGGTCCGTCTCCAAAATTCTGGTCGACAAGCAGTAGACCATTTGTGGCAGTGTATGAGCAGCAGACTCTGAACCTCCAGCTCAGAGGTTCGCCTAGTGACGATCCCAAAGTGAGGTGGAGAAGTCCTGACGGTCTCCAGTGAGACTTTAGTAATAATAGTGGTGATGACAGTAAGTTCTCTTATAAAGGTGGTCTGTATGATAAGATTTTTTTTTTTTTTTGTAAATGCGATTGAAAAAATGTACATTGAAAACTTATAAGCGCGTGGAAAGACCTTAATAGTACATGCTGTTCAATTTTGGAGACATTTGTTCAATTGAACTATGTAAAATATTACACTATTCACACGGTGGCGGACCTACATTTTTGGACTGTTATGGGGTTACCATGACAACCAGCAACAGCTGGTCTATATGATATTTTACTAATCTTTAAATTTTTATTTTAACTGTTGTTTGGTACTGAATTACACCATATCATTAATATTATTAAAAAAAAAACTTTTCATACAACAGACCCAAAATTTTTAAGCAATGTAAACTAAAGTGATTTCTGGGGCCCCTCCTGGATTAGGGGCCCTTCATTAATTTCATAGTAGATCTGCCCTTGTATATACAACAGCTTTATAAAATCGTTCGCTGTAAATGGTAGTTAGTAGCAACATACGTCATCAGACGCAGGACTGTATAACGTAACTAATCTTTAACGTCTCAGCACGCTAACGTAAGTTAGTTTTAACCAAATTCAATTTAAAAAGAAAAATATCTCGATCATTGAGTTCTCATATCTCCATATATGTAATCAGGATGATGCTCTTGAGCATGGTGATGATGTCAAAAGTGCAGCAATCTCCGTTCAGCTTCCAGCAATTTGTGAGAAAGAAGCCCATAACTCTTGCCTTCAA
Source organism: Cherax quadricarinatus (assembly GCF_038502225.1). NCBI lineage: Eukaryota > Metazoa > Arthropoda > Malacostraca > Decapoda > Parastacidae > Cherax > Cherax quadricarinatus. Next base: position 15,867,548 of record NC_091303.1, on the reverse strand, counting down.
GACTTGCCTTATAACTGGCTGCCAAAATGCCGAAAAATGCTTAAAAATAAAGGTTCTGAAGATAAAGACGTACAAACTATGCTATTTGCTCTTAAGTGTCTGCACACTGCAGTCAAAGCATAATAGTTTTACCATCTTATGAGCAAGAGATTGTAATAACTCACTACAATGGATACATTACAAATCTTTTCATGGAACATTGCTTCCATCAGGAAGCGGTTGCCTGACTTACATCATATTAGTGCAACCAAGAATATTGATGTCATCTGTTTGCAGGAATGTAGATTGAAAGATGGAGCACCTCCACCAAACTTGCCTGGATATGCAGCTTATAACCTAAGGTCAACCAACTGTTGTGTGATGTATGTCAGAAAGAACTTGCCACATTCACTCCTTTCCTTGCAGAGTCGAGTTAACATGCAGTATCATGGTGTCAAAGTATATGCAGGCGATTTTTCCATAAACATTTTTAATCTCTATGCCCCAGCGAACCAGCTTCGACCTGATGCTTTACCAAATCGCATCAATAGTGAACCTACCATCATTCTTGGAGATTTTAATGCCAGACATAAGAATATTGGTGGGTCTATTACAAACACCAATGGAACTAAACTAGTGAGATTGCTAAATGAGCATGATAATGTTCGAATTGTGGGCACTACTGAGCCTACTCACATATATGGTGGCATACTAGATCTATGTCTTGGATTTAATACATCATATACGATGCATGACTCTGTCATAGTTGATGATCTTCTATCTGATCACTTCCCAAGACTAACAACTGTCAATCTTGATCACATCTCCAGCAATCAAGGAGCTAAATACAGAAGGAGGAAACTTATTCTCAAACCAGAACACAGAGACAACTTTATTAACCACTTGGATCAATGGTATAAGAATTACGAGCCCATTGGCACACAAAAATTTAATGATGATTTAATTACCACTATTGAGAGTGTTCTCACAGATCAAGTGGGCAGGAATAGGAAACAAAGACCCTCCACTATAAATAACAATAAAAACCAATGTAAATACTATAATGATCCACAGCTGCGCAATCTAACACATGCAGCTAGGAGGATTGGTAAAGCATACCGTGAATGTAGAACCCCAGACCTGCTCAGAACGTTCCAAGCTGCACTAACAAATGCAAGGAATAGAAAGGAAGAACTTAGGCAACAGGAATGGGAACAGTTTGTTAGTGGATTAAATAGGTCCACCCCTTTGAGTTTGGCTTGGAAAGGTATAAATAAAATAACCAGGAAAAAGACTGGCAACGTTGCTCATCCCTTTCCTCTTGAAAAAGCAAATGACCTCATAAATGACTGGTCCAAAACATCCAGGCATGAAAGCCTTCCATCTCATATTAGAAAAAAATTAGAGAGTACTTCTGAAGAAATGAAACTGATTAATTTTATGAGCCAAAATATTGATGAGAGTGATTGCCTCTTTACCGAGTATGAATTAGATAATGCATTAACCAAAGGTCGATCAACTGCTCCTGGAGAGGATGGTATAACCTATGATATTCTCAGAACTCTAAGGCACTGTATAATATCAGTTACATTGAGGGCGTTCTTCCTACTTCCTGGACCAATAGTCTCATTGTGCCTATCCCTAAGCCCCAACAGCCTGATACATTTAGGCCGATCTCCTTAACTAGTTGTCTTTGTAAAACTTTTGAAAGAATGATGCTTAACAGACTGTACTACAGAATCAGACATCAACTTTCCCCCTACCTCTATGGGTTCATGAAAGGTAAAAGTGTGCAGAACTGTATTTCCACCTTTCTCACTGCACACACCTCTGCTAGTTTTACCACTTTTCTTGATCTAAAATCTGCATTTGATATTGCAAACAGAACCGTTATACTACATGAACTAGCCAAAATGAATACTGGTGGTAGCTTACTCTGCTGGATAATAGGATACCTGTCAAATAGAGTATCCTCTGTCCTTTACCAAGGCTTCAGAAGTGATTCTAAAGAAATGTCTTTAGGTACACCGCAGGGAGGAGTTCTTAGTCCCATGCTATTTAATATTCTGATTAATGCTCTCCTAAATGCTCTACCTGCCTCACCTAAACATATAGCTATAAGCTATGCTGATGATATCATGATCCATACAACAGGGCATAAGAAGATGAATACCATTCTTAATGAAGTTCAAGCAATTTGTAATCGACTAGGCCTCATAATATCTTTCTCTAAAACAAAGATATTAACAAGCAAACGACATCCCCCACCCATCTATTTGCAGGGTGAAATCATTAGCTACGTTAAAACTTACAGATATCTTGATGTAGATGTACCCTTTAACAAATCCACTATACCACAACTAAACAAGAAATGTAAAGCTAGGCTAAATGCTCTCAAAGCTGTTGCTGGCTACAATCCCAACTATGGTGCTAATGTGAGAATCGTGAGAATGATGTACATAGCCTATGTTAGGTCCTTAATTGATTATGCTGCTCCCATGTTGATATTAGCTAGAGAAAGTTCCCTCCGACCCTTGGAGTTAATGCAAAACGAAGCTCTCAGGATTATTCTTGGCTGTCCCAGATCTACAAAAGTTCTTAACATGAGGAAGGAGCTTGGTATTTCTAGTATCAGTGATAGGATTGTTGAAATTAACACTGTACTCGGTATTAGAATGTTGAGAAACGAACCAGACACTGTCACAGTGAATCTTACCAGTGTCTAGAGGTAAATACACACAGATCTAAATGGATTGTGAAAACGTGCAATTGCATTAAGTTTTATAACCTGCATGAACTGTATCACTGTAGGCAACAAGAGCATTTCACCCCTCCATGGAAGATGTGTTCATTTAATATCACATACCTACAAGTCCCTCCCAAGGAGCTCATTGCTAGTAATCCCTTCCTTAAATCTCTTGTTAGAGCAACTGCTCAAGAAGAAATTTTTCGCCTAGCTGGTAGTAATAAGTTATCACAAGTTATATACACTGATGGATCTAAACAGGAGTCTTCTGGCAGGGCTGCATCTGCTCTTGTTGCCACCTCCCTAGTTAAGAACGATAATAAATTTGTTGAGTTAGGCATAAGAATTAACAACTGGGCGTCTACACTGCAAACTGAATTGTTTGCAATCCTAATGGAGCTAAAGCTAACCTATGACACTGAGCTTGACTCTATCATCATTACTGATTCTATGTCATCATTGAAGGCTCTTGGCTCATATAATGACTCCAACAACATGCTGATTGGGGAAGCCAGGTATAGATACTCAAAAATTAGGGACAAAGGAATTAATGTACAATTGCTATGGATCCCATCACACATTGGATTACTCCTTCATGATAAAGTTGATATGTTAGCCAAGAAGAGTATCCAGAAGGAGAATGTAGAATATAACTTTGGTATAACTGTGTCTAGCATTAGGAATAATATTAGGAGAGAAGTAAATAATGAAAATGATTGTTATAGGAATGCAGTTAGAAGCCTGAGTAGATCTATAACCCACTATGATAACATGAACGTAGATAAGTATGTTTATGGAGCAACTTGCAATGTGAACAGACTGACTGATATTGTAGTGGCCAGGCTTAGGCTTGGTTACAAGTACTTCTGGCAGTTTGGGAGACACACAGATGATGATCAAACTAAATGTAAATTATGTGATCAGGCATATGGTCACTCTCTTGAACACTATGTGCTTAATTGTCCACTTATTGAGGAATACAGAGACAGACAGTATAATAACCTATGTGACATGTCAATATATCTTATTAATGAAAATAAGATACCAGATATACTAAGCAAATTTCCTAAATTTGCTTGTAACAGATAAGTGAACTATAGATATGTAGATATAAATCCATATGTATTCCTGTTAACCCTTTGGGGCCTAGTTCCTAGGCCTTTTGTGTATCCATATGCTCTCGCGCTACCGTCCACAGGATGGATATGGGGTGCACAATAAACTAGCCACTTCAGTGGCAAAATCTAATCTCATATCTCCATTATTTTTTTAGCAAATTTAAATATTCAAATTTCTACACTGGTTACATTAAAGACAAAATTAAGGTTGAAGAACTTAACAAACCATAACCCAAAAATGCCAAGTGCCAAATAAATAGATTAATTTCCATGGAGGAGATAGATTTTTATTGATCAGAGTAAATCCTTTACTTGTCTACGACAGGAAATTTTTTATTATTTTTAAAGGGAAGAGAGCTAGTCATGTAGGGGTGATTCAGAGCCCGAAAAATAGAAGGATACGAGGTTTTATCCATGGAAGGGGCGAGGCAGCTCCAATTTCTTGGCTCAAAAGCCCCTCATCAGCATTCAAAGCAGCACCCGTTGAAGGAGAAATCCCCTATGCATGACTGTACTGAGAAATTTCAACGCCAGTTAAGCCCAGAGAGCAGACACATTTACTGCCTTGGGTATACATCGCTCTTGACCAAGGATGGCGCTAAGGTACAGTACGGTACAGTATAGTACAGTACGGTACAGTATCATATTGTATGGTACATTACGGTACAGTGTGGTACAGTACAGTGCAGTATGAACAGTACGGTGTTTTGCTTTTCGTACCTGTCAGAAATACCGTACCGTAATTTCGTACTGTAGTTTTTACCAAAAAAAAATCGACAGGGTTTTTTTTTCGGAGGGGAGGGGGGTTAAAGAGTTCCCTAAAGAACTCTGAACTCTCTATGGTACTGAAACCTCTCGATCTTTTCAATTGCATTTAGAAGCGATTTTAAAGTGTATAATATACCAATAATATAATATCTTTATTTAGTACAAGTACATGTACAAGGTATACAGTCCTAGCTGACATCAACGACATACTACTGTATAGACAGCTGCTTGTTATGCTGAGCATTTCGGGCAAATTAGGTCAGTTTTGTCCCAGGATGCGACCCACACCAGTCGACTAACACCCAGGTACCCATTTTACTGATGGGTGAACATAGGCAACCGGTGTAAAGAAACACGCCCAATGTTTCTACCCACACTGGGAATCGAACCCGGATCCTCGCCGTGTGAAACGAGATCTTTAGCCACCAGGCCACGGGGCAGTATAGTGCCAGCTCTGCTGTTGATTCACCACACGTTATTAATCACTGCTTAGAGAAAAAAAATAACTTGGAGCGAGTGTGAAAAAAATAGCAGTGAGAGCGTGACTAAGAGAACCCACTTGTTAGCAGTGAACTCTGGGGACCTTGGCTAAATAGTCCAGCCTCTGAGGACTTGAATTTGGAAATAAGACACATGTGTAGCACTTGCGCAGTAAGGATACCCAAATGTGGAACATGTGTCTTATTCATCATCTTGTCGGTGTTGTGTACCATTAATGTGTCAACCTGGAAATCTTGGTTGTCCACTGTTTTATTTCAGATTTATTATCTCTCCGGGTTCCCGTATTCGCTGCAACAAAAGATGGCCGCCACGAAAATTGGCATATATCACTAACTGGCCATAACTTCGCTTTTATTATGATTTTTTAGACGATTCAAAGTCTAAACTTATGTTCCCACATTCAGGGAATTATTTTTAGCCATTTCAAGTCCACCAGGAAGATTTACGATGGTCGGAAATTAATTAATAAGATGGCTGCTGGGAAACTTCTCATTTACAGTTTGTTGAATCTAATAATTAAAAATTTAATTCCCAAAGGCAAACAGATAAATGGGTTATGAAATATAAAAATCTTATGTCTAACCCATAATGTACAAAAAAATGTACAGTCATTAACAATATGTTTTCCTTAATAACGTTACGTGCTAAAACATACGTTGTATAATCGTTACGTCATATATGAATATCTTGGAACATGCTTCCTGTTTTTTAGGTCACCCATTCCTGGATGCGAGACGCCTGGCGGGTTTATATATATATATATATATATATATATATATATATATATATATATATATATATATATATATAAATAATGTCGTGCCGAATAGGTAAAATTGGTCAATTAGCAAGAACTCGTTTAAAATTAAGTCCTTTCTAAAAAAAAATTATAATACGTTTAAAGATATACTTTTTTCACTTGTATTATTGTAAAAATTAATAATTTTGTACCAAAAGCACCTTAGAAAACATTCCTAACCTTATTATAACAAGTGCAGTTTAATTTAACTTAATCCAACTAAATATATTTTAGATAAGTTTACAATCATTTAATTATAAACAAACACAATGAAATATATTTTTTCATTAAGTTCACAATGATTTTTGCGAAATTATTGCATACACAAATTTTCACTTGCCTATTTCGGCAAGAAGAGCGTTGCTATTTAATCCAAAATCGCAAGTTTTACCTATTCGGCACGACATATATATATATTTAATGTATGTAGTGTGAGAGCGTTTGTACAGAGAGGCAGCAGGGTGGACCTTCGAACACGACACTGTGGTGAGTGGTGGTGAGGTTGTGAGGTTGTGAGGTTGTGAGGTTGTGAGGTTCACACCTAGAATGGGACTTGGAGGTCCCAGATTCATATTATACATGGCGGCAGTGATACTTGATACTGACTTACCTGGGGTCACTTCTTCAACGCCTCCTCCAGTACTGAGTTTCTCCACCAACTCACCTTGTTGAGATATCCTTTTTCAAATACCTCAACAGCTAAATAAATTCCCCAGTCACTGAAAGCTCATTCATATTTAATATGTGATGCATTCTTACTCGGTGGGTGAGATTTTACTTAGAGGTTTGTATCACAAAAGAAAAAGATTCAGATTACAGTGCATGATAACTGACTAACTTACTGATCTCCTCATTTAGTGGTTTAGTTGTCTGTTAGAGAACACATTTTATATCTGTCTTTATTATCCAAGCAAAGGACGGAAGTTCAATTATCAAACGAAAGAAAAAGCATAAGGAAACAAGTAGGAAACCGAATATTTTTCTTAGCAAAAAATACAAGTCGCTGAGACGTGCTTGCGGACAGCTTGATGGAATGGCCAGACAGACAAACATACTTAGAAAGGCAGAAACATACAAAAGAAGACCGACGGAGGGCGTAAAAACCACGTACACTGAGAAAGTCAGTAACATATGCAAATAGATTCAGAGTTAACGGTATAAAGCTAAGCTGACAGATGGCCGGATAAAAGATAAGATCGCAAGGAGAGAGGCAGGTGCAATCTTGGATAGATAAGAGGAGGAAGGAAGAAAGGGAACATAATATATACCGAGGTAAACGTAAGCACAGCCTGCATACATGAGCGTACACACGGACAAGAAAAAATTATGACGAAGTAAAAGCCGAACCGTATACACACACACACACAACGGTACACATAGATGGACGTACACGCACAACGGTACACACAAGTGGACGTAAAATACATAGACATTAAAGGCAAAAAAATATCTATATACACAAAGAGTAAGATAGACTCAGTGAATTCGAGATAAAAAGAAGCAGGACCTGAATAATAGATGTAGTAAGAGGGAAAGGCGCGCAGGGAAGCGGACATGGACGGTTTCTGCAGTGGGTCGAAGGTTCAGGCAGTTCTGGACAGGTGAGACCCCAATCAGTGTGGACAAACCGCGGGTGATCGGTCTACGTGTTGCAGATGTTAGATATGCTTGTTGCAGATGCAAGATAAGATAAGCGCATTGTTGAGAGCTGCCGGAGGAAGGCAGGGGGCGTCACGCCAGGGTTGGTAGGGAGTCAGGGCGCTTCATCCCTGCCCAGCGTTTGGTATGCCAGGGACACACTCGAGTCTCCTCAGCTTAACCTCGGCACAGCGACCACCGCTTTGCCCCTTCCCTGAGTCTCCTCAGCTCGGTCTGTCGCAGCTACCCCACCTATGTCCTCTGCCTTGCTACCTTGTTTGGTATTCGTGGGATGCCCTTACGTCTTCTCAGATTCGACTTGTCGCAGCTACCTACACATGCTCAGGTATTGGGTATTCATTAGGCGCTCCTAAGTCGTCTCAGCATCGTTTTGTCGCAGCTCTCAGTATTCATAACTAGTGACGTGGTTATTATCTCTGACATACTCATAGGTAAACTGGGTTTAAAAATCCACAATAATTTGGATTCCAACACATGATTATTTATTCCTAACGACAGACGTTTGAGTTTCCATCTGACGGACGTGAGAGTTTCCATCTGGCGAACGTGAGTTACCATCTGACGGACGTGCGAGTTACCATCTGACGAACGTGGTGGTTACCACTTGTCGGACGTGTGATTCTTAATTAAACATTTAAATCATCACAGTTTACTGTGGCTGTGCTTAAAATAATGTACTGTGTTGACTCCCTGAACCGTGCTGACTGAGTTGTGCTTATTGGGGGTTCCTTCGTGTCCCCTTCTCTTAACTTATGAAGTGTGAACGATCTAAATTGGGAATTTCTGAACTTCTGGGAATTATCAAGCATTCTTGAAACTGTATGTAGAGTTTGTTTCTGTCTTGTGCCCATTTTGATTTTACACGATCCTTAACCTGAAGATCTGAGGTAAATCTGAATTTCCAGGTTTCTTTAATGTCATTTCATTGATGTCCGTTCTGGTCAGGAAGGATTCATGCAATTAATGGCATTAATACTCGTATTTATGGCGTTCTTAAGTTTCATTAGTAAGCCCTTAAACATCATGTTTTCAAAGGGTTTTATTCTGGAGCCGGCACATATACTCAGCTACAGTACTACTGTTTATAATTTGTGAACGCCTCATCCAGTCAGCTTCAAAATTTCAATATCAGTGAATTAAAAGTAGAAGCTGTAGGAACTATTGTCACATACACGTGCTTTCTGAGTTGTTTTATACAGACTATTCGCGATTGTTTCTATGTGATAACTTGAGAAAGCCTCTCCTGTTTGGCTTCAATCTTTCAACTATAGTGTGTCTTAATAAAAGGTTGGGATTATTAAACTTCATAGGTGGCAACTTGCCAATTTCATTTTAAAAAAGTATGGTCTTTTTATCCATTAAATAATTTGACAAGTCTTCTGAATGACTTAAATCTTTATTCTTTTATGCATCTTATGAAAAAGGAAGTTGGGCTGTGTAGTTTAAAATTTGAAAATTACTAACATAGTTAATAAATGGGAATTATTTTATGTTGTGCAATAACTGGAGAATGCATCACATGGTCGGCTTCAAACTCTTAGTTATAGTGTCTTTTCCTTGAAGCTTACCGCTGGTTTTGTGTTATGGAATCGTTAACATGTTAATTTTAATCAATTGAATGTCTAGTTTGCAATAACTGGGGAATGTCTTTTGCGATCGGTTTCAACCCTCATCTGCTGTTACACAGTATCTTAGAGAAAACTTAAAAAAAATCGGCTATGTTCAAATTTTATTTTTTTTTAAGAATTTTGAAAAATGGCAAGTTATAATTTATGAATGCCTCGTCTGATAAACTTTAAATCATCATCGCCATTTACTTGTAAATGGCGAACTTCAAACCTAGTCCTGGCATATTTTGAGATATTGACCTGTGTGACGTAGCTATAGAATGCCTCTTCTGATTAACTTTAAACTCTCAAAGCAAGTGTTTCTTGGCTGAAGGTTTGAATTATTGTGTTGGGCTGTGTTGGTGCCAGTTTGTAAATTTTTATTGAAGAGATGAGGACATTAGTTCCCGGGTAACATCCTGTGAACGCTTCTTCTGACTGGTTGTAGATCTTTAACTCTGGTATTTAACTGCATTATAAACTTGATGCTGTCGCAGGTGTTGAGGCTGATGCTGCTGGAGTCAGCGAGACGACTTAGAGAGGATGTGCTGAATCTGTCCTTGGTCACCACAGCCACCGAAACGTGTTTTGCAGTAATATTGTCAGCTTTAACATACATATGACATGTATACGTACACACTTAGAACCTGGTTATATGCATACATATGTAGAATATACATGTATGCATACATATATGTAGAACATATATGCATACATACATATTTACGCAGAACTTATAAATGTCGTGCCGAATAGGTAAAATTTGCTATTTTGGCTTAAATAGAAATGTTCGTCTTGCCGAATAAGGTAAGTGAAAATTTGTGTATGCAATAATTTCGCAAAAATCATTCTGAACCTATCGAGAAAAATATATTTCATTGTGTTTGTTTATTATTAAATTATTGTAAACTTATCTAAAATATATTTAGTTGGATTAAGCTAAATCAATTTGCGCTTGTTATAATAAGGTTAGTTAAGTTTTCTAAGTTTTTTTTGGTACAAAATTATTTTTTACATTAACATAAATGAAAAAAATATATCTTTAAGTGTATAAGAGAAAGTTTAGAAAGGACTTAATTTTAAACGAATTCTTGCTAATTGACCAGTTTTACCTATTCGTCACGACATATACATGTATACATACACACTTACGTAGAACATACATACATACTTACGTAGAACATGCATATATGCATGCACACATACATAAAACTTATGTATGTGTGCATGCACACATAGAGCATACATATGCTTACATAGAACATGCATACATGCATGCACACACATACATGCATGCACACACATACATGCATGCACACACACACACATGCATGCACACACATACATGCATGCACACACATACATGCATGCACACACATACATGCATGCACACACATACATGCATGCACACACATATATGCATGCACACACATACATGCTTGCACAGACCAACCTTTCATTTACCTGCCTTCTATCTGCCAGCTACCACCCACCCACCACCAACCAGTAGTTAAGGTGGGTGGCAGGACTCCTCATTAGAGTCCTCAGTGTGGCCATATGAGAACCTCCCATTATACATCTCATTGTGGCTGTGTTCACCAACCATCTCTGTCACACTAGCAAACTGGACCGCAGCCTACTGTCTGTATATCTGTATGGCTTTCCTCTCTCTCCCTCCCCCCCCTCTCTCTCTCTCTCTCTCTCTCTCTCTCTCTCTCTCTCTCTCTCTCTCTCTCTCTCTCTCTCTCTCTCTCTCTCTCTCTAAGCAAGAACAGGGTTTTTTTTTTATTTCACGTGTTTATGTAAGGTTATCACATTTTCTCCTAAAAACATACAGACACATCACTGACTCGGTCATATGAACTCTCATGCGATCAGTTTTTACTTAATATCATCAAACACAGAGCAGTGTTAGGATGTATACAGGGCAGTGAAGGATACATGACCGTGCAAGGATACAAGACAGTGCAAGAATACAGAACAGTGCAAGTATATCTGTCAGCTAACACTTTAAACGCTGCCATCAAGTGCTGGAGTTATCTTACACACTCTGGTATTTTGACCAGTACATTTATATGACATCTAGATTATTTGGAATTTCTAACACGTTGGCACTTTTCCAAGAATTTGGCTTCCAGCAGGACTGGAATTTTATAACCATTGGCATTTTATTCAGGACTTGAGTTACAGAGAGTCTGGAGTTTCTAACATGAAGCACGCAAAATTTTATCCACTACCTGACCCCACACCAGTCTGTCAACACCCAGGAACACATGGAAGGCAACTTGGCAAACTGGGAAATTAACCTGGGGTAACTAAGTGAATATCAGTATGAATGAGGGAATATTTAAGCAGAAGAGTCATTATAAAGGATGAAGTATCAGGATGGGATAGTGTGACTAGTGGAGTCCTACAGGAAGCATCAATGGGGCCCCATACTGTTAGTTCTTGTGCAGCTTCGATATGACACCACAAGTTTGAGTCTTTCAGGTAACCAGTGAGACGCTGTAGTAGACAAGATAGCTATAATCCCTCTGACTTAATCAGTAGCGAAGAGCTTTTCGGGGACGCTAAAACTATAATCCCTTTTAGCTTTAATCGGTAGCGAGGAGCTTTTCGAGGGCGCTAAAGCTATAATCCATTCTAGCTTTAATCAGTAGTGAGGAGTTTTTCGAAGATGCTAAATCAGCCAGGCAGGTTTTTAAGCAAGAATTGTGTTAGTGACATTAATTAAAACCAAAATATTTATCCTACACACGTTTGCATCTTACCTAAAGGTCGGCTAGCTGGCTCAAAGGGATGCAAATTGTGATCCCTGAACCGACTGCATTTTTAACTCGGTATCTAGTTTAAATACAGCTCGTATGTGTGCCCTTAGTTCGTAATGGCTTAGCGTGTGCGTATTAGAGAGGAGAAATGTAGTACCTCCGCCCACCATATAGTATTGTGAAGAAAAGTGTGGCTGATAACGAGCGAGGACTCCACGGATAAAGGTCACTGTTATAGTGGTGGGTCGGTGGGTTGGTGGTCCTGTGGGTCGGTGGGTCGATGGGTCTGGTGGGCTGGCGGGTCTGGCCGTCACCTTAAGTTGGTCATTAGCGAAGAATTAGCTTTGATGGTGCCGCTGCCGTGCTGGCTGCTGACTTACACACACACAGCTTTCACACTCACGCTCGCCTCAAGCAAGCACACACACACACACACACACACACACACACACACACACACACACACACACACACACACACACACACACGCACGCATGCACATACAACAGGCCTAGTGTCTAATAGACATGTGCCTAGGACCAAATGGTAACTAACACACACACACATACACACACACACACACACACACACACACACACACACACACACACACACACACACACACACACACACACACACACACACACACACACACAACTGGAAAGAAACAAGTGTATAATCGGTTTCAGGGAAGGAAAATCCTGTGTCACAAACCTACTGACAAGGTGACAGAAGTAAGACAAGACAGAGAGGGGTGGATAGACTGCATTTTCTTGGACTGCAAGAAGGCCTTCGACACAGTTCCTCACAAGAGGTTACTGCAAAAGCTAGAGGATCAGACACACATAACAGGAAATGCACTTCAATGGATCAGAGAATACCTGACAGGGAGGCAACAACGAGTCATGGTACGTGACGAGGTGTCAGAGTGGGCGCCTGTGACAAGCGGGGTTCCACAGGGGTCAGTCATAGGACCTGTGCTGTTTTTGGTACATGTGAATGACATAACGGAAGGGATAGACTCAGAAGTGTCCTTGTTTGCAGATGATATCAAGTTAATGAGGAGAATCAAATCGTTCGAGGATCAGGCAGGACTACAAAGAGACCTGGACAGGCTACAAGCCTGGTCCAGCGACTGGCTCCTTGAATTTAACCCTGCCAAATGCAAAGTCATGAAGATTGGGGAGGGGCAAAGAAGATCGCAGACACAGTATAGTCTAGGTGGCCAAAGACTGCACACCTCACTCAAGGAAAAAGATCTGGGGGTGAGTATAACACCGAGCATATCTCCTGAGGCGCACATCATTCAGATAACTGCTGCAGCATACGGGCGCCTGGCAAACCTAAGGATAGCGTTCCGATACCTCAGTAAGGAATCGTTCAAGACTCTGTACACCATTTACGTCAGGCCCATACTGGAGAATGCAGCACCAGTTTGGAATCCACACATGGTCAAACACGTCAAGAAATTAGAGAAAATGCAAAAGTTTGCAACAAGACTAGTCCCAGAGCTACGGGGATTGTCCTACGAAGAAAGGTTAAGGGAAATCGGCCTGACGACACTGGAGGACAGGAGGGACAGGGAAGACATCATAACGATATATAAAATACTGCGCGGAATAGACAAGGTGGACAAAGACAGGATGTTCCAGAGATGGGACAAAGAAACAAGAGGTCACAATAGGAAGTTGAAGACTCAGATGAATCAGAGGGATGTTAGGAAGTATTTTTTCAGTCATAGAGTAGTCAGGCCTTGGAATAGCCTAGAAAGTGACGTAGTGGAGGCGGGAACCATACATAGTTTTAAGACGAGGTTTAATAAAGCTCATGGAGCGGGGAGAGAGAGGACCTAGTAGCAATCAGTGGGACCAGGATCTATGGCTCCACCCCTGCAACAACAAATAGGCGAGTATAAATAGGTGAGTACACACACACACACACACACACACACACACACACACACACTAGACTGGTCCCGGAGCTAAGAGGTATGTCCTACGAGGAGAGGTTAAGGGAAATCTACCTGACGACACTGGAGGACAGGAGAGAGAGAAGGGGGATATGATAACGACATACAAAATACTGAGAGGAATCGACAAGGTGGACAAAGACAGGATGTTCCAGAGATGGGACACAGCAACAGTTGGAAGTTGAAGACTCAGAAGTATCACAGGGATGTTAGGAAGTATTTCTTCTGTCACAGAGTTGTCGGAAGCTGGAATAGTCTGGGATGTGATGTAGTGGATCCAGGATCTATACATAGCTTTAAGAAGAGGTATGATAAAGCTCCTGGAGCGGGAAGAGTGACCTACCTGGTGTCTATCTGGAGGTTATTCCGGGGATCAACACCCCCGCGGCCCGGTCCACGACCACACCACCTGATGGATGAGGGCCTGATCAACCAGGCTGTTACTGCTGGCCGCACGCAGTCCAACGTACGAACCACAGCCCGGCTGATCCGGCACTGACTTTAGGTATATAGTAGCTGCCAGCGAAGAGGCGGGGGGCCAGGTGCTGTGAATCGACCTCAGTAACCACAACTAGGTGAGTATATATATACACACACACACACACACACACACACATACACACACACACACACACACACACACACACATACACACACACACACACACACACACACATAGTTGGAAGCTGAAGACACAGATGAATCACAGGGATGTTAGGAAGTATTTCTTCAGCCACAGAGTAGTCAGTAAGTGGAATAGTTTGGGAAGCGATGTAGTGGAGGCAGGATCCATACATAGCTTTAAGCAGAGGTATGATAAAGCTCACGGCTCAGGGAGAGTGACCTATTAGCGATCAGTGAAGAGGCGGGGCCAGGAGCTCGGACTCGGCCCCCGCAACCTCAACTAGGTTAGTACAACTAGGTGAGTACACACACACACATACACATACTACAGGCCTAGTGTCTAATCGACATGTGCCTAGGACAAAATGGTAATTAACATACGCAGGCACCGTGCGTACATACCCTCAGCCACACAAGTCCTGCAGCTACACACGCTAACATGATGTGTATTTTTCTCTCTCATGCTTCACACTAGTCTTGCAACCTGACCTCTGATAAATTAACCTAACGTAATGCAGCTTAGTTCTGCCCAACTTGTACTAGGTCAGGCTACATATAGGGTGTGTTGCCTAGCACAGGCGAGGCAAGGCTTGTGATGATCAGCCTGGTTGTTGCCAGGCTAGTGCCTGTATATATTCTAAAGCATAGAATAAATCTGCCTTGTTATGCATTAATGTGCGTGCTAATTTAGTTACAGTGTGTCGTTTAGTTTTTTCTCTCTCTCCTCTCTTATTCTCTTTGAGACAAGGGAGAGAACCTCAAACAATATTCCGTTTCTCTTGTGTATAATAGAGCCCATCCTCAGAGATGGTCATTCTATTAAGAGTTACTCCAGCTCCGCTAGAAGGAAAATGTTGAGGATTCCGTAGCTAACGAACCTTTTTTTTTTTTTTTTTTTTTTGCCGGTATTTTCCCGGTCCGGGTCTTTTCCAATAGTGGTGACCCGGCCTTGGCTCCCTATCTGGGAAGTGTCACGAGACCCCAAGTCTCCCATGGGAGGAGGTACAAGTACCCCCTCGTCTTTGGGACCAAGTGTCCCCAGGCCTAGCCACAGTCCCCGCCCTCACGGGGCTACCAGGAAGAAGCTAGGCCTCTGGTCTGCCATCTGCCTCGCCTCAGAGGGGCTCGTGGGGATGGCAGTCTTGTGAGCTGCAGGTGGTGGCAAGCTCAGGCTGATGAACCTTTAATGGAATACTTGACGATATCCTCAGGTCCCTACTGAAGTCTCACTCATTTTTATAGTGGGCTAGAAGAAGATAAATTATGTAACATCACAGTCACTAGTGAAATGGTTGTGAAGCAGATAGACAGACTGAAGCAAAATAAGTCGCCGGGTCCTGATGAGGTTTTTTCAAGGGTTCTTAAGGAATGCAAAATGGAACTCTGTGAACCATTAACTAATATTTTTAATTTATCTCTTCAAACAGGTGTAGTGTCTGATATGTGGAAGATGGCTAATGTAATTCCTATTTTTAAAACAGGGGACAAGTCG
This sequence comes from Cherax quadricarinatus, assembly GCF_038502225.1. Taxonomy (NCBI): domain Eukaryota; kingdom Metazoa; phylum Arthropoda; class Malacostraca; order Decapoda; family Parastacidae; genus Cherax; species Cherax quadricarinatus. The sequence goes on along the minus strand of NC_091303.1, from coordinate 15,851,518 downwards.
TTACCGTCAAATTACCGCCCAATAAGCCTGACCTCAATTGTAGGCAAATTACTAGAGTCAATTATAGCTGAGATTATAAGAAGCCATCTCGATAAGCATAGCTTGATTAATGATACTCAGCATGGATTCACAAGAGGCCGGTCTTGTCTAACTAATTTATTAACATTCTTCAGTAAAGCTTTTGAGGCTGTTGACCACGATAAAGAATTTGATATTATTTACTTAGATTTTAGTAAGGCTTTTGATAGAGTTCCGCACCATAGACTGTTAAAGAAAGTGGCAGCTCATGGCATTGGGGGAAAAGTGCTTTCGTGGATCGAGTCATGGCTCACAGACAGGAAGCAGAGAGTGTCCATAAATGGGGTTAAATCTGAGTGGGGATCTGTAACAAGTGGCGTTTCACAGGGATCAGTCTTGGGCCCGTTGTTGTTTATAATATATATCAATGATCTTGATGAGGGAATTACTAGTGATATGAGCAAATTCGCCGATGACACAAAGATAGGTAGGATAATTGATTCAAACGTAGATGTTATGGAACTTCAGGAGGATTTAAACAAACTCTATTCTTGGTCAGAAAAGTGGCAGATGCAGTTCAATGTAGATAAATGCAAGGTTCTGAAGCTTGGGAGTGCCCATAACCCTAGTACTTATAAGTTAAATGATGTAGAACTTAGCCATACAGATTGCGAAAAGGACTTGGGGGTTATGGTGAGCAGCAACCTTAAACCAAGACAGCAATGCCTAAGCGTACGTAATAAGGCAAATAGATTACTGGGATTTATATCAAGAAGTGTAAGCAACAGAAGTCCAGAGGTCATACTGCAGCTTTATACATCATTAGTAAGGCCTCACCTAGATTATGCAGCTCAGTTCTTGTCTCCATATTACAGAATGGACATAAATTCGTTAGAAAACATTCAGCGTAGGATGACTAAATTAATACATAGCATTAGAAATCTTCCTTATGAAGAAAGATTGAAGACTCTTAAGTTACATTCACTTGTTAGACGAAGAATGAGGGGAGACCTGATCGAAGTGTATAAGTGGAAGATAGGTATTAATAAAGGGGATATTAATAAGGTCTTGAGGATGTCTCTCCAAGAGAGAATCCGCAGTAATGGATTTAAATTAGATAAGTTTAGATTTCGAAAGGACATAGGAAAATATTGGTTTGGAAATAGGGTAGTTGATGAGTGGAACAGTCTACCTAGTTGGGTTATTGAGGCTGGGACTTTGGGTAGTTTCAAATTTAGGCTGGATAAGTACATGAGTGGGAGGGGTTGGATTTGAGTGGGACTTGCACATCAGAGCTTATTTCTTGGGTGGCATTGAAAATTGGGATGGGCAAATGTTTTGTTAGTGGGATGAATTGTAAAGGACCTGCCTAGTGTGGGCCAACAGGCCTCCTGCAGTGTTCCTCCTTTCTTATGTTCTTATAAGAACATATGTGACCCATCCTGTATAATACAATATGTCAGGGGGAAATATAACTATCTATTGTTCCCACTGTGTAGCTATCATCTAATATCAGCAGCACACTGCTGATGTAAATAATTTTGCTGTATATAAAAAACCTCACACGTACCATCCAGACTCACGTTCCAACCTCAATACATGTTCATCGGGTCACTGGTAAGTACCACTCAGTACACGTCCACTTACTGTCATGCCAGTACACGTCCACTTACTGTCATGCCAGTACTCGTCCACTTACTGTCATGCCAGTACTCGTCCACTTACTGTCATGCCAGTACTCGTCCACTTACTGTCATGCCCTACTCATAGACACTTCTTTAAAATGAGCTTTAAAATGAGTCAAGGTATAATAACATCTTTTATCCTATAAAAGAAAGATGTAAAAAGTAAAGTTCAAATCTTTGACGAGGATGATGAGTGGCAAGACTCGCGCTAATTACAACCTTAATTCCAAGAGAGTAAATGTTGCCTTCTTACTAGGGACGACCTTGTTCCGCCAGAACTACAGCTGCTAGATTGCTTTCGTGCTAGGAGTGACCTTTATTTAAGAAAGTAACCATGATGTTGACTACATACAGTGCATTTACTTTGATCATCGTTTGTGTATGTGTATGTTAAGTTACTAGAAGTACTTATAACCAAGCCTAAGCAAGTGTGTGTGTGTGTGTGTGTGTGTGTGTGTGTACTTAGTTACCAGAAGTACTTATAACCAAGCCTAAGCAAGTGTGTGTGTGTGTGTGTGTGAGAGAGTGTGTGTGTGAGTGTGTGTGTGTGTGTGTGTGAGTGTGTGTGTGTGTGTGAGAGTGTGTGTGTGTGTGAGTGTGTGCGTGTGTACTTAGTTACCAGAAGTACTTATAACCAAGCCTAAGCAAGTGTGTGTGTGTGTGTGTGAGAGAGAGTGTGTGTGTGAGTGTGTGTGTGTGTGAGTGTGTGTGTGTGTGAGAGAGTGTGTGTGTGTGTGTGAGAGTGTGTGCGTGTGTACTTAGTTACCAGAAGTACTTATAACCAAGCCTAAGCAAGTGTGTATGTGTGTGTGTGTGTGTGTGTGTGTGTGTGTACTTAGTTACCAGAAGTACTTATAACCAAGCCTAAGCAAGTGTGTGTGTGTGTGTGTGTGTGTGTGTGTGTGTGTGTGTGTGTGTGTGTGTGTGTGTGTGTGTGTGTGTACTTACCAGAAGTACTTATAACCAAGCCTAAGCAAGTGTGAGTGTGTGTGTGTGTGTGTGTGTGTGTATACTAAGTTACCAGAAGTACTTATAACCCAGCCTAAGCAAGTACTCACCTATTTGTACTCACCTATTTGTGGTTGCAGGGGTCGAGTCCTAGCTCCTGGCCCCGCCTCTTCACCGGTTGCTACTAGGCCCTCTCTCTCCCCGCTCCATGAGCTTTATCAAACCTCGTCTTAAAACTGTGTATGGTTCCTGCCTCCACTACGTCATTTTCTAGGCTATTCCACTGCCTTACAACTCTATGACTGAAGAAATACTTCCTACTATCTCTCTGACTCATTTGTGTCTTCAACTTCCAATTGTGGCCTCTTGTTTCTGTGTCCCCTCCCTGGAACATCCTGTCCTTGTCCACCTTGTCTATTCCACGCAGTATTTTATATGTCGTTATCATGTCTCCCCTGACCCTCCTGTCCTCCAGTGTCGTCAGGCCGATTTCCCTTAATCTTTCTTCATAGGACATTCCCCTTAGCTCTGGAACTAACCTTGTTGCAAACCTTTGTACTTTCTCTAGTTTCTTGACGTGCTTTATCAAGTGCGGGTTCCAAACAGGTGCTGCATACTCCAGTATGGGCCTGACATACACGGTGTACAGTGTCTTGAATGATTCCTTACTAAGGTATCGGAATGCTGTTCTCAGGTTTGCCAGGCGCCCATATGCTGCAGCAGTTATCTGATTGATGTGTGCTTCCGGAGACATGCTCGGTGCTATACTCACCCCAAGATCTTTCTCCTTGAGTGAGGTTTGCAGTCTTTGGCCACCTAGCCTATACTCTGTCTGTGGTCTTCTGTGCCCTTCCCCTATCTTCATGACTTTGCATTTGGCAGGATTAAATTCGAGAAGCCATTTGCTGGACCAGGTGTCCAGTCTGTCCAGGTCTCTTTGAAGTCCTGCCTGGTCCTCATCAGATTTAATTCTCCTCATTAACTTCACATCATCTGCAAACAGAGACACTTCTGAGTCTAACCCTTCCGTCATGTGTGTGTGTGTGTGTGTGTGTGTGTATGTGTGTGTGTGTGTGTGTGTGTTTGTGTGTGTGTGTGTGTGTGTGTGTGTGTGTATATACTAAGTTACCAGAAGTATTTATAACCCAGCCTAAGCAAGTGTGTGTGTGTGTGTGTGTGTGTGTGTGTGTGTGTATACTAAGTTACCAGAAGTACTTATAACCCAGCCTAAGCCTGGCCATTACATCAATCATTCTGTTTACATTGCAAATTGTTCCGTAAATATGCTGATCTACATTCATGTTATAATAAATTATAGACCTACTCGGGCTTCTAACTGTATTTCTATCACATTCAGATTCGTTACTTCCCTTCTAATACTATTTTTTTTTTTATCCTACGTCATCAGTGAAGGTATTTTGACTCGCACAACTACTTTAACAACTTGTTCATTGGTGAGGGAGGGACAAAAAAAAACAGCATTATTTAAAAAAGCAGTGGAAAATTTAGTCCAGAGCAAACCAAGAAGCGCGAGAGTAACCACGTAATTACTATATTTGTGAGAGGTAATCATGTTTGATCCTCGGGAGGGGAGAGTAGCTCCGTATTATTTGACCAAAAGCCCCTCAGCAACACCTCCATTGAAGGGAGAGACAGGAAACGAAGCTTAACGTGAACTCGGTACCTCAGTGCCGCTATAAATTCAGTCGGTTCCCAGACGTGGTTGAGAAAATAAAAAATAACCATAATACTTGCCCAAGGTACCGTAGGACAGGCTGAGGTACCGCTGGAGTATCATTGGAGTTCCCCTTGTGGTGGACAATAAACATCCAAGTTCCTGGACGAGAAAAAATTTCCAACACCGCAAATATGAGCCTAAGTGGTCCGTCGAGCAGCACCTACTGACATGACAGTCAAACTGCTCCGCATCGGTCTTGAGAAGCTTAAAAGATCTTGAAAGACACCCTGAAATCTCCCAAATGGCCCAAAAAAAAAAAAAAAATCGGAGGCCCTTAGGGAATATGAGAGTCCATAGTAGACCTTAAGAGTGTTTGAGATCTAGTAGGTGCAGAGGCTGACGCTCCGTCACCCTGAGTGGCGAAGATGCAATAATATGAACGAATTTATTTCGCACCGCTACTATATTCTTCGACAAAACTTCCAGGTAACAAAATTTAATGAATGCTTGTACGAGGTACTGTCATCTTCTCTCCTCTAAGACAGGTACTGAAGCTCAACTCTTTGTATACATTCACTCAGGGATTTGCAACTTTGGGTTTTCTATAACTTTTTCTTCCTTGGAGGACAAGACAAAATAAAGTTTTAAAGTAGACTCGCTGTACATAGACACTTAGAGTTACACCTCTCACCTCTCAGCTGTTGTTGTGCTTCCTCTGAGAACAAAATCAAGGTGGAAATAAATTCTTGCATCAGTAAAGCAAAACACGAGAAAGCTTCAAAATAGGATGACCTCTGACCCCCGTAAAGGCATTCAGATCCCCGTAAAAGTATTCGGATCCCCCTCGTAAAGGTATTCGGATCCCCTCCGGGGAGGTTCGTCTATAAATTATGAATCAGCAGGTGCTAGGCATCCCCCGCGTCACTGGTAATGGACCAGGAGCCAGGGCTGGTCAGTGTGGATTTTACTCACAGATTCCTCACTGCTGGCCAGGTTATACCCCCTGACATCTCCTTCATCTTACCAACGTAAATAATGATGCTTTTTGACATTAATATTTATGGTGTCAGTGTTTGCCAGAGTTCTGATAGCTGCGGGAGGACTGAGAATGGTTATGGTAGTGGGAGAGTGGGGTTGTGGTCGTGGTAGTGGTGGCTGTATTTGGTAGATGTGGTGGTTGTGATATTTGTGGAGGTGGTTCTAGTGGTGGTTTGGGTGGCGACGGAGGCGGCGGAGGCGGCGGCGGAGACGGCGGCGGAGGCGGCGGCATTATTTGTGGTGTCCAGCGAGGTGGTTAAATAATGTTAATGTTGGTAATAGCGTTGGCGGTGATGCAGAAAATTATGTTAATGACCGAGTCGTTGTTGCTGACATTGGTGCTGACGCTGGTGCTGATACCGGTGCTGACACTGGTGCTGACAGTGTTGGTGGTGACGGTGTTGGTACTGACGGTGTTGGTACTGACATTACTGGTGTTGACACTCCCGGGAGTATAAACAGAACAGGACAACAAAATATAAAACAACAAATTAAAATAACTAAGCATAATTAAAAGCTAATTAAGAGAATAAATACACTGAAAAACTCACCAGTACAAGAGAAACACTCAATGCTCAGCTTTCTAAACCACTCTCAAAACTCTAAATAAACTCAAACTAAGTTTAATACATTCGTAACTGGCGAGTTATCTCAAGCTTGCAGACAGACGCTTTATAAGAAGGATGATATTCTGTACGTTTCGTCTGGGTAGGTACAAATATGAAATTTTACTACGACAGGTGAAGCGCTTCGCTAATGTAGCCTCTGGAACTCGTAGATCAAAAGAGAAGTCATAGTACCGTGGCTAGAATAATTCTCCCCCCCAAAAATACAAAAATCTCAGGAGAGAAACTTGAGTGACTTGACAATGGTTCAGACTGAACGAAGTGTAATCATAAGGTTCTCTGCTAAATGTGAGTTTTTTTGCTGATCTGGTATACAGTGGTGACTGTAAACTCCAAGACCCGAGTAACTCAGTAAGACGGTGTCCAGAAGACCCACTTGAGTGACGTGGTACATCATGTTCCCCCCAGACCTGTAACTAGCAGATCAGCATGCTAGCATCCTACTTATCTTATTCTGCCTTCATGGTACAGTGTATAACACACTGGCCTGCTAGCTTAGGCACTAGCTTCCTGGGGGTCTTAGCAGTCCGTCCAGTGAGTTGTTCACAGTCGTGTCAACATAATTTCGCCAGTCACTAATTCTTAATTATGTTGTTATCTTAACTATGTATTATAATGAAATTTAATATATTTCAGTTCCAAAATGTGATAGTCAATTAACGTTAATGGCACAATATACGGTTTATGGTATTTTGTTAATGAGACGTTTGGTCCACCAGGACCTTAACTGTTTTACTAACATACTCGTTGGTATTATATACCGCTGATATACAGTTAAAGTTAGTTTCATGTAAATATACAATGATAAAAACAAATACGTAAATCTGATAACAACACTTGACGCATCATTTGTTCATGTCATTAAAAAAAAAACATGAAACTCTTGCCGGAAAGATCTAACATATATTATAATGTAAAAAAATAAAATGCAAATGCAGCCAGCATCTTAATCTAGGATGGAAGTATTGACAAGAAATCATATACTGGTATAAATATCTTTTATATGAGATGGTTTTCTTCGTGTGTTTCCGATTCTGTAATATTGTGACAAGTTGGTAAAAGATGTTTTTTCGTTACTGTGGATCAAATGTAAACAATATAAACTTTTTTTTTATTATCACGCTGGTCAATTCCCACCAAGGCAGGGTGGCCCGAAAAAGAAAAACTTTCACCATCATTCACTCCATCACTGTCTTGCCAGAAGGGTGCTTTACACTACAGTTTTTAAACTGCAACATTAACACCCCTCCTTCAGAGTGCAGGCACTGTACTTCCCATCTCCAGGACTCAAGTCCGGCCTGCCGGTTTCCCTGAACCCCTTCATAAATGTTACTTTGCTCACACTCCAACAGCACGTCAAGTATCAAAAACCATTTGTCTCCATTCACTCCTATCAAACACGCTCACGCATGCCTGCTGGAAGTCCAAGCCCCTCGCACACAAAACCTCCTTTACCCCCTCCCTCCAACCTTTCCTAGGCCGACCCCTACCCCGCCTTCCTTCCACTACAGACTGATACACTCTTGAAGTCATTCTGTTTCGCTCCATTCTCTCTACATGTCCGAACCACCTCAACAACCCTTCCTCAGCCCTCTGGACAACAGTTTTGGTAATCCCGCACCTCCTCCTAACTTCCAAACTACCAATTCTCTGCATTATATTCACACCACACATTGCCCTCAGACATGACATCTCCACTGCCTCCAGCCTTCTCCTCGCTGCAACATTCATCACCCATGCTTCACACCCATATAAGAGCGTTGGTAAAACTATACTCTCATACATTCCCCTCTTTGCCTCCAAGGACAAAGTTCTTTGTCTCCACAGACTCCTAAGTGCACCACTCACCCTTTTCCCCTCATCAATTCTATGATTCACCTCATCTTTCATAGACCCATCAGCTGACACGTCCACTCCCAAATATCTAAATACATTCACCTCCTCCATACTCTCTCCCTCCAATCTGATATCCAATCTTTCATCACCTAATCTTTTTGTTATCCTCATAACCTTACTCTTTCCTGTATTCACTTTTAATTTTCTTCTTTTGCATACCCTACCAAATTCATCCACCAACCTCTGCAACTTCTCTTCAGAATCTCCCAAGAGCACAGTGTCATCAGCAAAGAGCAACTGTGACAACTCCCACTTTATGTGTGATTCTTTATCTTTTAACTTCACGCCTCTTGCCAAGACCCTCGCATTTACTTCTCTTACAACCCCATCTATAAATATATTAAACAACCATGGTGACATCACACATCCTTGTCTAAGGCCTACTTTTACTGGGAAATAATTTCTCTCTTTCCTACATACTCTAACTTGAGCCTCACTATCCTCGTAAAAACTCTTCACTGCTTTCAGTAACCTACCTCCTACACCTGCAACATCTGCCACACTGCCCCCCTATCCACCCTGTCATACGCCTTTTCCAAATCCATAAATGCCACAAAGACCTCTTTAGCCTTATCTAAATACTATTCACTTATATGTTTCACTGTAAACACCTGGTCCACACACCCCCTACCTTTCCTAAAGCCTCCTTGTTCATCTGCTATTCTATTCTCCGTCTTACTCTTAATTCTTTCAATAATAACTCTACCATACACTTTACCAGGTATACTCAACAGACTTATCCCCCTATAATTTTTGCACTCTCTTTTGTCCCCTTTGCCTTTATACAAAGGAACTATGCATGCTCTCTGCCAATCCCTAGGTACCTTACCCTCATCCATACATTTATTAAATAATTGCACCAACCACTCCAAAACTATATCCCCACCTGCTTTTAACATTTCTATCTTTATCCCATCAATCCCGGCTGCCTTACCCCCTTTCATTTTACCTACTGCCTCACGAACTTCCCCCACACTCACAACTGGCTCTTCCTCACTCCTACAAGATGTTATTCCTCCTTGCCCTATACACTAAATCACAGCTTCCCTATCTTCATTAACATTTAACAATTCCTCAAAATATTCCCTCCATCTTCCCAATACCTCTAACTCTCCATTTAATAACTCTCCTCTCCTATTTTTAACTGACAAATCCATTTGTTCTCTAGGCTTCCTTAACTTGTTAATCTCTCTCCAAAACTTTTTCTTATTTTCAACAAAATTTGTTGATATCTCACCCATTCTCTCATTTGCTCTCTTTTTACATTGCTTCACCACTTCTCATATGCTAACTTTTTCTCCCTTACATCATCATTCCACCAATCGCTCCTCTTCCCTCCCACACCCACTTTCCTGTAACCACAAACTTCTGCTGAACACTCTAACATTACATTTTTAAACCTACCCCATACCTCTTCGACCCCATTGCCTATGCTCTCACTAGCCCATCTATCCTCCAATAGCTGTTTATATCTTACCCTAACTGCCTCCTCTTTTAGTTTATAAACCTTCACCTCTCTCTTCCCTGATGCTTCTATTCTCCTTGTATCCCATCTATCTTTTACTCTCAGTGTAGCTACAACTAAAAAGTGATCTGATATATCTGTGGCCCCCTCTATAAACATGTACATCCTGAAGTCTACTCAACACATAACTACCAATACATAATCCAACAAACTACTGTCATTTCGCCCTACATCATATCTTGTATACTTATTTATCCTCTTTTTCTTAAAATATGTATTACCTATAACTAAACCCCTTTCTATACAAAGTTCAATCAAAGGGCTCCCATTATCATTTACACCTGACACCCCAAACTTACCTACCACACCCTCCCTAAAAGTTTCTCCTACTTTAGCATTCAGGTCCCCTACCACAATTACTCTCTCACTTGGTTCAAAGGCTCCTATACATTCACTTAACATCTCCCAAAATCTCTCTCTCTCCTCTACATTCCTCTCTTCTCCAGGTGCATACACGCTTATTATGACCCACTTTTCGCATCCAACACATTCATATTCTCTTTTCTCCTTCCATAACTGATCCTTCAACATTACTGCTACCCCTTCCTTTGCTCTAACTCTCTCAGATACTCCAGATTTAATCCCATTTATTTCCCCCCACCGAAACTCCCCTATCCCCTTCAGCTTTGTTTCGCTTAGGGCCAGGACATCCAACTTTTTTTCATTCATAACATCAGCAATCATCTGTTTCTTGTCATCCGCACTACATCCACACACATTCAAGCATCCCAGTTTTATAAAGTTTTTCTTCTTCTCTTTTTTAGTAAATGTCTACAGGAGAAGGGGTTACTAGCCCATCGCTCCCGGCATTTTAGTCGCCTCATACGGCACGCATGGCTTACGGAGGAAAGATTCTTTTCCACTTCCCCATGGACAATAGAAGAAATAAAGAACAAGAGCTATTTAGAAAAAGGAGAAAAACCTAGATGTATGTATATATATATGCATGTGCGTGTCTGTGAAGTGTGACCAAAGTGTAAGTAGGAGTAGCAAGATATCCCTGTTATCTAGCGTGTTTATGAGACAGAAAAAGAAACCAGCAATCCTACCATCATGCAAAACAGTTACAGGTTTCTGTTTCACAGTCAACTGGCAGGACGGTAGTACTTCCCTGGGTGGTTGCTGTCTACCAACCTACTACCTACAATATAAATGTTTGTCTGGGTCATGACGGTTAAGTCTCCCCTTCATCCCAGATGTTTTACTAATGTGTTAGACTGGGTAGTTATTCTGTGCAGGGACCAAGAATTTGATCCTCTAAATTATTGGTTCCAGTTCATCCTTCATGTTTGTTCTCCATCTCCTAAATATATTATGATCGGTAAATTTGTCATGGTTGTGTTTGTCACTCTTGTTTACCTTTCTACTATATAACATTTTCTTAATGCAGTTTATATCACATTCTTGGCTGATGTACTGGTATTATTATTATTATTATTATTATTATTATTATTATTATTATTATTATTATTATTATTATTGGAAAGAGTTAAACCCATAAACTCATGCAGTACCTGGGGAATGGGAAGTAAACAGTTTTGTTTTAAGGGAAGGGTAGTTTCACTTCCTCAGATCAAGAGTCTTCAATATTCTAAAGGGTGAATTGTAGATAGTAGCATCTACGATTTTGCTTCCCTATACATTTTTTTCTTATTATAACCTGAGTATTCCTCATCACTTTATATTATCACCACTTCGTATTTTGAGTTATCTCTTATCTGCTAGACTCTTTAAAACCTACCTTCTTTTCTTTCTCATTATTTTGTAAATTTTGGTCAGCTGTTTCTCTTCAGATGTTACTTTGAACACTTTTTTTTTTTGACAGTCCCTTCATGTTTGTATACCGTTTAACTGCCATGCTTTATCTCTACCCATGTGTGTCTTCGGTGAAGCTAGGGAGCATGTATGGGTATGCGGATGGAGGAGGGGGTTAAGGAAGTGACCAGAGATGCTGCGATAGAGGTAATGGTAGGTAGGTGATGTTGGGAAGTGTTTGGATGGGTGGATATGTAGGAGCTGGTTGTTGGCAAGAGAACTTGGTAGTGGGATGGAGAGCTGGGTGGGAGAAAGGTGTGTGCTGGTGTATGTGTGGGCGGTAATATCATGCATACAATCGAGATATGGATGGATGTGCTGGGTGGTAGTTGGGTGGCCTGGGTAGTAGGTGGGTGGCCTGGGTGGTAGAGAGTAAGGTTGATGAAAGATGGGTAGGCTGGGGATGCGGGTAATGGGTCAGTATAATAATAATAATAATAATAATAATAATAATAATGATCTTTATTTCTGCAGGTACATGATACAACTTACACAGACCAGTGACATACTTTACAGAAAGTCCCTGGTTATGTAGAGTATTTCGGGCAACTTAGGTTAATTTTGTCCCCAGGATGTGACCCACAACAGTCGGCTAACACCCAGGTACCTACTTACTGCAAGGTGAAAGTGGCAGCAGGTGTCTTATGGAAACATGCCCTATGTTTCCCTCCTTACCGGAGATCGAACCACGGACACTCCATGTGTGAGTAGAATACGCTGCCAACCGAGCAACGAGTCAGCGTGTAAGGATAAAGGGTGTCTGTAATTGTAATTTGTAAGGGGGGTTAGTTGGAAGAAGGGGGGGAGTGTAAGTGGCGGTAGTGGTGGTGGTAGTGGTGGTGATGGTGGTAGTGTATGAACCTAGTAATGAGCAGGTGGGGAAGTGGAATGTTGTGGTGTTTTGGCAGGAATGTGGTTATGGGTGTACGTGGAGTGGTAGAGCAGAGAGAAGGTAGGCCGTGTGCCAGGCAGGTGATCCTCAAGCCACGGAAGAACTTGTAAATAGTGATCGAAAATCTGTTGTATAGCCATGTCTTCTTACTGTAGACGATGTTGAAGGATGAACAGAGGTTGCACACAAAGCCTTTGCTCTGTGTAGACCTTTATCACGCCATGTTTCGCTCTGTATATAACTTTATCATGTAGTTTACTGCCCATTGCAGTGAAATCATTGTCAGAAAGTGTAAAGAATCCAGAAGAAAATTCCAGAAAAAAAACAGGAAAAAAAACAAAAAGCAGGAAAATTTCAGGAAAATTACACAGACCAAAACCAAATCCTCCATCAACAAATCCTAACCTGAAATAATCAAGAAATAGTTGCGGATTTTGTTTTCTGTTGGACATTTTCTCTGACGTTTCTTCTCCATGATAGTTGTCGTGGTGATACCGTTCATCGCTGGGTTCCACGTCACACAACCTGAACTGCTGCAACAAAACTAAGTCTATATTTGAATTCAGGGTCCTAAAATTAGATAACATATTTTTTAAGCGCGAACAAAAACCATTACTGCTCCCATCTTGTTCCTCATCCTCATATCCGACATAGACAAGGATGTCAGCCACAGCACCGTGTCTTCCTTTGCAGATGACACCCGAATCTGCATGACAGTGTCTTCCATTGCAGACACTGCAAGGCTCCAGGCGGACATCTACCAAATCTTTCAGTGGGCTGCAGAAAACAATATGAAGTTCAACGATGAGAAATTTCAATTACTCAGATATGGTAAACATGAGGAAATTAAATCTTCATCAGAGTACAAAACAAATTCTGGCCACAAAATAGAGCGAAACACCAACGTCAAAGACCTGGGAGTGATCATGTCGGAGGATCTCACCTTCAAGGACCATAACATTGTATCAATCGCATCTGCTAGAAAAATGACAGGATGGATAATGAGAACCTTCAAAACTAGGGAGGCCAAGCCCATGATGACACTCTTCAGGTCACTTGTTCTATCTAGGCTGGAATATTGCTGCACACTAACAGCACCTTTCAAGGCAGGTGAAATTGCCGACCTAGAAAATGTACAGAGAACTTTCACGGCGCACATAACGGAGATAAAACACCTCAATTATTGGGAGCGCTTGAGGTTCCTAAACCTGTATTCCCTGGAACGCAGGAGGGAGAGATACATGATTATATACACCTGGAAAATCCTAGAGGGACTAGTACCGAACTTGCACACGAAAATCACTCACTACGAAAGCAAAAGACTTGGCAGACGATGCACCATCCCCCCAATGAAAAGCAGGGGTGTCACTAGCACGTTAAGAGGCCATACAATAAGTGTCAGGGGCCCGAGACTGTTCAACTGCCTCCCAACACACATAAGGGGGATTACCAACAGACCCCTGGCAGTCTTCAAGCTGGCACTGGACAAGCACCTAAAGTCAGTTCCTGATCAGCCAGGCTGTTGCTCGTACGTTGGTTTGCGTGCAGCCAGCAGCAACAGCCTGGTTGATCAGGCTCTGATTCACCAGGAGGCCTGGTCACAGACCGGGCCGCGGGGGCGTTGACCCCCGGAACTCTCTCCAGGTAAACTCCAGGTCAGTGTTATTACTGGAGGCAGTAGTATGATGGTGGCGGCAGGGTGATGGAGGTGGTGGGGTGCTGGTGGTGGCAGGGTGATGGAGGCGGCAGGGTGATGGAGGTGGTAGCGTGCTGGAGTTGGTAGGGCACTGGTGGTGGCAGGGTGCTGGAGGTCGTAGGGTACTGGTGGTGGCAGGGTGCTGGAGGTGGTAGGGTGCTGGAGGTGGTACGGTGCTGGAGTCGGTAGAGTGCTGAAGATGGTAGTTCACTAATGGTGGAAAGGTGGTGGAGGTGGCAGGGTACTAGTGGTGATAGGGTGCTTGAGGTGGTAGAGTGCTGGAGATGGTAGGATACTGATGGTGGTAAGGTGCTTGAGGTGGAAAGGTGGTGGAGGTGGCAGGGTACTGGTGGTGATAGGGTGCTTGAGGTGGTAGAGTGCTGGAGATGGTAGGATACTGATGGTGGTAAGGTGCTTGAGGTGGAAAGGTGGGGGAGGAGGTAGGGTGCTGGTGGTACTGGTGGTGGCATGGTGCTGGAGGTGGTAGGGTGCTGGAGGTGGTAGAGTGCTGGAGATAGTGCTGGAGGTGGTAGGGTACTGTTGGTGGCAGGGTGCTGGAAGTGGTAGGGTGCTGGAGGTGGTTGGGTAGTGGAGGTGTTGGAGACGGTAGGGTACTGGTGGTGGCAGAGTGCTGGATGAGGTAAGGTGGTGGGGTTGGTAGGGTGCTGAAGGTGGTAGGGTGGTGGAGGTGGCAGGGAGGTGAATGTGGTAGGGTACTGGTGGTGGCAGGGTGCTGGAAGTGATAAGGTGCTGGAGGTGGTAGGGTGGTGGAGGTGGTAGGGTGGTGGAGGTGGCAGGGTGGTGAATGTGGTAGGGTACTGGTATCATGTGGGAGTTCGACACGTGGATTAGGTAAGAAATACTCACGTAGGCTGTTATTACGTATAATTACAGATAAGGTGAGTTGCGCCCTTACAGCCGTTGCCTGCCTCCTTGCTCACACTCCTAACACTGACTGACTGGGTGGCCGCCCACGTACCCATAGAGGGTCTTTGAATAATGCCAGGTCAGCGCAATATGAGTTCAGATAGTGACTCAGGCAGAGACGGTTGGTCGTTGAGTCAACGGTACACTGGTTACTGGTAATTGGTTACTACTACTGAGAGCTCGGCGACGCTAACGTATGTCGTCCCGACATACAACTAATACAAACTAGAGATGGCAGGTATACGGCTTGGGCTGATTCTATACAATGTCAAAGTACACAACAATTAAACATTATAACCTACATAAGTAGAACATTGGAATGGAAGCTTACGTAACTGAAACTGTAATGCAATACAAGGTATACTATAGTACAACTTAAAACTCAACAAATGAACAACGAACTCATACAAGTGATAAAAAAAAAATTTTGATCGATCGATCTGTATTCATGTGATCTACGGATTCTGAGGAAGGAATATATACAAAGAAAGAGTGTTTAACAGAAAGGCAGATTCGGTGCACTCAAATCTAGACTGTTAACTCTCAGAATGCGGAGAGAACATGAACACACAAAAAAAAATTCTTGAATACTGATAAGTTGATACTGTAATTATTTATCTATACAGGTTATTTACATTTAACCCCAACTCTGCTAGGGTGAGATTGACATATGCAGAATGGGTGTCATCTCTGGGAGGATCAAACTCTGTAGCATTGGCTAACTCATGCTGTATTTGAGGCAAATCTGAATTGGAAGTGACAAATGATACTTGAGGATTTCTCAATACCTGTCGTGTACGTAGGGAATAACGACATTCAGGTTGATCGTCTGACTGAGTATCAGAGGAAGAGAGTACAGGATCAGGAGGATTGTCAGAGTCTGTCACATTAGTCTGGGTTGGAACATCATTATCATCACATACTAACTTCATATGATCTAAATGCGATTCTTTATACTGACCAGTACTAATCTCTCTAACCTTATACTTATTACCAGTGATATGTTCAACTACTCGATAAGGACCAACAAACTTTTGATCAAGCTTTGGCATTGCAGACGTTTTGTTAAAGTTAATCAGCATAACTCTCGAACCTACTTTGATTTTGGATGGCTTTGCTCGAGTGTTTGCGACTCTTGTAAATTCTGCTGTTGATTTATGAAGTGTTTCACGGATTCTTCTAAAAACACTTTGAGCTAAGCTGGTACGAGTTGCTATGAAATCATCACGGTTGTAATTTGGTTTCGGATTAGAATATAACAACTCATAAGGCAAACGTTTATCTACACCATACAATGCATAATGTGGAGTATCACCTATAGAAACGTTGTAAGCAGAATTTATAGCACACTGCACATCAGGTATAACTTCATCCCAAGTTTCACTGTTGGGATTGATAGTGGCTCTCAAGACATCAAGTACTTTCTTATTGGTTCGTTCCGCTAACCCATTGCTGGCAGGATGATGAGGAACAATGGTGGATTTAGAGATCTTGTACAAGGTACACAAATTTTCAAGAATCTCATTACAGAATTCACCTCCATTATCTGTTACTAGGGACTTAGGGGTGGTATGCCTGCAGATAATGCGTTCTTTAAACGCTTTAGCTACTGTCTCGGCAGTCTTATCTGCAATAGGAACTAACTCACAATATCTGGTGAAATGGTCTACCATAACACACAGATGTTTGTTACCTTGGAGGGAACATTGGAAATTAGTTAACAAATCTAGCGCAACTCTTTCCCACGGTTCGCTAGTAGTTGGATATACTTGGATTGGATTAGGACCATTAGCATTGCCTTTATGTTGCATGCAGACACTACATTTCTTAACATACTCAGAAATATCAGTTGCCATATGAGGCCAAAAGTATTTCAATCTGGCTTGTTTTACTGAACGATCCATACCAGGGTGTGCAACACCTGGTACATCGTGAACTAGCTGTAAGGCTACATTCACTAGTGACTGTGGAATTACTAACTGGTATACTCTTCTGCTAGGAGTACCCAACTCGGCTGTTCGATACAGTAATTCTTGGTTCATGACAAAGTCACTGATGGGTTCTGGTGGCTTCACAGTCAGAATAAGATCTTCCTGGAGCAGGAATCGAATCACACCAGACCACATGGGATCTGTTCGTTGAGCATTCTTTACATCTTCAGCACTAAATGGAGGGTCTGCAGTTACTATACTAACATGTCGCGATAAGGCATCTGCGACTACATTTGACTTGCCAGGTAAATACTCAAAGGTGGGATTGAACTCTTGGATAGTCAAGGTCCATCTGGCTAACCTTCCAGTAGGTTGTTTGTTCTGGAATAAGGGTATCAGTGGAGCATGATCTGTCAAGACATGAACAGAGTACTGATAAATAATGTCTCGGAAGTGCTTTAAAGACCATACTATTGCTAAAGCTTCTTGCTCAGTTACTGTATAATTACGTTCAGCCTTCGTAAGGACTCGGCTAGCAAATGCAACTGCGTTGTACTTGCCATCGGTCTTCTGAGCTAGTACGGCACCTATGCCAATTGAACTAGCATCAGTTGTCAAATAGAAGGGCTTAGAAAAATCTGGAAATTTCAAAATTGGAGCAGATGTTAGCTTTTTTTTTAGAGTGTGGAATGCTCTTTCTTGACGGAAGGTCCAAACAAAAGGAGCATCTTTCTTAAGCAACTCAGTTAGAGGAGCTGCTATGGAAGAAAAATTGGCAATGAAAGATCTATAAAAACCTGCTAAGCCCACAAAGGATCTTACGGCATCAGCAGTTTTGGGAGTTGGAAAATTTAGTACTGCAGTTACTTTACTTTGGTCAGTCGTAACCCCTCTAGGAGTGACTACGTGACCAAGAAACTTAATTTCTGATCTGAAAAATTGACATTTAGACAGTTTGATCTTTAAATTGGCTTCTTCAAGCTTACCAAGTACTACATCAAGTCTTTTCAAGTGTGTATCCACGTCTTTAGACATGACGATTACGTCATCTAAGTACACCATAAGTGCATTACCTATGAGACCTCTAAAGATATTAGTCATGAGCCTTGAGAACGTGATAGGGGAAGATCGTAATCCAAACGCCATACGGAGGAAGTGATAATGACCTGTAGGAGTGGAGAATGCAGTTAGCTCTTGGCTGTCCTCGTGAAGAGGGACTTGCCAAAACCCTTGTAACAAATCTAGGGTTGAAAAGACTTTGTTATCTCCGATATTACGTAAAAGATCACCCAGTACAGGGAGTGGAAAGCGATCTGGAATGGTTTTCGCGTTTAACTTCCTAAA
This sequence comes from Cherax quadricarinatus, assembly GCF_038502225.1. NCBI lineage: Eukaryota > Metazoa > Arthropoda > Malacostraca > Decapoda > Parastacidae > Cherax > Cherax quadricarinatus. The sequence goes on along the minus strand of NC_091303.1, from coordinate 15,833,499 downwards.
GTCAATCACTGGGCGCCAAGTACCATCCTTCTTAGGTACTAGTATCAAGGGTGCATTCCAAGGGGAATTGCTAGGTGCAATAACTCCATCATCAAGCATTTGATTGATCAATTCTTCTGCGACAGCAACTTGTGAATGAGGCATTCTGTACGCAGGTATGTAGATAGGTCTAGTACCAGGTTCAAGTGGAATACAATGGGACAATAAGTTCGTTATACCCATCTTCTCACCTGGTAAAGCAATGGCTTTACGACGTTTGTTCAACAGAGTCAACAAACGCTTGACTTCATCTGGGAAGTCAGTGGGAGCTAAGTCTTTCTCCTCAACTGGTGGAACAGATTGATCCAGTGAAGTGGATGAGGTCTCCCCGGCAGAAATAGCACCGACCCACTGGTCAGGTGACAACTCATCCTCTACCTGAACAGGGTAAGGATAGTGAACAAGGTCAACAAGATTGGTATTTGCTCTGAGGCGAACACTGTGACCAGAAGTGTTGGCCAGGAAGAAATGGATCTTACTATCTCTTACAACATGTAAGGATGGTTCAACAAATAGACCTTTTACTTTGCAAGAATCACTGTCAACTAGGACGTTATCACCATCTGGAACACTAGGAACAACTACAGACACTCTAGTGAGAGCATTAGCCGCAACAGAGACGTCTTTCTGCAGACGGCATGTGACATCAACAAGAGATGGCATTACTAGTTGCAAGTAATTGTTTTCCGACAAGGCGTCCCCTGTGGAGAAACTACTACTCGAACTAGCAGGCATTGCAGGGATAGGTTGTGCACTCAAGGCAATCTGAGCGTCCTCGGACACTTGAGGCATCGGACTATCCTGCAAGTCTGAAGGTATAGGTGGAACACTGATGGGAGTGACAGAATTACCAGTGCCTGACCGCTTGGGTACGCTACTGGAGAATGCATTAGCTTGTAAGGACTTAATCCGTACATCATACTCTGCAGCAGTATAACAGATTTCTGATCCAAGCTGGTAACCCCAGAATGGAACGATCAAGTCGTCAATTTGGGCATGCCATCGATAAGGGTCGAGCACAATGCGTAAGTCTCGCATGGAAGCAAATCCCAGTAGAAGGTCACCAGGGAAAGTAATCTGGTCGACAACAAGGAAGGAAGCAGTGAAGTCTCTACCTTGGATAGAAAAGGTTAGGGAAGTCCGACCTCGGACACGCAGGTGAGAACCAGATACTCCACTAAGGGAGGACACATGAGTCGGTTCTACGAGAAGGACATGTCGTAACTGCTTATCCTTAAACAAACTAGACCTAATAATATTGACTTGCGCACCAGAGTCCATGAACAAATGAATGGGCGCATTATAAACAGATGCTTGCACTATAGGGCCTATGGTTGCATTGGAAGTTATGTGCAAACAAAAAGGTGGATTGTCATCAGAAAAGACTTGTTCTACTTCATCCCCAAAATCATCTATGTCAGAGACATGTGAAGCCACATCATCAGCAGGATTGTCATTCTCGAGACTGCTTAAGGCTTCAAAGGAAGTGGCAGGGTGCTGGAGGTGGTAGGGTGGTGGAGGTGGTAGGGTGGTGGATGTGGTAGGGTGGTGGATGTGGTAGGGTGGTGGAGGTGGTAGGGTGGTGGAGGTGGCAGGGTGGTGGATGTGGTAGGGTGGTGGATGTGGTAGGGTACTGGTGGTGGTAGGGTACTGGTGGTGGCAGGGTGCTGGAAGTGGTAAGGTGCTGGAGGTGGTAGGGGCTGGAGGTGGTAGGGTGGTGAAGGTGGCAGGGTGGTGAATGTGGTAGGGTACTGGTGGTGGCAATGTGCTGGAAGTGGTAGGGTGCCGGAGGTGGTAGGGTAGTGGAGGTGTTGGAGACGGTAGGGTACTGGTGGTGGCAGAGTGCTGGATGTGGTGAGGTGGTGAGGGTGGTAGGGTGCTGAAGGTGGTAGGGGCTGGAGGTGGTAGGGTGGTGGAGGTGGCAGGGTGGTGGATGTGGCAGGGTGCTGGAAGTTGTAAGGTGCTGGAGGTGGTAGGGTGGTGAAGGTGGCAGGGTGGTGAAGGTGGCAGGGTGGTGAATGTGGTAGGGTAATGGTGGTGGCAGGGTGCTGGGAGTGGTAGGGTGCCGGAGGTGGTAGTGTGGTGGTGGTGGTAGTGTGGTGGTGGTGGTAGGGTGCTGGTGGTGGTAGTGTGGTGGTGGTGGTAGTGTGGTGGTGGTGGTAGGGTGCTGGTGGTGGTAGTGTGGTGGTGGTGGTAGGGTGCTGGTGGTGGTAGGGTGCCGGAGGTGGTAGTGTGGTGGTGGTGGTAGGGTGGTGGTGGTGGTAGGGTGGTGGAGGTGGTAGTGTGGTGGTGGTGGTAGGGTGCTGGTGGTGGTAGGGTGGTGGAGGTGGTAGTGTGGTGGTGGTGGTGGTAGGGTGCTGGTGGTGGTAGGGTGGTGGAGGTGGTAGGGTGGTGGAGGTGGTAGGATGCTAGTGCTGGTGAAGGAGGTGTGGGCGTGGGGGTCAAGCAGAGGCCAGGTAATGCTTGCCAACTAACGATCGCCTTACCAGTTGTGTTGTTTTTGCATTCTGCGAAGCGGCATCTTTTGTGATGGTTACAGCCAGACGTGTGGACGATCCTTGAGGTGTTACCACATCTCAGTACCAGTGTGGACGATCCTTGAGGTGTTACCACATCTCAGTACCAGTGTGGACGATCCTTGAGGTGTTACCACATCTCAGTACCAGTGTGGACGATCCTTGAGGTGTTACCACATCTCAGTACCAGTGTGGACGATCCTTGAGGTGTTACCACATCTCAGTACCAGTGTGGACGATCCTTGAGGTGTTACCACATCTCAGTACCAGTGTGGACGATCCTTGAGGTGTTACCACATCTCAGTACCAGTGTGGACGATCCTTGAGGTGTTACCACATCTCAGTACCAGTGTGGACGATCCTTGAGGTGTTACCACATCTCAGTACCAGTGTGGACGATCCTTGAGGTGTTACCACATCTCAGTACCAGTGTGGACGATCCTTGAGGTGTTACCACATCTCAGTACCAGTGTGGACGATCCTTGAGGTGTTACCACATCTCAGTACCAGTGTGGACGATCCTTGAGGTGTTACCACATCTCAGTACCAGTGTGGACGATCCTTGAGGTGTTACCACATCTCAGTACCAGTGTGGACGATCCTTGAGGTGTTACCACATCTCAGTACCAGTGTGGACGATCCATGAGGTGTTACCACATCTCAGTATCAGTGTGGACGATCCATGAGGTGTCATCACGTCTCAGTACCAAAATGCACTTTCTCTTCTGCTAGTTAGAGGTAATGTAGTTACCTATGTAATGACATTTGTTAACTGTTGCTCTGTGGCGGAATTTCAGTAATTCAAGAGTAGGATTCATCCCAAGGAGACAGAGAGTCGTTGAACTTGCACTGACATTAATCATTCAAGCACTTCTCCACATGATAAATAAGCCACATGCGTAACACTTTGGTGGGGCATAAAATGACACGGGAACGAACACTTGGACATATTTATCAGAAGAAGTTTAGGTCCTGGGATCTTGATCATTTCTAACATGGCTTCAGGTAGTTCATGAGGTCAATGATTCTTGTATTGGACTTATTCTAGTTGAGAATCGTCTTTGAATGTGTTTTCTTTTTTTTTAGTTTTGTAGTTTCATAACCCCATCCCCCGTTACACACCCAATTTGGTCATTTTATTTCCTAAACTTTTCCCCGACACAGTATGCTTTTTCAGTCGAATGCAAAGGTGCCTAAAATTGGAGAGAGCAGCAGTAGTGGAGGGGTTAATATGATGTGATGAGTCCATCAGGCTTGAAGTCGTAGTTTGGAGGTGGTCAACACCTCGGCCTTTAGAAGCGTCCAGCTCTCAAGATACCAGACTGTTGCACATGTGACATATTCAGTAACCTGTCGGTATCGTATGCCATTAAAATGCTTCCCAAAATGCTCAACAGTCTCTGTTGTAAGCAGAACCTCATAGCTGAAGAACCTGCCGTCTAGGTGGATACATGCATTAATAAATATCATTAAAAAATAAATGGAATGAAGACTTTCTATGGTGTCTTGGTGCGTCTGTCTTCTTATTGCGCTCTTAATTCTAGGGTCATGCCTCATACTCCCTGAAGAATTTGTCGTTTCCTAGACATTGGCACCATCTGGCCGTGGTGCAGGTGGCGTCAGGCCTGGTCACCTCCTGATGAGTTGCATGCAAAGGGCGTCGTTTAGCAGCGCCGGCGTAACCATCAGGCGCAGGCGGGGTGTGAGGTGACTACCAACGCAACGCAATTCTTGTTTCGTTTCTCGTTTATGTTTTCAGTGGCGCAGCTCCGCGTCGTTGTCTCCCTGGCCACCCAAGACGCCAATTTGAAACCTGGTTGTGGGTGGCATGACCTGGGTGCTCAAGTAGCTCCTGCTGCTTGTTACCTGGAAGCTCAAGTAGCTACTGCTGATTGCTGCTTCTTCTTGCTACCTGGAAGCTGAAGTATCTGCTGTTGCTTCTTCAGCAGCAGCACCAGCAGCCTGACCACCCCTCACAAGCTCACTCATTAGCTTATAATTATGGCAACACCATTGCATGTTGTACACCATCAACAATCCTCAAGCTGTTTGACTCATGCGGATTTAGCCCTTGCTCCTAAATAATAAGAAGAAGCAGAAAAAGAAGAAAATGAGACACAGTTATGAATTACATGAGAGAGACTGAGGAACATGTGGACTTGGCAGTCAAAAACGAGAGAGAGAGAGAAATGTTAGATGGGGAGGTGGAGGTACTGGGAAGATAGAAGGAATATTTTGAGAAACTGTTAAATATTGATGAAGAAAGGGAGGCAGTGATCTCATGCATTGGGCAGGAAGATATAACATCTTGTAGGAGTGAGGAAGAGACAGATGCGAATGTGGGAGAAGTGCGTGAATGTAAGTGGGTAAAGCACATGGGATATATGGGATCATGATATATATCGCAATGTCGTGGTTGTCTGGTCGTTACATTGGTTGTCTGGTTGTTACACTGGTTGTCTGGTTGTTACACCGGTCACAGACACCTGAGACAGAAAACAGATGGCCAGAAGTTACCTGGTAGGGCCCTCCCACATCTTCGCCCCTTCAGTCCGGGTATGTCCGGAGGTGAGGTGATGACCCCTACCACCGGAAGCGTCACGAGGGTGGCCAGGTGAGGAAAGAGCAGGTGGTGGCCAGGCGAGGGTTAAAATGGATCGTTTGGGTGGCCAAACATCACCTTATGTGGTTGAGGGCCATGTTGGGTTCACGCTAGGGTGATGCTGGGACCATACTGAAGTGACGCTGAAAACATGTTGAAATCAAACATGGTCCATTAAAGGGTCCTCTCGAAAAATTAAAGTTCTATTACTTGATTACTTTTCAAGTGTTGAAGGTCCATCTCTTCAAGCGCCTCTAAAACATTAAGCACCTCCTAAAACGTTAAAGGTCCGTCCCTTTAAACGTCTCTAAAACATTAAACGTCCTTCCCTTTTAGCGCCTTTAAAATATTAAAGTTCCAATCCTTTAAGTGCCTCTTAAACATTAAGTTTCCTCGTTTCGTGAAAGAGAAATAATGCAGAGAGCAATTACCCTCGCTGGTGTAGTGAACGAACCATATGTATGATACCTGCCACCTTAATGGCTATCATGGATAATATATTTACTGTGTCCACACTTTACACCGCCTCACCGGGGCAGCTTTCCACCAAGGTAAGGATGACCAGAAACAGGAAAGCAATTGGTATACCGAGTATGAAGACCGTCAACAATACGAGGATCTGAGGTAAATGGTTTTCTAAACCCGACAAGTTTTGAAAAACACTGAGAGCATTCTTCGCGGGGATCATGAATTAGACTCATGCGCAGCATCTGGGTGTCCTTAAATGTACATGTTTCGCCTTCCAGTGACTTTACCAGAACGTTACATGGACGTGATATGAAGATTGGAAATATGTAGATATTTCCACAGTCCTCATAAAGCCACTGGATGGAGACACGTCTGCAAATAAAGAAATCCAGATGTTGTTCATATGTTTAATTATATTGCAGGTATTGTATACCAGTGAGATAAACGAGGATCGTTCACGTTACATGTTAACTTGTGCACCTCCGGTTAACGACAACTAGATGCCTATTACAGTGATTAAAGTAAATTCACAGTGTATATACAATGAGATACATTCCCCTACAAGTGTATATAAAGTGTTGATCGCAGTGTATATACATCAGAAGATTTAGACCCAGCACTACTCTCACTCTCTCTCTCTCTCTCTCTCTCTCTCTCTCTCTCTCTCTCTCTCTCTCTCTCTCTCTCTCTCTCTCACTCTCTCTCTCTCACACACACTCTCTCTCTCACCTTACCTGAACAAACTCACAATACCAACTATTAAAAAAAGGCTTTGAAATAACATTTGAATATTTCTAAATTATTTTTGGGGACCCCCAAATTAATTTTGAACACTTCCAAATTACAACAAGGGTCATGCAACGCTGCATGACCCTTCTTGGTTTAGCGTTTTATATGATTATAATAATCAGATTATTTAGCGCTAGTTATAATAATGATAATCAGAAGATATCTAATCCAAAAAATTTGAGTGAAGTTTGGAGTGTCCTAGCAGGTGTATTCTCCACAGAGTATGTTTATAAGACACAATATGTGGTTAATGGCCTTTTATTGAAAAGAAGTTTCGCCCACTAGAACTTCAACATGTTGTAAATGGTCTGGTAACACCGACATACTGTGGAAAAGAACACTTGCATGCAGTTCAGGACATTTAATATTTATTAAAAAAAACGTTTCGCCACGAGTGGTTTCACCACAGTTATGAGGAAGACACTCGTGGCGAAACGTTTCCTTCGATAAGTGTCCCGAACTGTACACAAGTGTCCGTTTCCACAAGGCTTCATTTATTTTCACCCAAGAATTGATGACGTCCCTACTGGGCGAAACATCTCCCCCAGTCAACTACCACAACCTGAACATTAAAATTGTCTCTCATTCACATACTTGTTAGGTAAGACACATATGCAACAGTTAGACAACTTTATTCCGAAACGTTTCGCCTACACAGATAGTTCCTGACTATGGAACTGAACTTCTCCAGGCCGAGGGACTGACAACCTCAAATTCTACGACTACAAGGGTGATGGACTGATTACATCGTCTTCACATCTCTACTGTTCCTGCCTACTTTCTGTATTCGACTGAAGAAGCCTACTGTGTAGGCGAAACGTTTCGGAATAAAGTTGTCTAACTGTTGCATATGTGTCTTACCTAACAACCTGTCGGTATTGTATACCATTTTGATGTTCATTCACATACTTGTCGGTATATAATTCACATACTTGTCGGTATATAATTCACATACTTGTCGGTATATAATTCACATACTTGTCGGTATATAATTCACATACTTGTCGGTATATAATTCACATACTTGTCGGTATATAATTCACATACTTGTCGGTATATAATTCACATACTTGTCGGTATATAATTCACATACTTGTCGGTATATAATTCACATACTTGTCGGTATATAATTCACATACTTGTCGGTATATAATTCACATACTTGTCGGTATATAATTCACATACTTGTCGGTATATAATTCACATACTTGTCGGTATACAATTCACATACTTGTCGGTATATAATTCACATACTTGTCGCTATATAATTCACATACTGGTCGGTATATAATTCACATACTGGTCGGTATATAATTCACATACTTGTCGGTATATAATACCACTGATGTACACTCACAACATACACAAAGTGAAAAGAAAAAGAATATTTACCAAAGTTCAGTCAGCATCTGTGTCGCTAGGCAGGCGGTGCCTTTACCCGTGTTTTGAGAAATGTCTAATTTCCTCCCACCATCGTGTGATTGCAAGACTCAACACACTGTGTTCACCTTGCTGTTTTTGTGATTGAACTGGAGTTGATTAAGGAATTTCCTTGAAATAATTGAAAGACTGTGATTCTCTGATGTACTCACCTGATTGTGGTTGCAGGGGTCGAGACTCGGCTCCTGGCCCCGCCTCTTCACTGATCGCTAATAGGTCCTCTCTCTCTCTGCTCCATGAGCTTTATCATACCTCGTCTTGAAGTTATGTATGGTTCCTTCCTCCACTACATCCCTTGCTAGACTATTCCACTTCCTGACTATGACTGAAGAAATACTTCCTAACATCCCTTTGACTCATCTCAGTCTTCAGCTTCCAATTGTGACCCCTTGTTCCTGTGTCCCAACTCTGGAACATCCTGTCTCTGCCCACCTTGCCTATTCCACGTAGTATTTTATATGTCGTTATGATGTCTCCCCTAACCCTCCTGTCCTCCAGTGTCGTCAGGCCGATTTCCCTTAACCTCTCTTCGTAGGACATTCCTCTTAGCTCTGGAACTAACTTGTTGCAAACCTTTGCACTTTCTCTAATTTCTTGACGTGCTTGACCCTGTGTGGGTTCCAAACTGGTGCTACATATTCCACTATGGGCCTGACGTTCACAGTGTACAGTGTCTTGAACAATTCCTTACTGAGGTATCGGAACGCTATTCTCAGGTTTGCCAGGCGCCCATATGCTGCAGCAGTTATCTGGTTGATGTGTGCTTCCAGAGACGTGCTCGGTGTTATACTCACCCCAAGATCTTTCTCCTTGAGCAAGGTTTTCAGTGTGTGCGTGTGTGTGTGTGTGTGTGTGTGTGTGTGTGTGTGTGTGTGTGTGTGTGCGTGTGTGTGCGTGTGTGTGCGTGTGCGCGCGCGCATGCAAGGAAAATGGTAATGCTTAGATCGTGGTCTCTCTGGACCTCTTGGTCTTCCTGGAACCCATGGTCCACTAGGACTATATGGTCCTAAACCATATAGACCATATGGTCCTCGTGAATACCATGGTCCTCCTGAGTCCCATGGTCCTTCTGTATCCCATGGCCCTTCTGCACCCTTTGTCTATGGACCCCATGGCCTTCCTGGAACGCATGGCCCCACCTTGGACCACGCGATGCTTGACCACCCTTCAAGGGGGTAAGCCCCGATGATCTGGTGAAGGGCTCTTGATCCAAGGAACTGGAGCATGCCTCGCCTTACTCAGATCAAACTTCATAAGCTTCCACACTTGGGAGCTCTATGACCCCTACGAGTCACAGAGCTTCATGTTTTAAAACTATGTACTGTTACGGCTCTATATATCTTTTTGAAGCTCTGTGTACTGTTCTAAAGCTCTGTGTACTGTCTACTTGTGCTTTTCTACCAGTGGGATAGCCTTGTCTGCCTGTGGGTTAACCTTGTCTACCTGTGGGTTAACCTTGTCTACCTGTGGGTTAACCTTGTCTGCATGTGAATTAACCTTGTCTACCTGTGGGTTAACCTTGTCTACCTGTGGGTTAACCTTGTCTGCCTGTGGGTTAACCTTGTCTACCTGTGGGATAACCTTGTTTGCCTATGGGTTAACCTTGTCTACCTGTGGGTTAACCTTGTCTGCCTGTGGGTTAACCTTGTCTGCCTGTGGGTTAACCTTGTCTACCTGTGGGTTAACCTTGTCTGCCTGTGGGTTAACCTTGTCTGCCTGTGGGTTAACCTTGTCTGCCTGTGGGTTAACCGTGTCTACCTGTGGGTTAACCTTGTCTACTGTGGGTTAGCCTTGTCTACCTGTGGGTTAACCTTGTCTACTGTGGGTTAGCCTTGTCTACCTGTGGAATAGCCTGGTCTACCTGTTGGATACCCTCGTCTACCTGTGGGATAGCCTTGTCTACCTGTAGGTTAGCGACCAGTAAAGAGGCAGGGCCAGGAACTGTAAATCGACCCGTGCAACCACAACTAGGTGAGTACAACTAGGCGAGTACAGGCCAGAAATTAGGTTAAGGCTACCAAGGCTAGCAGGACACGGGTATCACGTTTTCTGTTGGCGTTATCTGGAAACGTGACCGAGGCTCCGGGGCTAGTTAGAAAAATGGATGGGATGATGGGAAACACAAGTTGCGTGTCTCGTTCGATATAGATCAACTTTGCTTGAAGTTGAACAGGTTAGGAAGCAGGAGGGAAAAAAAAATGGCGGAGGAGAGATCTGGAGAGTGTTACTTGAAGATCAAGTTGTTCCTTGAAGCATCACTCGCGTGATGTTCCTTGCATCAGTCGCGTGAGGTGTTCCTTGAAGCATCAGCGTGGTTCCTTGAAGCATCACTCGCGTGACTTGAAGCATCACTCAAGTGGGGTGTTCCTTGAAGCATCACTCGCGTGAGGTGTTCCTTGAAGCATCACTCGCGTGAGGTGTTCCTTGAAGCATCACTCGCGTGAGGTGTTCCTTGAAGCATCACTCGCGTGAGGTGTTCCTTGAAGCATCACTCGCGTGAGGTGTTCCTTGAAGCATCACTCGCGTGAGGTGTTCCTTGAAGCATCAGTCGCTTGAGAGGACAAGATAAGATGTACGCTTCGCTCTGTGTAGAACTATCAAATTATGACTTGATAAAGCTCTACATAGAGCGAAACGTTGTCCAAACAAACTCGTTCTGCGCATTGTCTGTATACCCAGACCTATGAGCATTACTCCTGTTGTTAGCGCTCGTTCATCTCAAGGAACATGAGTTGGCGCTGGTACAGGAATAATCATAACCACAATTTTTAAATGGGTAGACCGGTAACCAGCGAAAGGCCTCGGTCAGATGACCAAAAGCTCCAGCGGTAGGTCATCACATGACTAAGACCTTCATCAGGAAACACTTGTCCTTTTTCGTAACAAACCTAACCTAACCTTACCTAACCAAACCTTACCTAACTTAGCGGGTGCAGGTGTGGTGGCCCGCTGAGGGTGGAACTACACATGTTGAACACCTCTGAATCTTTGTGTGGAGACGATCCTCCTCCAACCAGTGGCTTTTTCTGTTCATTACATAGATGATGTACGAAGACAGTAGAAGATGAGGTTATCCCAGCCTGTAGGACTGCATTCAGTACTGTCTGAACACAGGCTGAGGGACTGATTACCTTATCTTCCACTGTCTTCCCAGTATAGTTATGCAAGACTGAGGGAAAGATTACTTTTCTTCTGTCTTCGTATAAAGATACCCAGGTATTGCACATGTGTTGAATTACTCATCATGTCGGTATTATATATCACACGGACAGGTTGAAACAAGGACACATATAATTGTGTCCTTGTTTCAAAGTCAAGCAGCGTCCGTGGTACAGCACTTGCCTCTCATCACGTCTGGTGTGCCAGTTGCTGAGGCCAAGTTTGCATCATGAACAAGATACGCGTGAAAAACTTGTATATCTTAATTGCCAAAATGTTTCGCCCTCACAACAGGATCCTTCAGTCATTTTGGCAGTGCAGATACCTGCGTGTTGCATATGTGACTCACCCATGAGCCAGCAGGTGTGTTACTATACCACCAGTAACACGCAGCCAGGTGTGTGTGTGTCACTGCCATTGGAGAATGGGTGGGGAAGGGAGGGAAGGTGGAAGCAGGGTGCCTTGATGCCGCTGAAGGGCTCTTGATTCAAGGAATTGAAGCTACCTTAGATCAAACCTGATTATCTCTCCGTTTTCCGGGTGCTGCCTGCCTCCAGATTTCTTGTTTCCAATAATAATACAATGAAAATTATTATTATTATTGTTGTTGTTGTTTTCTCCCTTCTCCGTCATACTGTGGTTTTTCTTGTCATGGTATCGTGGTGATAACATCTAGTCTGGCACCTCAACTTCTTGCTCAATCTTTCCCTCGGTATCACATAGAATATTCCTCTCTCCTCCCTTAACATATTAGGATTTTAATATAGAGAATGGTAAAGGTGTGCAAGAGAGAAAGGGGCGGATAGAAGAGTGTGGGAGAGCGTGTGTACACTCACCTATTTAACCTATTTCTGGTTGCAGGGGTCGAGTCACAGCTCCTGTCCGTGTTGGTGGGGTGTGTGAGTGTGTGTTGTAGTGGGAATAAAAGCGTATGTCTAACGCGGTAGATAATACTTATGGATGAATAAGACACATGTGCAACACTTGATTATTGTGGAGACGGTTCACCAAACCAGTGGCTGTATCAGTCCAACACAGAGACTACTACTTTAGAAGGTAGAAGACGTGGAGAAGTAGTTTGAGGTGATCAGTCCCTCAGCTCTAGCATCTATCATTTTCTGTTCTTATCCTACTTCCGTGTTTTTTTTTTTTTTTGTTCTTGCCAAAGCGATGTTGAAAGCTGGAAAGAAGTATCTTGAAGCATTTGTACCAAATGACGTAATAAGAGGACTCCAGTGGAAACTGAGGACCCTCAGTGGAGATTGAAGACCCTCAGTGGAAACTTAAGCCTTCCACTGGATATAGTATGTAATGAACCTAAAATTATTATTATTATTATTATTATTATTATTATTATTATTATTATTATTATTATTATTATTTGCATCGTGATCACCTTCTTGCTCTACGATTGCCGAACCATTCGTACTGTCCAACTCGGGATGTGTATTCCTCAAGTCACTGTTTACCGCCTCACGTCAATGTGCAGGTAGACTCACCTTCCTCGCGTCATCATGCAGGTAGACTCACCTTCCTCGCGTCATCATGCAGGTAGACTCGCCTTCCTCGCGTCATCATGCAGGTAGACTCACCTTCCTCGCGTCATCATGCAGGTAGACTCACCTTCCTCGCGTCATCACGCAGGTAGACTCACCTTCCTCGCGTCATCATGCAGGTAGACTTACCTTCCTCGCGTCATCATGCAGGTAGACTTACCTTCCTCGCGTCATCATGCAGGTAGACTCACCTTCCTCGCGTCATCATGCAGGTAGACTCACCTTCCTCGCGTCATCATGCAGGTAGACTCGCCTTCCTCGCGTCATCATGCAGGTAGACTCACCTTCCTCGCGTCATCATGCAGGTAGACTCACCTTCCTCGCGTCATCACGCAGGTAGACTCACCTTCCTCGCGTCATCATGCAGGTAGACTTACCTTCCTCGCGTCATCATGCAGGTAGACTCACCTTCCTCGCGTCATCATGCAGGTAGACTTACCTTCCTCGCATCATCATGCAGGTAGACTTACCTTCCTCGCATCATCATGCAGGTAGACTTACCTTCCTCGCGTCATCATGCAGGTAGACTCGCCTTCCTCGCGTCATCATGCAGGTAGACTCACCTTCCTCGCGTCACCATGCAGTTAGACTCACCTTCCTCGCGTCATCATGCAGGTTGACTCACCTTCCTCGCGTCATCATGCAGGTAGACTCACCTTCCTCGCGTCATCATCCAGGTAGACTCCCCTTGCTCGCGTCAGCATGCAGGTAGACTCATCTTCCTCGCGTCACCATGCAGGTAGACTTACCTTCCTCGCGTCATCATGCAGGTAGACTTACCTTCCTCGCGTCATCATGCAGGTAGACTCACCTTCCTCGCGTCATCATGCAGGTAGACTCACCTTCCTCGCATCACCATGCAGGTAGACTTACCTTCCTCGCGTCATCATGCAGGTAGACTCACCTTCCTCGCGTCACCATGCAGGTAGACTTACCTTCCTCGCGTCACCATGCAGGTAGACTTACCTTCCTCGCGTCACCATGCAGGTAGACTCACCTTCCTCACACCAAATAACGTTTACTCTCAACTGTACGTTCACTTACACCTTACATCCATCCCACCTTCCCTGCTGCTCATCCTTCACTGTTAGTCCCACACGTTTTAGAGCAGAGCAAAGGATCCCTCGGCTCTTGCATGCCGTTGTACTACCCATCTTGTCGGTACTCTGCCTTACAAGCAAATCCAGCGTCCAGTTGTGTATGCCAGTTTCCTTTCATAATACTACATGAAAAGTAAAGAATTATGCAAAACAGCCTAAGTTCTTTCCTTGTACATATCTACGTACGAATGCTTTCATTCTCTCTAGTATATTTGTCAACAATTGCCCGTGAAGGCTCTTCGGTGGTCGTGTTTTATTTGTCAGGAGAAATGTGAAAGTGTTTCCTGTCGTAGGTCTTAGACGATGACCAGTTCAGTGACAACTTTGATTATATGAACGAGGCTTTCTGCTGAATTTCCACGCCTCACTTTCTCTTATGCTTATTCCTTGTTCTGCCTTCCTCCTCTCCCTATCTGTTTCTTTCTCTTCCCTCCTACTCCTGCTTCTGCTGTTGATCCTCTTCCTCCTTTCCCCTCCTGTTTCCCATCCACGGAGCCAGAAAGCTGCGACCTCTGCCTCCATAATTAGAGGGTTCCGGCAGGTGGGGTAACCCGTGTTGTCCTCGACGCGAGGCTCAGCGTGGAGCAGTTCTCATTACCATCCCCTCACTACCTGCACACTCCCCTTCTGCTTCTGCAACACGGCAAATATACATGTCATTACCGGTGAAGGAATGGGAGAGGGAGGAGAGGAAGCAAGTCGGTAGAGGTACACTCCTGAGGAAGTTCTGGTCACCGTATTACAGAATGGATATAAATGCTCTGGAAAACGTACAGAGGAGGATGACAAATATGATCCCATGTTGTTTAGGTAAGACACATATTCAACAGTTAGGTATCTTTATTTCGAAACGTTTCGCCTACACAGTAGGCTTCTTCAGTCGAGTACAGCAAAGTTGATAGAAGCAGAAGAGACTTGAAGACGATGTAATCAGTCCATCACCCTTGAAGTTTTGAGGTGGTCAGTCCCTCAGTCTGAAGAAGAGTATTGTTCCATTGTCTGGAATATTATTCCAGACAATGGAATATTATTCCAGACAATGGAACAATACTCTTCTTCAGACTGAGGGACTGACCACCTCAAAACTTCAAGGGTGATGGACTGATTACATCGTCTTCAAGTCTCTTCTGCTTCTATCAACTTTGTTGTACTCGACTGAAGAAGCCTACTGTGTAGGCGAAACGTTTCGAAATAAAGATATCTAACTGTTGCATATGTGTCTTACCTAAACAACCTGTCGGTATTTTATACCATTTTATTGTTCATGATCCCATGTATCAGAAATCTTCCCTATGAGGATAGACTGAGGGCCCTGAATCTGCACTCTCTCGAAAGGGGTTATGATCGAGGTGTATAAATGGAAAACAGGAATAAATAAAGGGGATGTAAATAGCGTGCTGAAAATTTCCAGCCAAGACAGGACTCGCAGCAATGGTTTCAAGTTAGAAAAATTCAGACTCAGGAAGGATATAGGAAAGCACTGGTTTGGTAATAGAGTCGTGGATGAGTGGAACAAACTCCAGAGTACAGTTATTCAGGCTAAAACGTTGTGTAGTTTTAAAAATAGGTTAGATAAATATATGAGTGGATGTGGGTGGGTGTGAGTTGGACCTGACTAGCTTGTGCTGCTGGGTCTGGTGCCGTGCTCCTTCCTTGAGTGGAGGTGACCAGACTGGGTGGGTCATTGGGCTAATCCGGGGGGTGGGTCGTTGGTCTAATCCCGAGGGAGGGGGGACATGGACCTGCTCCGCATGGGTCAGTAGGCCTGTTGCAGTGTTCCTTCTTTCTTATGTTCTTAAGTCCATAAGAACATAAGAAAGGAGGAACACTGCAGCAGGCCTGTTGGCCCATACTAGGAAGAAAAACTAAGCCCACTAACTGAAGAATTAACTGGTAAAGTCACACTGATACGCAATAGCTTATACAGATCTATGGAAGTATCGCGGTAGGCTGAGCCTAGTCGCAGATTTAAATGGCGTTGTGACAGTAAGACCCTGTTGTTGTTTTTCTCTAGATTACGTCACACTTGTTGAAGTTCAACATTTAAATTTTTCCTCTTTGGCACCTTAGATAAGCGCCATCTCCAGACTACAAGGTTTCTCTAGAAATGAGGCATCTTGAGGATTCAGTACTGATGAAGCCCTAGTATGCTACGTGAGTTGTTTGAAGAGAGCCTATTTAAGTCACTGACTAACCTGTCTATGAAAGGAAAGTAAGTATTTTTGAGAACTAGACATTTTCTGGAATTTATGAGAGCTAGAAATGTGACTGAAAGCGCTGTCGCACTTTTTCTAGTTGCACATCAGTGCTAGACACTTCACAAATGGACTGCATCTTGCCATGAATTTTCATAGCTTTTCAATCACATTCTCGTGATACGGCAGCGTATACCGGCGATTCTACTTCCCTAGACTGAGCTGGATATGCGGCTGTTTGTGTTTTTGTTTTTCTAAAATAAGGCAATGCAAGAACATTTACTAAAGTCGACCACTATTTTCACAGGAGTTATACTCAATACTCGCTGATATCATCCGCATTCCAACAATGTCCACTCATCATTCGCTATTATTTCAGACTCCCAGAGTGCATTACTAGCTATCAAGAAATTGATATCTTGTAATGATGCATTTCTAGCAAACACAAAGAAGTCGTGCCTTGCCGGGTCCCTGAACACTGACGCTCAGGGCAAGCGAAGCGCCGACTCAGCCACATGGTCCGCTAATCAAAATTCGCGTGTCTCCCACAATGAAGCTCCCCCCCTCCCCCTTTTTTTGGACTATTTTTTCGTGCTCTATTATTTTTTCATCTAATTACAGTTGAATTTCTAGCCATCTTTTTATTACTCTCGGTTGTGAAAAACTGCCCTCATATGATTGCAAAGTGGAAGCACAATTCACACACGGACACAACATCAAGAAATGCCCAGGACCGCTCTGTGATGACTGTCAGGTGGACCTGACAATTCGCCATTTATTAGAGAGTTTGCAGAATTTCCTTTCAAAATCTTCAGCACCCTGATGTAATAAATGACTGCTCTCCTTGCCAAGAGTTCCATCTTCAGTGCAGACTCCCTCTTTGACTTTATGACAGAAACTAAACTGTTGCACCATTTATAATATTAATTTTGCTTGCACTAACCTTCAGCCTCACTAAGCCTTTATCTTAGCTCTTCTACCACTGCACTATATAACCTATATGGGTTTAGTGCTTATTTTCCAGTATAATATTAATCACAACACCTCTGGCAGGTATTAGGTATTTATTCAAGTTAAAACGGGCACTTGTGTAGACTGAGTAAGGTTACTGTAGCAAGAAAATCGTCTTCTCGAGAGCTTCCGTATTTTACACTCTGGGCATCTTGTTTGGTTTTTGATCTCTAGCTCCTGGCTCACCTATTTTAGTAAGGAAATAATATTTGCTTATTGAACATGAAAGATAATATGCTGACAACATATCTCCTAAATGGGTTGTTTAACTGAAATTACTGAATTCAGAATAGATGCTAATACAGTCCTGGCCCAGGGCCGGGCTGAGTCGAAAATTTTTCTAAATCCTGTAAAGGTTTCAGAGATGCTTAAAGCTGCAAATATTTTAGTTGATTCTTCAAAATTTTAAGGATTGTCATGTTGCTGCTGTTGAAGATCTTCATGATAACGATCATCATCTAGTGTCCGGGGAGCCGCATCATCCTCAAGTGATCGCGAGATAAAAGTCCGCTTGCATCATAAACCTGTACATCCGGGTGTCACGCTGTTATTACCTCCCAACCTTCATACACACACGAGGGAAAAAAAGCGAATGCTTTAAGTTTCAGAGACCGTTTTTAGATCCTTCACGATCGCCTCCATCCCTCACCATTCATCACCGGCTGTCAGATGAAGTAGAACACGTGAGTCCCTTGTAACCAGAACGTGTCGACACACCTGGCCAAGACGTACCGAGATTGAAAAAAAAGACATGTGCAGAACAAGCTCTTATTACTACAACGTATCGCTCTTTGAAGAGATTTCCGTTGAGAGAAACATTATCACAGTAAAAGCTTGCTTTAGACCCGTCTTACTCATTACTTTAGACAATGAACTTTCGTATCCCACATGCTGCAACTGTTGATGTTAGATTATTTATCAGAAAATAACCTGGGGCGTGGCTTTAACAAGAGATGACCCGCTCAGTGGTGGCGGCCGAGGCATGGTATTTAGAGACACGTGGAGGCAGGACAACTAATGACTCTGTGCTTGACCACGACAGCAACGACCACTGGATTATCCGTGCTGGATTAAGCGGTGTTATTACGGAAAGCCAGGAAGTATCATCACGAGAAGCCAGAAAGTGTCGTCACGGGACACCAGGAAGTGTCATCACGGGACGCCAGGGAGTGTCATCACCGGACGCCAGGAAGTGTCATCACGAGAAGCCAGAAAGTGTCATCACGGGACGCCAGGAAGTGTCATCACGGGACGCCAGAAGTGCCACGGGAAGGGAGTGTCATCACGGGACGCCAGGAAGTGTCAGAAAGTGTCATTACGGGACGCCAGGAAGTGTCATCACGGGACGCCAGGAAGTGTCATCACGGGACGCCAGGAAGTGTCATCACGGGACGCCAGGAAGTGTCATCACGGGACGCCAGGAAGTGTCATCACGGGACGCCAGGAAGTGTCATCACGGGACGCCAGGAAGTGTCATCACGGGAAGCCAGGAAGTGTCATCACGGGACGCCAGGAAGTGTCATCACGGGACGCCAGGAAGTGTCATCACGGGACGCCAGGAAGTGTCATCACGGGAAGCCAGGAAGTGTCATCACGGGACGCCAGGAAGTGTCATCACGGGACGCCAGGAAGTGTCATCACGGGACGCCAGGAAGTGTCATCACGGGACGCCAGGAAGTGTCATCACGGGACGCCAGGAAGTGTCATCACGGGACGCCAGGAAGTGTCATCACGGGACGCCAGGAAGTGTCATCACGGGACGCCAGGAAGTGTCATCACGGAACGCCAGGGAGTGTCATCACGGGACGCCAGGGAGTGTCATCACGGGTCGCCAGGGAGTGTCATCACGGGTCGCCAGGGAGTGTCATCACGGGACGCCAGGGAGTGTCATCACGGGTCGCCAGGGAGTGTCATCACGGGGCACCAGGGAGTGTCATCACGGGACGCCGGGGAGTGTCATCACGGGTCGCCAGGGAGTGTCATCATGGGTCGCCAGGTAGTGTCATCACGGGTCGCCAGGGAGTGTCATCATGGGACGCCAGGAAGTGTCATCACGGGTCGCCAGGGAGTGTCATCATGGGACGCCAGGAAGTGTCATCACGGGACACCATGAAGTGTCATCAAGGGACGCCAGGGAGTGTCATCACGGGACGCCAGGGAGTGTCATCACGGGTCGCCAGGGAGTGTCATCACGGGGCACCAGGGAGTGTCATCACGGGACGCCGGGGAGTGTCATCACGGGACGCCAGGGAGTGTCATCACGGGACGCCAGGGAGTGTCATCACGGGGCACCAGGGAGTGTCATCACGGGACGCCAGGGAGTGTCATCACGGGACACCAGGGAGTGTCATCACGGGACAGGGAGTGTCATCACGGGACACCAGGGTAGCAGCGACCGTAGGACTCGCTAGACTTGAGCGTGTTTACTGAGGTATCGTTACGGTATTCTACACTCTCCTCCGCCCTCCCTTCCCCGCACCATCGCCGTGACGTTGTCATTATACACAAACTTCAGCTACAAGACCAAGTCACGACCCACCATCAGCCTAATGTATCAGCGGTCGAATTGCCTGTCTTTTACTGGCAAAAAAAAAAATAAAACACAGTTATTTCTTCAGATAAATTGTTGAACTGTAAGTAAAGTGCATATAGGATAGAAGACAGATGTTCCTTGCTTTATGCTGTAAAAATAATGATGAGACATCCGTTACTGTGAGTTGCACCAGCTGCTGGCGTGACCTGCTGTGTGGACGCTGCCACCACCTGTTACTCTAGCCTTCACCTGTGACACCTTCACTTATACTCTCTTAGTTTACCCATATATTTATCTGGATATTAATCTATCATATTTTATTCTATTTCATATGTTACATTCACAACAAGGTGAAATTTCAGTTTATATTGAGAAAAGATGAAGGGGAATGAACCTACTACTTTGTACTGGAGTTAGCAATGTGTATCAGTGAGAAATTGTTTGTAACAGTGGAACAAGAATGTGTTTGTTTTTGATAAGAAGTATCACAAATTCGAACCCCATGTAGCAGGAAACTTCAGAGACTCCGAGGATGAACGGAGGTCACACTAACCTAGAAGCTCAACTCACAGGCGTTTATTTTTCCCTTGCAACAAGAGGCTAGCCTCGTTGATCATCAAACCAGTAAGTAATTTTCTTAGAGATGACTTCTATATCAATCTCTCCAATCAACAGCAGAACTGCCGAGGTAGAGCTAACAATAGTTCCACTGAATGTAAGAATATCAGCACTCAGGTAAGTAAGACTTAAGAAAGCAATTTCCGATTAGATTTGTTATCAGTGAGGTCAAACTGGCCCTCACAGATGCCGTCCGGGTCAGTCAGTGGCACTAACTTTCCGAGTACCATCGTCCCCAACACATTCACTGTTTCTGCAAGTCACGCGTTTACAAAGTAATGGCAGCGTTCCCACCTGGCTCTACTGGCATTGAACAGAAGCAAAACCTCAGCACATTCAAGAGAGAGAGTTAATTCAGTTTTCGAGGAGATAGCGCAGATCTTCCAGTCAGAAATCACACTATTCAACATCCTGACCAGCCCAATTCCTGGCGAAATTAAACCATTCGTCGTCTCCCCTCTGTAACTAAAGTAGTTACACTCACTGTCGTAGCTAACACCTTCCGCCGCCTCGTTGTCAAAGCGGCTGTCAGTAGAATCTGTTCAGAAGCTGTCAAGATGCTTTGAGCCTAAACATTCTTGGGTTTAGGGTTCCTCCAGGCAGCAAATTAGCAGCGCATGAGACAACGCCTTTGTATATACACAACTTTTCCGATGGAAAGGTAGAATTAAAATTAGACATCAAAAATTTATTTCTCTAAATTCCTTTTCAGCTGAGTGCAGCAAAGATTGAACCTGACTGTTGGGAAGCATGAAATCATTTCCTCGGATGGAGTCCAGCAGGAAAACCCTTTCGCTAACTTCTTCTGTACAACGGTTAATCCCCAGGAGATTCACCAGCGAATTTAACAAGTGATTTCCGGAAGATGGTATCATGGCAGGATCGAAAGAATTAGTCCCTTTTATCAGTTCTGCAACTGATAAAGTCACAGGGAGGAGCTCGGAGACTTGAAATTAACCCTTTCATACGTCAGACAAGTAGCCAACCACTGCTTTAATATATAAGAATAGTCTCAGTGGCCTGGGCAGAATAGGACATAAAAAAATTATTTGGAGGCTGGTGACGCCTCGAACATTTCCACCCAGTGACTAAACTTGACTAAGCTAACCTATTCTTAGAAGTTTGTACAGCTGATCTGACAACTCA
>NC_091303.1:15774827-15804827 GCF_038502225.1 Cherax quadricarinatus | reverse complement strand
CTCCTCCCTTCTGCAACACTAACCGGTGTTGCTGCTGCCCGCCACCAGGCAACACTCTCCTCCCTTCTGCAACACTAACCCGGTGTTGCTGCTGCCCGCCACCAGGCAACACTCTCCTCCCTTCTGCAACACTAACCCGGTGTTGCTGCTGCCCGCCACCAGGCAACACTCTCCTCCCTTCTGCAACACTAACCGGTGTTGCTGCTGCCCGCCACCAGGCAACACTCTCCTCCCTTCTGCAACACTAACCCGGTGTTGCTGCTGCCCGCCACCAGGCAACACTCTCCTCCCTTCTGCAACACTAACCCGGTGTTGCTGCTGCCCGCCACCAGGCAATACTCTCCTCCCTTCTGCAACACTAACCCGGTGTTGCTGCTGCCCGCCTCCAGGCAACACTCTCCTCCCTTCTGCAACACTAACCCGGTGTTGCTGCTGTCCGCCACCAGGCAACACTCTCCTCCCTTCTGCAACACTAACCCGGTGTTGCTGCTGCCCGCCACCAGGCAACACTCTCCTCCCTTCTGCAACACTAACCCGGTGTTGCTGCTGCCCGCCTCCAGGCAACACTCTCCTCCCTTCTGCAACACTAACCCGGTGTTGCTGCTGTCCGCCACCAGGCAACACTCTCCTCCCTTCTGCAACACTAACCCGGTGTTGCTGCTGCTGCCCGCCACCAGGCAACACTCTCCTCCCTTCTGCAACACTAACCCGGTGTTGCTGCTGCCCGCCACCAGGCAACACTCTCCTCCCTTCTGCAACACTAACCCGGTGTTGCTGCTGCCCGCCACCAGGCAACACTCTCCTCCCTTCTGCAACACTAACCCGGTGTTGCTGCTGCCCGCCTCCAGGCAACACTCTCCTCCCTTCTGCAACACTAACCCGGTGTTGCTGCTGCCCGCCACCAGGCAACACTCTCCTCCCTTCTGCAACACTAACCCGGTGTTGCTGCTGCCCGCCTCCAGGCAACACTCTCCTCCCTTCTGCAACACTAACCCGGTGTTGCTGCTGCCCGCCACCAGGCAACACTCTCCTCCCTTCTGCAACACTAACCCGGTGTTGCTGCTGCCCGCCACCAGGCAACACTCTCCTCCCTTCTGCAACACTAACACGGTGTTGCTGCTGCCCGCCTCCAGGCAACACTCTCCTCCCTTCTGCAACACTAACCCGGTGTTGCTGCTGCCCGCCACCAGGCAACACTCTCCTCCCTTCTGCAACACTAATCCGGTGTTGCTGCTGCCCCCCACCAGGCAACACTCTCCTTCTTTCTGCAACACTAACCCGGTGTTGCTGCTGCCCGCCTCCAGGCAACACTCTCCTCCCTTCTGCAACACTAACCCGGTGTTTCTGCTGCCCGCCACCAGGCAACACTCTCCTCCCTTCTGCAACACTAACCCGGTGTTGCTGCTGCCCGCCACCAGGCAACACTCTCCTCCCTTCTGCAACACTAACCCGGTGTTGCTGCTGCCCGCCACCAGGCAACACTCTCCTCCCTTCTGCAACACTAACCCGGTGTTGCTGCTGCCCGCCTCCAGGCAACACTCTCCTCCCTTCTGCAACACTAACCCGGTGTTGCTGCTGCCCGCCACCAGGCAACACTCTCCTCCCTTCTGCAACACTAACCCGGTGTTGCTGCTGCCCGCCACCAGGCAACACTCTCCTCCCTTCTGCAACACTAATCCAGTGTTGCTGCTGCCCGCCACCAGGCAACACTCTCCTCCCTTCTGCAACACTAACCCGGTGTTGCTGCTGTCCGCCACCAGGCAACACTCTCCTCCCTTCTGCAACACTAACCCGGTGTTGCTGCTGCCCGCCTCCAGGCAACACTCTCCTCCCTTCTGCAACACTAACCCGGTGTTGCTGCTGCCCGCCACCAGGCAACACTCTCCTCCCTTTTGCAACACTAACCCGGTGTTGCTGCTGCCCACCACCAGGCAACACTCTCCTCCCTTCTGCAACACTAACCCGGTGTTGCTGCTGCCTGCCACCAGGCAACACTCTCCTCCCTTCTGCAACACTAACCCAGTGTTGCTGCTGCCCGCCACCAGGCAACACTCTCCTCCCTTCTGCAACACTAACCCGGTGTTGCTGCTGCCCGCCACCAGGCAACACTCTCCTCCCTTCTGCAACACTAACCCGGTGTTGCTGCTGCCCGCCACCAGGCAACACTCTCCTCCCTTCTGCAACACTAACCCGGTGTTGCTGCTGCCCGCCACCAGGCAACACTCTCCTCCCTTCTGCAACACTACCCCGGTGTTGCTGCTGCCCGCCTCCAGGCAACACTCTCCTCCCTTCTGCAACACTAACCCGGTGTTACAAGGCAAGCTTAGTGGTGCACTGAGAAGCATAGTGTTGCAGCGCTTTCCTCAGACCACAACAGAAGTTTTTAACTTGAGATGAAAATCTTCGGTGTTTAAAGAAAGACAGAGAAGAAACACTTTGTGTTGTGATGCAACACTCTTAGCTATGTACTGGAGGCTTGATCCACCCTCCGCTAACTGCGAGACAGAAGTGTATAGCAGAAGGTGGCTGTCTGCTAGGTGTTGATAGTTCCATGGATGGAGGGGGGGTGTTAACCCTCATCCTACCCTCCCATCTCTCCCTCTCTGTTTCCGGACGGTGGATCGAGCCTTCCAGTCCTCGCCGTAAAGACCCCTCGAGGTTTTATAGAAACTGACGTATTTTTTCCTTCGTTCTAGCCTTTTCCAGTCTCTTTTTTGGCCATTAAAAGTTACAAATATATGTTTGTGTTAATTATAAAAATGTTTAAAATATATATTACGACAACAACAGAGAAAAAATCAACAAACGAGAACAAGAACACAACAATAAAAGGAACAATAATAAACTGTACCAAGAGGAACAAGAACAACAATAACAATTAATAAATACAACAAACAAACAAAAAATAGCAAAAACTAGCCACAATGCCATAAACTAACAGAATAAACACAAAAGAACAAAACCATCGAACAACAGCAACAACAACAACAATAACAACAACAGCAACAACAACAATAATAACAAAATCAAAATGAACTCATAAGACCAAGAAGACGCGACTAACAAACACAAAATCAACACCAATCAAAAAAAAAAAATGACAAAATTAACAAAAATTAAAAAAAAGGAAGTGAACAATAACAAAAGTGCACTAACACACACCACAGCCAACAACAACAGTTTCCTCAGACGCTGTTGTCTGATGTAATGGAGAAATAATAAATATATAATCAAATAAATATAATAAAATATAAAATTAAATACATAATAGGATAAAATCAAAAATAATAAAAAGAATAACTAATACATAATAAAATTAACTTTGATAAAAATAACAATTTTAACAACAATAATAATATATGGAGGTGCGTGTGACTTATGTTAGCGCCTGGTGTCACCTCACATTAACCTTCCCTCGCTGGCTGCACCGGAAATGACGTGCCTCTCAACGTTTGGCTCGTGCTGGTGTCAGATTGTGGTTGACAGCTGTGACCTCTATGGCAGAGGTCACTTCACCTAGTAAAGGTCATCCCCAGAGAATGGCAACACTGAATATACTGAAGGTGGAATTAATTTTATATGTATATGTATATGTGTATGTGTGTGTGTGTTTGTGTGTGTGTATGTGTGTGTGTGTGTGTGTGTGTGTGTGTGTGTATGTGTGTGTATATATATGTGTGTGTGTGTGTGTCGTGCCGAATAGGTAAAACTGGTCAGTTAGTAAGAACTCAGTTAAAATTAAGTCCTTTCTAAAATTTTCTCTTATACGTTTAAAGATATATTTTTTTCAATTATATTAATGTAAAAATTAATAATTTTGTACCAAGAGAACCTTAGGAAACTTAACTTGATTATAACAAGTGCAATTTAATTTAGCCTAAACTAATTAAAAACATTTTAGATAAGTTTACGATAATTTAGTAATAAATACAATGAAATATATATTTTTCGCTTTTTTAGTTGGATTAGGCTAAATTAAATTCCCCTCATTATAATAATGTTAGGTAAGTTTTCTAAGGTTCTTTTGGTACAAAATTATTGATTTTTACATTAACATAAATGAATAATATATCTTTAAACATATAAGAAAAGAACCATACTACAGGTGGGGCTTAAACCCGCGGTCAGAGTCGTAAAACTCCAGACCGACGCATTATCCACTGGGCCAGTGGATAATGCGTCGGTTTGGAGTTTTACAACTCTCTGACCGCGGGTTCAAGGCCCACCTTTGGTATGGAATGTTTGCAATCGTGTCACTACGATTTTGTGAGTATAACAGAAAATTTTAGAAGGGACTTAATTTTAAATTTTAAATCAGTTCTTGCAAATTTACCAATTTTACCTATTCGGCACGACACACACACACACACACACACACACACACACACACACACACACACACACACACACACACACACACACGCTATGATTCGACCCCTGAAACAACAACTAGGTGAGTACACACACACACACACACACACACGCTATGATTCGACCCCTGAAACAACAACTAGGTGAGTACACACACACACACACACACACACACACACACACACACACACACACACACACACACACACACACGGAATAAGATTATAAACGCCAACTAACACGAATTTATGGAAGGCAAATCCTGTGTCACAAACCTTCTGGAGCTTTATGATAAAGTTACAGAAATAAGACACGAGAGAGAGAGGGAGGCAGCAACGTGTCATGGTAAGTGATGATGTATCACAGTGGGCACCTGTGACGAGCGGGGTCCCATAGGGGTCGGTCCTAGGACCAGTG
The DNA here is from genome assembly GCF_038502225.1 of Cherax quadricarinatus. Taxonomy (NCBI): domain Eukaryota; kingdom Metazoa; phylum Arthropoda; class Malacostraca; order Decapoda; family Parastacidae; genus Cherax; species Cherax quadricarinatus. Next base: position 15,800,039 of record NC_091303.1, on the reverse strand, counting down.
CTATTTTTGGTATATGTGAATGACATGATGGAAGGGATAGACTCAGAAGTGTCCCTGTTCGCAGATAATGTAAAGTTAATGAGGAGAATTAAATCAGATGAGGACCAGGCAGGACTTCAAAGAGACCTGGACAGACTGGACACCTGGTCCAGCAACTGGTTTCTCGAATTTAACCCCGCCAAATGCAAAGTCATGAAGATCGGGGAAGGGCAAAGAAGACCGCAGACGGAGTATAGGCTAGGTGGCCAAAGACTGCAAACCTCGCTCAAGGAGAACGATCTTGGGGTGAGAATAACACCGAGCATGTCTCCGGAAGCACACATCAACCAGATAATTGCTGCAGCATATGGGCGCCTGGCAAACCTGAGAATAGCGTTCCGATACCTAAGTAAGGAATCGTTCAAGACACTGTACACCGTGTACGTCAGGCTCATACTGGAGTATGCAGCACCTATTTGGAACCCACACTTGATCAAGCACGTCAAGAAATTAGAGAAAGTGAAAAGGTTTGCGACAAGGTTAGTTCCAAAGCTAAGGGGAATGTCCTATGAAGAAAGGTTAAGGGAAATCTGCCTGACGACACTGGAGGACAGGAGGGTTAGGGGAGACATGATAACGACATACAAAATACTGCGTGGAATAGACAAGGTGGACAGAGACAGGATGTTCCAGAGATGAGACACAGAAACAAGGGGTCACAATTGGAAGTTGAAGACCCAGATGAGTCGAAGGGATATCTCGACCCCTGCAACCACAATTAGGTGAGTACAATTAGACACACACACACACACACACACACACACACACACACACACACACACACACACACACACACACATACACACACATACATACACATACACACACACAAACACACACACATACACACACACATACACACACACACACACACATATATATATATATATATATATATATATATATATATATATATATATATATATAATATAGGGGGTGGTAGGAGAAGAAAATATTCAAACACCTCCGGGTAGAACCTGGAGTTTTCTTTAAAGTACGTTTATTGTCTTTTCTGAAGATGAGGGTCCCCAGTCCAGTTACAGAGGTGGTACCTCCCTGTATATAAACGTGTATATATATGTGTACATATATATATATTAACAAGTCGGCCGTCTTTCTACCATCAGTATATTCAGTGTTGCCATTCACTGGGGATGACCTCTACATGTCCGAACCATTGATAAATTAGACACATGTGCAACTCTTGGGTATCTTTATTAAGGAAACGTTTCGCCACACAATGGCTTCATCAGTCCATACACAGGAGAAACTTGAAGAACAGGAGGAGAATGAGATAATCAGTCCCTCAACCTTGAGTCGATGTGGTCAGTCCATCAATCTTGAATAGAGTATCAACGTGTCTGTTCTGTGAACCATTCATCTACAATGTCCAAACCACCTAAACATCCCCTCCTCAACCCTTTGGATAATAGTTTGGGTAATCCCGCACCTCCTCCTAATTTCCAAACTATGAGTTCTCTGCATTATATTCACACCACACATATTGCCCTCAGACACGACGTCTCCACTGCCTCCAGCCTTCTCGCTGCAACATTCATCACCCATGCTTCACACCCATATAAGAGCGTTGGTATAACTATACTCTCATACATTCCTCTCTTTGTTTCCACGAACAAAGTTTTTTGTCTATACATACTCCTAAGTGCAGCACTCACCTTTTTCCTTCATCAATTTTATGATTCACCTCATCTTTCATAGACCCATCTGCTGACACGTCCACTCCTAAATATCTGAATACATTCACCTCCTCCATACTCCCTCCAACCTGATATCAAGTCTTTCGTTACCTATTTTTTTTAACTTCATCACCTTACTCTTGCCTATATTCACTTACAATTTCCTTCTTTTACATACCCTACCAAACTCATCAACCAACCTCTGCAACTTCTCTTCAGAATCTCCCAAAAGCATAGTGTCATCAGTAAAGAGCAACTGTGACAACTCCCACTTTGTTTTAGATTCTTTATCTTTTAACCCCACACCTCTTCCCAACACCCGAGTATTCGCTTCTCTTACAACCCCATCTCTAAATATATTGAACAACCATGATGACATCACACTTCCTTGTCTAAGGCCTAATTTTACTGGGAAATAATCTCCCTCTCTCCTGCATACTCTAACCTGAGCCTCACTATCCACGTTAAAACTCTTCATTGCTTTCAGTAACCTACCTCCTATTCCATACACCTGCAACATCTGCCACGTTGCTCCCCTATCCACCCTGTCATACGCCTTTGCCAAATCCATAAATATCACAAAAACCTCTTTACCCTTATCTAGATACTGTTCACCTATATGTTTCATTGTAAACAGTTGGTCTACATACCCTCTACCCTTCCTAACGCCTTCTTGTTCATCTGCTATCCTACTCTCTGTCTTACTTTTAATTATTTCAATAATAATTCTATAATACACTTTACCAGGTATACTCAATAGACTTATTCCCCAATAATTTTTTGCATTCTCTTTTGTCTCCTTCGACTTTATACAAAGGAATTATGCATGCTCCCTTACCTTTTCCATAAATTTATTAAATAAAATCAACCACTCCAAAACTATATCCCCACCTACTTTAAGATTTCTATCTTTATCCCATCAATCCCAGCTGCTTTAGCCCTTTCATTCTACCCGCTGCCTCATGATCTTCCGCCAAACTCACAACTGGCTCTTCCTCACTCCTACAAGATATTATTCCTCCTTGCCCATCGACATTTGACAATTCCTCAACATACTTCTTCCATCTTCCCGATACCTCTAACTCTCCGTTTAATAACTCTCCTCTCCTATTTTTAACTATCAAAGCCATTTGTTCCCTAGGCTTCCTCAACTTATTAACCTCACTCCAAAACTTTTTCTTATTTTCAACAAAACTTGTTGATAACATCTTACCCACTCTCTCATTTGCTCTCTTTTTATACTGCTTCACCACACTCTTTTCCTCTCCATATACTCCTCCCTCCTTGCATCACTTCTACTTTATAAACCTCTCATGCTAGTTTTTTCTCTTACTAATCTCTCCACATCATTCCACTAATCGCTCTTCTTCTCTTCCGCACCCACTTTCCTGTAACCACAAACTTCTACTAAACACACTAACACTACATTCTTAAACCTACCCTATACATCTTCAGCCTCATTGCCTATACTCTCACTAACCCATCAATCTTCCAATAGTTGTTTATATCTTACCCTAACTGCCTCCTACTTTAGCTTATAAACTTTCACCTTTCTCTTACCTGCTGCTTCCATTTTCCTTGTATTCCATCTACCTTTTATTCTCACCGTAGCTACAGCTAAAAAGTGATCTGATATATCTGTGCTCCTCTATAAACATGTACATCCAATACCCAACAGTCTTTTAACTACCAATATGTAGTCTAACAAACTACTGTCATTACGCCTTGCATCATATCTTGTATATTTCTTAAAATATGTATTACCTACAACCAAACCTCTTTCTATACAAAGTTCCATCAAAGGGCCCCCATTGTCCTTTACACCCGGCACCCTAAACTTACCACACCCACTTTAAATGTTTCTCCTACTTTAGCATTTAGGTCCTCTATCACAATTAATCTCTAAGTTCAAAAGTTTCTACACACTCGCTTAACATCTCCCAAAATCTCTCACTCTCTCCTCTACACTTATCTCTTTTCCAGGTGCATACACACTTATTATGACCCACTTTTCACATATGACTCTTATTTAAATCCACATAATCCTTGAATTTATGCATTTCTATTCGCTCTTCTTCCATAACTGGTCCTTCAACATTATTGCTACCCCTTCCTTTGCTCTAACTCTCTCAGATACTCCTGATTTAATCCCATTTATTTCTCCTCACTGAAGCTCTCCTATCCACTTCAGCTTTGTTTTTCCTAGAGCTAGGAGTTTTTCATTCCTAACATCAGTAATCATCTCTTTCTTATCATCCGCACTACATTCACGCACATTCAGGCATCCCAGTTTTATAAAGGTTTTCTTCTTCACTTTTGTTAGTAATTTCTACAGGAGAAGGGGTTACCCGCCCACTGCTACCGGCATTTTAGTCTCCTCATACGACACGCATGGCTTACGGAGCGAAGATTCTTTTCCACTTCCCCATGGAAAATGGAGAAAATAATGAACAAGAACTATAAAGAAAGAAGAAAAACCTAGATGTGTATCTGTATATATATCTATGTGCATGCCTGAGTAGTGTGATCTAAGTGTAAGTAGAAGTAGCAAGATGTACCTGTTATCCAGTGTGTTTCTGAGATAGAAAAAGAAACCAACAATCCTACCATGATGTAATACAGTTACAGGTTTCTGTTTTACACTCACTTGGCAGGACGGTAGTACCTCCCTGGGTGGTTGCTGTCTACCAACCTACTATGTTTGTGTGTGTGTTAATATTGCAGTTTTATGACTGTAGTGTAAGCGCGCTTCTGACAAGACAGTGATGGAGTGAATGATGAAAGTTTTTTCGGGCCACCCTGCCTTGGTGGGAGAAGGCCGAAGTGTTATATATATATATATATATATATATATATATATATATATATATATATATATATATATATATATATATATATATATATATATATATTGTAACCACGAACGAGTGGTATTTAATTAATAACACTGCGACTAGCCGAGGACTCAAACCCTTGTCGTTTGGCGCGCCTCATGGTGAGCGAAAATCGGCTAGTCGCAGTGTTGTTATTGATTGTATACCACTCGTTCGTGGTTACAATACATATATATATGTCGTGCCGAATATGTAAAACTGGTCAATTAGCAAGAACTCATTTAAAATTAAGTCCTTTCTAAAATTTTCTCTTATACGTTTAAAGATATATTTTTTTCATTAATGTTAATGTAAAAAAAATTAATTTTGCACCAAAAGAATCTTAGAAAACTTACCTAACCTTATTATAACAAGAACAATTTATTTTAGCCTAACCCAACCAAATATATTTTAGATTTGTTTACAGTAATTTAATACTGAACAAACACAGTGAGATATATTTTTTCGTTAGGTTCGGAATGATTTTGGCGAAATTATTGCATACACAAATTTTCACTTGTCCTATATGGCAAGATGAACGTTGCTATTTAAGCCAAGATCGCAAGTTCTGCCTATTCGGCACGACATATATATATATATATATATATATATATATCTATATATATATATATATATATATATATATATATATATATAATATTATTATTATTATATCTGATTAGTTTGGAAGAGCTAAATCCGGAATGGGAGGCAGTCAGGAATCGTTCGAGGAAGGGGAAAGTAGTTCCAGTTCCTCGGATCAAGAGCCCTCCCCCCCCCTTTGGGAAAAGACATTGAGGGTCTGGAAACACCGACGCAAGCGTTACAACCTGCATGATGCAACACAGTCTTCACTGTGTGTCACGACATGCTAGGTGACACGTCAGGTAGCATGCTAGGTGACACGTCAGGTAGCATGCTAGGTGACACGTCAGGTAGCATGCTAGGTGACACGTCAGGTAGCATGCTAGGTGACACGTCAGGTAGCATGCTAGGTGACACGTCAGGTAGCATGCTAGGTGACACGTCAGGTAGCATGCTAGGTGACACGTCAGGTAGCATGCTAGGTGACACGTCAGGTAGCATGCTAGGTGACACGTCAGGTAGCATGCTAGGTGACACGTCAGGTAGCATGCTAGGTGACACGTCAGGTACCATGCTAGGTGACACGTCAGGTAGCATGCTAGGTGACACGTCAGGTAGCATGCTAGGTGACACGTCAGGTAGCATGCTAGGTGACACGTCAGGTAGCATGCTAGGTGACACGTCAGGTAGCATGCTAGGTGACACGTCAGGTAGCATGCTAGGTGACACGTCAGGTACCATGCTAGGTGACACGTCAGGTAGCATGCTAGGTGACACGTCAGGTAGCATGCTAGGTGACACGTCAGGTAGCATGCTAGGTGACACGTCAGGTAGCATGCTAGGTGACACGTCAGGTAGCATGCTAGGTGACACGTCAGGTAGCATGCTAGGTGACACGTCAGGTAGCATGCTAGGTGACACGTCAGGTAGCATGCTAGGTGACACGTCAGGTAGCATGCTAGGTGACACGTCAGGTAGCATGCTAGGTGACACGTCAGGTAGCATGCTAGGTGACACGTCAGGTAGCATGCTAGGTGACACGTCAGGTAGCATGCTAGGTGACACGTCAGGTAGCATGCTAGGTGACACGTCAGGTACCATGCTAGGCGACACGTCAGGTAGCATGATAGGTGACACGTCAGGTACCATGCTAGGTGACACGTCAGGTACCATGCTAGGTGACACGTCAGGTACCATGCTAGGTGACACGTCAGGTACCATGCTAGGTGACACGTCAGGTACCATGATAGGTGACACGTCAGGTACCATGCTAGGTGACACGTCAGGTACCATGATAGGTGACACGTCAGGTAGCATGATATGTGACACGTCAGCTACCATGCTAGGTGACACGTCAGGTATCATGATAGGTGACACGTCAGGTAGCATGATAGGTGACACGTCAGGTACCATGCTAGGTGACACTCCAAGTATCATGCCATGCTAGGCAAGTCAGGTACCTTGTGCGTGTGAAGACGTGAACACTGATGCTGATGCTAGGACTGATGCTGCTAGGACTGGTGCTGATGCTAGGACTGGTATTGATGCTAGGTCTGGTATTGATGCTAGGACTGGTGTTGATGCTAGGACTGGTGTTGATGCTAGGACTGGTGCTGATGCTAGGACTGGTATTGATGCTAGCACTGGTATTGATGCTAGGACTGGTGTTGATGCTAGGACTTATGTTGTTAGGACTGGTATTGATGCTAGGACTGGTGTTGATGCTAGGACTTATGTTGTTTGAACTGGTGCTGATGCTAGGACTGGTATTGATGCTAGGACTGGTGTTGATGCTAGGACTGGTATTGATGCTATGACTGGTGTTGATGCTAGCACTGGTATTGATGCTAGGACTGGTATTGATGCTAGGACTGGTATTGATGCTAGGACTGGTATTGATGCTAGGACTGGTGTTGATGCAAGGACCGGTGATGCTATGACTGGCATTGATGCTATGACTGGCATTGATGCTATGACTGGTGTTGATGCTAGGACTGGTATTGATGCTATGGCTGGTATTGATGCTATGACTGGTGTTGATGCTAGGACTGGTATTGATGCTAGGACTGGTATTGATGCTAGGACTGGTGTTGATGCTAGGACTGGTGTTGATGCTAGGACTGGTATTGATGCTAGGACTGGTATTGATGCTAGGACTGGTATTGATGCTAGGACTGGTGTTGATGCTAGGACTGGTGTTGATGCTAGGACTGGTGTTGATGCTAGGACTGGTGTTGATGCTAGGACTGGTATTGATGCTATGACTGGCGTTGATGCCAGGACTGGTGTTGATGCTAGGACTGGTGTTGATGCTAGGACTGGTATTGATGCTAGGACTGGTGTTGACACTAGGACTGGTATTGATGCTAGGACTGGTGTTGAAACTAGGACTGGTGCTGATGCTAAGACTGGTATTATCACCTCTGGTGTTGTTACTGTAGTCGGTGTTGTTGTTATCATAGTCACTTGCTGTATTTCCTAGCACTGTATTTGCTGTTGCCTCTGTTGATGTTAATGCTGATGCAACTGTTGTAAGTGCTGTAATTTTTATATGCTGCTGTTGATGCAGCTGTTGTGGTTTCTCCGCAGCTGCTGTAGTTCCCAAGGCTGATGTCGTGGCATATGCTGCTGCTGCAGCTGCTGCTGCTGCTGCTGCTGCTGCTGCTGCTGCTGCTGCTGCTGCAGCTGCTGCAGCTGCTGCTGCTGCTGTTGTTGTTGTTGTTCCATGGATAGAATGTTGCTAAATCTATTTCCTGCTAATATTTATAGTCTATTTTCTACTCTCTCTGCCAATTTCTTACTTTCACCCACTAACTACTGCTTTCTTTCACTAAGCTTTCGAGTGCTTCTGGGAGGCATGACAGATTAAGGAAGACATGGAGATTTCACACTGAGTTACACGGATCGTCAGTGTTTTGAGTGGCCTTTCACGTGGAGGTAGTTCCGTGTAATGGCACGCACGGAGTGAAGGCCAGGCCACCACACTTAAAATACACGAAGGAATGGAAAAACCATCACACACACACACACACACACACACACACACTCACACTCACACTCACACTCACACTCACACTCACACACACACACACACACACTTGGACTCGACCCCTGCAACCTCAACTAGGTGAGTCCAGCTAGGTGAGTACACACACACACACACACACATCCAGGGAGGGGACACAGAAACAAGAGGCCACAATTGGAAGTTGAAGACACACACACACAGTGGAATACACACACCATACACACACTAGTAGCACGGTGAAGACAGCTAGGACTCGACACACACACACAAGGTTCTGGGTGGACAGAATAGAGGGGGACGCCAACAAGGAATATACCAACAAGTGTTAGATGACATACACACAACTGAGGAGGAGGTGAAGAAGCCGCTAAGGGACCTTGATACCTCAAAGGCAATGGGACCAGACAACATCTCCCTGTGGGTTCTTAGAGAGGGAGCAGAAATGGTGTGTGTGCCACTAGCCACAATCTTTAATACATCTCTTGAAACTGGGCAACTACCTGAGGTATGGAAGACGGCAAATGTAGTACCCATATTTAAAAAAAGAGACAGAAAAGAGGCACTAAACTATAAACCAGTGTCACTGACGTGCATAGTATGCAAAGTAATGGAGAAGATTATCAGGAAAGTGGTGGAACACCTGGAACGGAACAAGAGAATAAACGTCAATCAGCCCGGATTTATGGAGGGCAAATCCTGTGTCACAAACATACTGGAGTTTTATGATGAAGTAACTGAAGTAAGACACGAGAGAGAGAGGAATGGATTAATTGCATCTTCTTGGACTGCAAGAAAGCCTTCGGCACAGTTCCTCACAGGAGATTGGTGCAGAAACTAGAGGATCAGGCGCACATAACAAGAAGGGTACTGGAGTGGATCAGAGAATATCTGACAGGGAGGCAATAACGTGTCATGGTACGTGATGAGGTATCACAGTGGGCATCCGTGACGAGCGGGGTCCCATAGGGGTCGGTCCTAGGACCAGTGCTATTTCTGGTCTATGTGAATGACATGATGGAAGGGTTAGACTCAGAAGTGTCCCTGTTCTCAGATGATGTGAGGTTAATGAGGAGAATTAAATCAGATGAGGATCAGGCAGGACTTCAAAGAGACCTGGACAGGCTGGACACCTGGTCCAGCAACTGGCTTCTCTAATTTAACCCCGCCAAGTGCAAAGTCATGAAGATCGGGGAAGGGCAAAGAAGACCGCAGACGGGGTATAGGCTAGGTGGCCAAAGACTGCAAACCTCGCTCAAGGAGAAAGATCTTGGGGTGAGTATAAGACCGAGCACGTCTCCGGAAGCAAACATTAACCGGATAACTGCTGCAGCATATGGGCGCCTGGCAAACATGATCCCAGTCGGACCAGGGTTCCAATTTTACCTCAGAGATCTTCAAAGAAGCCTTGTCGCGTCTGGGAGTAAAGTCACTACGGGCTACCAGTTATCGACCCCAATCCCAGGGAGCCCTAGAAAGGTTCCATCGTACCCTGAAGACGATGCTGCGTTCTTATTGCGAGCAGTTCAGCAAAGATTGGGACGAAGGTCTTCCATTTCTTCTCTTAGCAATAAGAGAAAGTGAACAAGAGAGTTTGGGTTACAGCCCATTCGAACTGATATACGGCCACACTGTACGCAGTCCCCTAGCCATGTTAAAGGACGTGTGGACCGGGTGCTCTAAACCAACTTTACGAGTCTCCCCTGATTTGATGCAAGAACATCTAGCCTTCACAAGAGATTTAGCTTCAAGGAACTTAGTCAAAGCCCAGGCTACGATGCCTTACATTAGTAAGGAATCGTTCAAGACACTGTACACTGAGTACGTCAGGCCCATATTGGAGTATGCAGCACCTGTTTGGAACCCACACTTGATCAAGCACGTCTAGAAATTAGAGAAAGTGAAAGGTTTTGCGACAATGTTGGTTCCAGAGCTAAGAGGAATGTCCTACGAAGAGAGGTTGAGTGAAATCGGCTTGACGACACTGGAGGACAGGGAAGACATGATAACAACGTACAAAATACTGCGTGAAACAGACAAGGTGGACAGAGACAGAATGTTCCAGAGAGGGGACACAGAAACAAGGGATCACAATTGGAAGTTGAAGACCCAGGTGAGTCAAAGGGATGTTAGGAAGTACTTCTTCAGTCATTAGTCAGGAAGTGGAATAGCCTAGCAAGTGAGGTAGTATAGGCAGGAACTATACATAGCTTTGAGATGAGGTATTATAAGGCTCATGGAGCAGGAAGAGAGAGGACCTAGTAGCACTCGGTGAAGAGGCGGGGCCAGGAGCTGAGTCTCGACCCCTGCAACCACAATTAGGTGAGTACAATTAGGCGAGTACACACACACACACACACACACACACACACACACACACACACACACCATACATAGCTTTAAGAAGAGGTATGATAAAGCTCACGGTTCAGGGAGTGTGACCTAGTAGCGACCAGTGAAGAAGCGGGGCCAGGAGCTAGGACTCGACCCCTGCAACCTCAACTAGGTGAGTACACACACACACACACACACACACTGGTAAACTCTGTTTACCACCACTAGCTGGTAATCTACACAGAATGCGACCTCCACGTGCTATTATTATAAGTAGGGTAGACTTCAATACCTTATTAACATAAGAGTAGGCTTCAATACTCTATTAGCATAAGAGTAGGCTTCAATACTCTATTAGCATAAGAGTAGGCTTCAATACTTTATTAACATAAGAGTAGGCTTCAATACTTTATTAACATGAGAAGGGTAGGCTTTCACACACTATTAATCAACGAGGGAAGGGATGGCGTCCACGGTGTCTATAGACTAAACATACAGTGTGTTTCAAAATAATATAATATTTCTTTTAGTGTTTCAAACTCCGTACTCTTAGTATGGAATTCTCAAGTCGTAGATGAAACGAGAATGTGTGTGTGTGTGTGTGTGTGTGTGTGTGTGTGTGTGTGTGTACTCACCTAGTTGAGGTTGCAGGAGTCGAGTCCTAGCTCCTGGCCCCGCCCCGGTGTGTGGCTCCGGGTGTGTGTGTGTGTGTGTGTACTCACCTAGTTGAGGTTGCAGGAGTCGAGTCCTACCTCCTGGCCCCGCCCCGGTGTGTGGCTCCTGGTGTGTGTGTGTGTATGTACTCACCTAGTTGAGGTTGCAGGAGTCGAGTCCTAGCTCCTGGCCCCGCCCCGGTGTGTGGCTCCTGGTGTGTGTGTGTGTGTGTGTGTGTGTGTGTGTGTGTGTGTGTGTGTGTGTGTGTGTGTGTGTGTGTGTGTGTGTGTGTGTGTGTACTCACCTAGTTGAGGTTGCAGGAGTCGAGTCCTAGCTCCTGGCCCCGGTGTGTGGCTCCTGGTGTGTGTGTGTGTGTGTACTCACCTAGTTGAGGTTGCAGGAGTCGAGTCCTAGCTCCTGGCCCCGGTGTGTGGCTCCTGGTGTGTGTGTGTGTGTGTGTGTGTGATGTAACTTCACCAGGGCTGATATTAAGAAAATTACTACGAACATGTAACTGTTTATATTTTTTTTTCTCTTTCGGCTTTATTATAGAAATTAGAGAGGCAGGTGAAGGTGTAATATAAGGCGAAGTGTAACTCCTGGTTACCCAATTTAACCAAATTACTTGCTCCGGGTGAACAAAAAAAAAATCAGTCATGCCCCTTTGAGAGGAATTTCCGGTACGTGTTCATATATTATGGAACCAAGAATGTTCAATATCTGGTAGTTTCTCCATGTATGTGTGTGTGTGTGTGTGTGTGTGTGTACTCGCCTAATTCATCTAACTGTACACACCTAATTGTGGTAGCAGGGGTCGAGACTCAGCTCCTGGTCCCGCCTCTTCACTGAACTCCATGAGCTTTTTCATACCTCGTCTTAAAGCCATGTATGGTTCCTGCCTCCATTACCTCACTTGTTGGACTATTCCACTTCCTGACTACTCTGAAGAAATACTTCCTAACATCCCTTCGACTCATCTGAGTCTTCAATTTCCAAGTGTGACCCCTTGTTTCTGTGTCCCATCTCTGGAACATCCTGTCTCTGTCCACCTTGTCTATTCCATGCAGAATTTTGTATGTCGTTACTATGTCTACCCTGACCCTCCTGTCCTCCAGTGTCGTCAGGCCGATTTTCCTTAACCTTTCTTCGTAGGACATTCCTCTTAGCTCTGGAACTAGTCTTGTTGCAAACCTTTGCACTTTCTCTAATTTCTTGACGTGCTTGACCCGGTGTGGATTCCAAACTAGTGCCGCATACTCCAGTATGGGCCTGACGTACGCGGTGTACAGGGTCTTGAACGATTCCTTACTAAGGTATCGGAACGCTATTCTCAGGTTTGCCAGGTGCCCATATGCTGCAGTAATTATCTGGTTGATGTGTGCTTCCGGAGACATGCTCGGTCTTATACTCACCCCAAGATCCTGATCCTCATCTGATTTAATTCTCCTCATTAACTTCACATCGTCTGAGTCTATCCCTTCCATCATGTCATTCCCATATACCAAAAATAGCACTGGTCCTAGGACTGACCCCTGTGGGACCCCGCTCGTCACAGGTGCCCACTGTGATACCTCATCACGTACCATGACTCGTTGTTGCCTCCCTGTCAGGTATTCTCTGATTCATTGCAGTGCCCTTCCTGTTATACGCGCCTGATCCTCCAGCTTCTGCGCTTATCTCTCGTGAGGAACTGTGTCGAAGGCCTTGTTGGGGTCCAAAAATTGCAGTCAACCCACCCCTTGTAGCAAATAGTGAAACTTATTTGGAACTGTTCCTTTATACTTAAGACAGCAGCCGTGGTATTTCCGAAAGGTTCTAAGAGACCAAGGATGTAATGGAGCGACTGCCCAGGGGTCAACTATAGTAAGGAAATATATTTGATTGAATTTCTAAATTTACAAGTGCTCAAAAGTTCAAACTGGGTAACTGTTGACCAAATATTCTCTTTTTTCAAGTACTTGCTGAAGAACCACTGAAGTTTCCCCAGTGAAGTGCCACCTTGATTACTCTTCTGCTATAAAATGGAAGAATGCAAACTTTTATACACTTAATTCAAGTGTTACAGTACATGTATTATTATTATTATAATAAAGAAGCGCTAAGCCACAAGGGCTATACAGCGCTACAGTACATGTAGTGTTAATATATATGGCGGTACACTCGGTGACAAAATATAGTTATTACTAGAGAACAGGGGCAATATATAGGGTATGTTACTAGAGTACAGGGGCAATATGTAGGGTATGTTACTAGAGTACAGGGCCAATATGTAGGGTATGTTACTTGAGGAAAGAGGCAATATGTAGGGTATGTTACTTGAGGAAAGAGGCAATATGTAGGGTATGTTACTAGAGGAAAGAGGCAATATGTAGGGTATGTTACTTGAGGAAAGAGGCAATATGTAGGGTATATTACTAGAGGAAAGAGGCAATATGTAGGGTATATTACTAGAGGAAAGAGGCAATATGTAGGGTATGTTACTTGAGGAAAGAGGCAATATGTAGGGTATATTACTAGAGGAAAGAGGCAATATGTAGGGTATGTTACTAGAGGAAAGAGGGAATATGTAGGGTATGTTACTAGAGGAAAGAGGCAATATGTAGGGTATATTACTAGAGGAAAGAGGCAATATGTAGGATATGTTACTAGAGGAAAGAGGCAATATGTAGGGTATGTTACTAGAGGAAAGAGGCAATATGTAGGGTATATTACTAGAGGAAAGAGGGAATATGTAGGGTATGTTACTAGAGGAAAGAGGCAATATGTAGGGTATATTACTAGAGGAAAGAGGCAATATGTAGGATATGTTACTAGAGGAAAGAGGCAATATGTAGGGTATGTTACTTGAGGAAAGAGGCAATATGTAGGGTATATTACTAGAGGAAAGTGGCAATATGTAGGGTATATTACTAGAGGAAAGAGGCAATATGTAGGGTATGTTACTAGAGGAAAGAGGCAATATGTAGGGTATGTTACTTGAGGAAAGAGGCAATATGTAGGGTATATTACTAGAGGAAAGAGGCAATATGTAGGGTATGTTACTAGAGGAAAGAGGCAATATGTAGGGTATGTTACTAGAGGAAAGAGGCAATATGTAGGGTGTGAAGGCTTACTCAGCCCTGTAAGATTTAGATAGGTCTTACCAAGGCTGGTTCCTCCTTAGGAAAATTAATGAATAGAAAAAGAATAATAACATACAAATATAAACACTTTATTGTTATAATTGAAAATATAAAACATTTAAATATGAACTTTTATCCTACTTGAAAGAGAAATGAAAAATGAAATATAAAAATGATATTTGAATTCAACGCTAATATGTACAGTTAGACTGTGATGTCTGGTGTTGACACCGCGCCTTGTAGAAATTGTAGCCGTTGCTGATGATGTGGGGGGGAGGGGGGGTCACAGTTGTTGAGTGACAACCCAACGACTATTTCATCACAGTGTCTCTAGCCTTGAATAATCCGTCAAGATGATAGGAAGGCAGGTCCTTCACCACTGCTAAGATGAGGGGTAGTTGCCTGGGGTTGGCTACACTCAGGTATGTAGATAAAAAGTGACTACCCAGGACTCATGTGAAGTTCGTCTCCTTCAGCACTGTCTCTGTGGTTGCCAGATGACCCAAGCTGACATTCCCAGCTAGAAAGAGACAAAAGTTAACCACTGCTCGATAAATCACTCTCGATGATAAGTGTAAGGTACTTAAAAGTATGGTGAGGATTTAAAAGCAATATGTGACACATGAAAGTCAAGGCATTATGAACTAAGTTTCAGGACTAGTTAAGAGTGAAGCTTTGAACCGATATACCCACTAAAATAGGAGCAGAGGCTTTTACTTACAGTTGTGTTGGGAGCTGTGAGTCAAGTGAGTATCCATTTGGTAGGAGCCCCACACGTCACCTTTCCGGGTGGAAAAAAGATGGGGGGGGGGATAGCGGGAGCTAGACACTGACCCTACCTTAACAAGCAGACTGGCAATCAAACTATCGTCACCATATACTCGCTCGCTACTCCTATCTGTTGAACTTTTCCCTCACATAGGGTATGTTACTATAGGACAAGGGCAGTATGTAGGGTACGTTACCAGAGGACAGGGGCAGTATGTAGGGTATGCTACTAGAGGACAGGGGCAGTATGTAGGGTATGTTACTAGAGGGCGGAAGTAATACAGAGGAACCTGAGGAGAGATATTCACTCAGTTTCTGTGAGAATGACACTATGTCTGAAGTCAACCTTTCATTACATTATTGTAATAAATGATTCACTGCTAACACAGCGTCTTTCTCACTACTTGCCAGCTTAGGTCATCAGTCATTCACTCGACCTTACAGCTGACCTTCACTCTGGCACTCTGGGATCCCATACACATAAGTCTCCACCTAGCATGCCAGGCGGCACATCTAAATTACTATTTGGTTAATGGGGGTTTAAAGCCTATCGACTACACTTGGGCTTTAATTAAGCTTCATGTAACCTTTTCACCACCAGACAAGAATACTCTAGTTCCTAAAATAGGGATTAAAGTTAATTTTTATCATACGTAAGCTGAGAGATAAACACCTCTCGGTGTGAACATTAAAATGGTATAAAATACCGACAGGTTGTTAGGTAAGACACATATGCAACAGTTAGGTATCTTTATTTTGAAACGTTTCGCCTACACAGTAGGCTTCTTCAGTCGAGTACAGAAAAATTTATAGAAGCAGAAGATACTTGAAGACGATGTAATCAGTCCATCACCAATCAGTCCATCGGGTGATGGACTGATTACATCGTCTTCAAGTATCTTCTGCTTCTATAAATTTTTCTGTACTCGACTGAAGAAGCCTACTGTGTAGGCGAAACGTTTCAAAATAAAGATACCTAACTGTTGCATATGTGTCTTACCTAACAACCTGTCGGTATTTTATACCATTTTAATGTTCAATCTGTCAGACACTGCAACACAAGGGTATCTTGGTACAGACCTACAATCAACTTCTACAACCTCTACTAGTGAGAACGGCTGGATTTGAGAGGGACCTGACCTCCCAACATCTGAGTTCTTACCTCTCCTAGTGACCTACGTCTCACCTGATGGCGTTATATAAGGCTCCATCCTGTCACTTCATCTCCATATTGTTTCATTTTATTGAACAATGCTCTTCTCCAGACTGAGGGACTGACCACCTCAAAACTTTAAGGGTGATGGACTGATTACATCGTCTTCAAGTATCTTCTGCTTCTATAAATTTTTCTGTACTCGACTGAAGAAGCCTACTGTGTAGGCGAAACGTTTCAAAATAAAGATACCTAACTGTTGCATATGTGTCTTACCTAACAACCTCTCGGTGTATTTACTCTGCGATAACTTGTATTTCTTCACTATTATATTCTCTGCTCGTCTGTTGGTGTGAGCAGACGTGCGCCTGCTGCCCTCTCTCGGTGATTGGAAGACTTCTTGTTTTCTCCAATATGGCGCAGGGTGTGAGGAGGGTAAATACTGTGGGCATTGAGATGGTTCGCGAGGCGATTTCGCCACAAGCTGTTCCCGTGCTGTTGCCATTAATCATCCGGGATACGTATGGTATACAGGATGAAGAATTGTATGGTGTAGCACTTAGTGGCACATACAGGGTGTTTGTCAAGTTGTTGAACACTGGCGTCTATGAGAGGCTGGTAGAGCAATACCAGGATGTGCGCATGGACGTCAATTCTATGGTGAGTGTCCGCCTTCATGACGTCTCCAGGCATTATACTTGGGTTAGAGTGTGAAATGTGCCTTTTGAGGCAGATGAAACGGACATGCACAGTGTTTTCAAGGACTACGGGACAGTTCACCTGGCACAGCCCGGCAAGTGGGTAGAAGGTGCACATGTTGGATTCCTGGAGGGCACGTTTTCGCTAAAAATGACGATACAGCACCCCATACCGTCATATGTTATGTTGGAGACCTTCAGGACTCAGCTCATGGTGTCCTATGCTGGGCAACGTAGGACCTGCAGGCATTATGGTGGTTTTGATCACATTGCTGCGTATTGTGAACGACAGACTCGACTTCATGGTCTGGAAAGTGTTGCCGCAGGGGAATCTGGGCAGTTTGGACGTGCTCTGGAGCTACAGGAAGGACGTGGGCCTGGTCGTCTGTGGAATGAGGAGGTGGAGCGAGCAGAGGCAGTGGCGGGTGTGGACTTGACTGCCCCTGTGTCTAGGGGCCCTGTAGGACCCATTTTTGCCTGATGGAGGGGGATTGGCAGGGTTCGGCGGATGAAGCCATCGATGAGGTCTTGGAGACGGTGCTCACCTCGTGGTTTTCCCAGTCAGATGGGGAGGGTGAGTCGGGGACGAGGACTGGTGTGAGGAATGCTACAGACCTGTGTGGACAGCAAAATGAACCCATTGACTTGATGTCTCACAGGGCAATGTGCCCAGATGGTGGGAAGGTTGGACATGTGGTGAAGGTGGAGGTTCACCGTGAGGTATCACAGGAGGTGGAGATGGAAGCGGGTGGAGTCACGTGCAAGCGTGAGGCTGTGACATCGGATACAGATGATGTCATGACTCCAGCACAGAGGACCAGCAAGGTAGTGGTGGTGGAAGAAGATGGTGGTGGTCCCTCGGGGACTTCAGACCCAGAGCTGGACTGGGGAGGGGTCAGGGCTGCCAGTAGAGACATGCGTAAAGGAGGTCAGACAGGACATGGTGGCGTTGTGAAGAAGGTGTCAAAGCACAGGGAGAAGAAATCACCGCTGGCCTAAGGTGTATGACAGTTAACATTACCTACGAGCCCCGTGAGGGCGGGGAATGTGGCTAGGCCTGGGAACAGTTAGTCCCAAAGGTGAGGGGGTACTTATACCTCCTCCCATGGGAGACTTAGGTCTCGAGACACTCCCGAGATAGGGAGCCAAGGCCGGGTCACCACTACTTGGAAAAGACCCGGGCCGGGAGAATACCGGCGAATAAAAAAAAAAACATTAATGGTTTGTGTCAGGATGTGAAGCGTGCGTGGTTTGCAAGTTTCATGTGCCGGCATAGAGTGGATGTCGTTTTTGTGCAAGAGCACAATATCAAGGTGGGGCGTGTATTGGAGGTGGATGGATATAGGGCTTTTGTGATGCAGACAGGATGCTTGAAGGGAGGGGTGGGAGTCCTATTCTGGGAGGCGAGCCCATTTGTGGTTAGTAGAAGTGAAGGGGGGGAGGGGCGTATAATAAGAGTGGATGAATGGTGGATGGGCGAGCGAGTGGTGTTTGTGTGTGTGTATGCACCTGTGGAGAGTGATGCACATCTGAAAACAGATTTCATGAGGGATGAGCTCGTTTATTATTTCCGTTCTTTACCAGCTGTTGCTATCGTGAGGGATTGGAATTGTGTTATTTGCAGGGCAGACATTGAGCCGCATGGGGTGGGGCATTTTTCAACTATCCTAGGTGGTCTTCTGAGAGATGTGTGTCTCCGTGACGTATTTGGGGGTGGGGCTTGGGAGGTGGAGCACACTTTTGTTAGACATGGATATGCAGCGAGGCTTGATCGGGTGTACGTCACAACACAGGTGAGAGTAGAGTCCTCGCGGACAGTGGAGGTGGAATATTCTGATCATAGGGCGGTTGTGGTTGAGCTGGGGTGGGATGGGCTGGCCAGGAGGTCCAAGAGCTATTGGAAACTAAATAAGAGGATTTTGGGTGATGAGGAGGGGCAGAGAGGCTTCGAGGCATTGTGGGCAGAGCTCAGTGAGGAAAGGCGGGGTGTAGAGGATTTGCTGGGGTGGTGGGATGGGGTGGCTAAGGGACGAATACGTCAGTTTTATGTGAGGGAAGGGAAACACATAATGCAACAATCATATGGGCTCCTTCAGTACCTAGAGGGTAGGTTGAGGGATTGCTACAGAAGAGGTGGACATGGGGGAGTATATCCTGTGGAGGAGATAGAAATGTTGAAGGGAAGAATTCGTGAGCTGCAAAATGAACGGTTTAATGCGGTGCGTGTGCAGGGGGGAGTTGAGGAGGTGTTGTGGGGCGATCGACCATCGGCGTGTGTTTTACGGGGTCAGCAGCACCATCAGAAAGCCACTGAGGTTGGTAGGTTAGTCATCCACTCTGAAGTGGGGGGTTATCAGGAGGGGCAAGTGTTGCAGACGACAGAGGGGATGAGTGGTTATGCGGATGCATGGTATGAGCAGTATTTGGGGAGTAGTGGAGTGGTAGGTGAGGGTTTGCATAGTGTCTGTGAGCTAGTGTCATGTTCATTGGGGCATAGTGATCAAGTAGCGCTGGGTGGGGAGATAGATGAGGGCGAGGTTTGGCGGGCATTGATGAGTATGCGTACGGGAAAGGCTCCGGGGATAAATGGATTGCCCTGTGAATTTTACCTGCAGAATTGGAAGCTGATGAGTGGATTCCTGGTGGAGTTAAAATATCATGAAGGAGAAGGGGGTGCTGGGGGAATTACAAGCCACAGTGGTAGTTGCTCTGGTCCCGAAGGGAGAGGTCCAGAATACCCTAAAGGATTATCGGGCGATTTCTTTACTATGTGTGGATTATAAATTGTTTGCAAAAATACTGGGTAATCACCTGAAATGCGTCGTGGGGCATGTCGTATCGGGAGGGCAATATGAGTTGCCTGGCAGATCTACGGTCGAGGGCCATGGACGTCTTAGGGGGGTTGTTGAGGGTTTGGGGGGAAAAGGGGGGGCTTACTTGCTTTGGATTGGCAGGGAGCATTTGACCGTGTGGAATGGGAGGCATTGTGGCGGATCCTTTTCAAGCAGGGATTTGGGGAGGAAGTTGCGGAATGGGTGGAGACATTGTATCGAGGGGCACGGGTGCATGTGCAAATCAATGGCCATATAGGGGAGGCGTATGTATGGGGCGGGGCCTCAGACAAGGATGTCCACTTTCTCAACTTCTGTTTGCCTGTGTTCAGGACCCTTTTTATAGACTCATTGAGGTACGTATCTGTGCGGGGTGGGGACGGGAGGTGGGGTGTGGGCCGGGGATCGTAGGATATGTTGACGACACGACAGTACTCGTGCAGGAGGAGAAAAGTTTGAGAGGGGTGGGAGAGGCCATTTGTACTTTTGGGGAGGCTATGGGGATGAGGATCAATGTGGAGAAATCATGCTTATTACGGCTGGGAAATTGGAACTGGCAGGGAGATTAGGATGCTGGTGTGGAGTGGAGGGTAGTAGATAGCTTAAAGATATGTGGCATAGTGTTTATGGAGGATCAAGTGCGGTCGAGAGAGGTGAACTCCGAACGTATTGTGGAATGGGTGCAGTATAGATTGGGGAGTTTGCGACCATACCATTTGACATTGTTGCAGAGGGCCATCGTGGTAAACACGTTACTATACAGTAAGGTTTGGCACATGGCGGCAGTTTACCCCATAGCGGGGAAAGGAATTACGAGTATCTTAAAGAGGATGTTTAAGTTTATATGGGGTTCCAGGTGTGATTGGCTGAGGAGGAAGGTGGTAATGCTGCCGGAACATCAGGGGGGGTTAGGGCTGTTGGATCTGCAGCGTTGGGTAAAATGTGTTTACTTACGAAGGGAGTATGTACGAGTCATGGGGTGTGGGGGGGTTAAAGCTTCTGTATGAGGGAGTGAAGAGGTGGTATGTGGGTGCAGAGTTGAGGGAATGTGAGGAGGTGCTGCGTACCCTCATGGTCCTACGGGAGCCTGGCAAGATCCGCGTGGGGGTGTTGGCGAGAGTGATTGGGAGCCGGGTGGTGGTGCCGGTGGAGTGAATATACCCCATGTATGGATGGGGAGATATTTGGTGTCGTCTTCGTAAGTTGAAACTCAGGCCTCGGGTGTGGGAGGTTATGTTCCATTTCCTGCATGGCATTTTGTAATCAGGAGCGATTCTACCTGTGAGATGAGTAGTGGAGGAGAGTGGGTGTGGGGTGTGTGGTGGAGAGGATACGGCATATCATGCAGTGTATTTTTGCGAATGTTTGGGGAATGTTCGGGATTGGATAAGTAGGCTAATGAGACGAGTGGGAAGGGGGAGCATACCGGTGTTGAGAGCACTCGTTTTGGATGTGGGAGGGATGCCAGAGAGTACGCAACGAGCATTGGCATATTTAATGGTAGATTTTTGTGTACGTGTCGTGGGGTATGCGTGGGAATGGGGATTGGGTTGCGAGGAAATGGGTAATGGCAGCTACTTTCTATAGGATGGTTTGCAGGAATAGGGAAATACATGGATCGTGGTGGGAGGGAGCCTTCCCCGCAGGTTATCGTGGTTTAACTGTTGGGATCTTGCTAGCTTTTTAGTGGGGGGGTTGTAATGGCTGGGGCAAAGATTGGGACTGTCATCCGGGGTTCCAGTGGGCTCGCCGTTGGTAGTGTGAGTGTGAGTGTGTGCGTGTGCGTGTGTGTGTGCGTGTGCGTGTGCGTGCGTGTGTGTGTGTGTGTGTGTGTGTGTGTGTGTGTGTGGTATGGGCTTAGACGTGAACAAGGGATAATTCAGTGTGGTTAGTAGGTGTTAGGATGTAAGTGTGATGACAGCCGGAAGTGTCCCAAGGGATGATGACTGCATTACTATCTATGTATATATGGCCTAGCACTTGCTTGGTCACTTGCCATCACACACATATTAGAGGGTGGAGGTGTATATTTTTTTAGAGGTAATGTACGCATGTATGCTGTAAGGATGCTTGGGTGAGGATCGTAGTGATTGTGAAACTGTCTCGCTGTGACAGGTTATATGCTCATGTACGGCTAGAAGACTGTGTGACAGGGTTATGTGTTATGATGAGGGAAAGTGGGCGGTTCCCCAAATGGGAGGGAAGAGGGGGGTAAGGAGTGTTGGAGAGACTGAATTTGCAACTTGATAGTGCTGCAACCCCTGAATGGTTGCAATGATTATTAAGTATATATATATAATTATTACTTTTTCATTTAATTTTATATTGCTTATATTTGCGATAATAGCTAAATCGTAAATGTATTGCTTTATATTGTTATTTGATGTAGTTTCCTTTGTTAGGTAGGATGTAACATATTATGTGCTCAGTTCAAGTCTTGATTGTCTAACTACTATAATTATCGCTTGTTGCTTGTTATACTGCCAGCTTCTTGCTGGGTGACTGCTGTCCACGGAGCTATCACGTGATCGAGGGGGGGGTGTACTCACCTCGCTTGAAGTATTCAGTCTGCTCTAGACTCTCTTGGTGGTTGAACAGATTGTCTGTCTCATTATTCTTGTTAGTTCTGTAGAACTCTGTTCACAGAACATTGTATAGACTTAGTGATTTTCGACGTTGTATTGAGGTTGTGTGTCGCATAGACACTCTAAACAACTCAGGTCCTGAACTATAGCTTATGACCTAATTTGTACTGGTTTCTGTGTATTATCACAGTCGGGGATTTTCTTATGCTGAACTTAGATTCAGTATTATGGGAGTTTTGTGACTTTTGTGGAGGATCTGCAGATGGTCCCTACTTAGTGTCGTTATATTATCTCCTTGTTCCTGATTCTGTGTCGCAGTTGCTTGTTGTATTGCTATTGGGCTTAGCATTCTTTTTGTCGTTCAAGCAGACTGTTCTGGTTGCCAGTCGGTCAAGAAGTTAGTTTATTTGAGGACTTTGTCAGTCACTTGTTTAAGTCTAGTCGAGTCGTGAGACATAGCGAACTACTTAGAGCTCTACACTTACACACATACATACTTGTACATATTTGTAATATCTTATTAAATGTTAATGTACCTGATGGTACTTAAGAATTATAAATGTGATATGTGCTTTCAGCACAATAATATTGTACTTGAGAGAAATGATATTATTTTGATTATTGTGATTAATTTAATTTAATTTAATTTGATAATATACCTCTAGACTTAATAAATTTATTAAATTTTAATTTCTCTAGTTAGTAGCCTACCAGTTGTAATCCTGAAGCACTATTGAATAATACTGAATTTTAATGGATAATTGGACAAGGATACTGACTACTTGTTACGAAAACCCAGTAACAGGCTGGATGCTAGAAGGGCAGTCCTTTCTAGTATTCACTGGAGATCTCTAAGCTTTTAGAATCGCGTTTTTTGTAACAATAGTGTCTCTTGTATACACCTTTGCTTTGCACGTTGACTTTTGTGCAGTGAAAAGGTTGTAATAGAGTAGTTTTTATTTGTGTTCGCATTAGGTTATGGAAGCTTGTGCTGTGAACTTGATTTGTTGATAGCCTTTACTATGCATGATGATATATCTATGTATGTGTACAACAATATGATAATTTAGTAATTGTGGCCAGTGTATTTCGTGGAGGTGTGTGTACCTCCGGCGGATACAGATACTTCTGTAAGACACTCCCAAGAAAGTTTTTTTTTTTTATTAGGAATGTGCGTTTCTTTTACAATAATATATGTGTGTGCTGTTTCTTGTACTTATACCTACATGAGTATGGTGTGATAATTTCATGTGCTTTTCTTATATATACTGATAGGAGGCTTGAGTGATGTATAGTGTGCTTGATGCTCTTTCTTTTGTTTTTGTCTGTGACGGGTTGCTTCTCCTGTGTCCAACAACGTGTGCGTGTGTGATAATTTATGTGTTATACTATATGTATTGTGTCTCTACAAGATGTGCTCTCAATAAAATATAAAAAAAAAGAAAAAAGTTCCTAAAATAGAGATTAAAGTTAATTTTTATCATACGTACGCTGAGAGATAAACACCTCTCGGTGTATTTACTCTGCGATAACTTGTATTTCTTCACTATTGTCTATGTAAGGACCTATACACCGTTCAGATATACAATTATCATACGAACGTATTACCAAGTGGAGCAGGGTGAATCTGGATATACGGAAAAAAACTACATTAATCTTTGGTTATGTAGCCAACCCTGGACGCGACACGCGGTGAATAACGAAGTTTTTTTTAGGTTAGTAAACAAACCACGGTACGGGTGGGGGTTGAACCCAGGGCGAGTGAGTCGTAAAACTCAAGGGCAGAGCGTGAGGTTAACATGTGGTGGTGGAGGTAGGGTGCATATGGTGCTGAAGGTGGGATGCATGTAGTGGTGGGGTGCATGTGGTGGTAAGGGTGCATGTGGTGGTAGGGGTTCATGTGGTGGTGGGGTGCATGTGATGGTGGGGGTGGGTGCATGTGGTGGTTGAAGTGCATGTGCTGGTGGAGGTGCATGTGCTGGTGGAGGTGGGAGCATGTGGTGGTTGAGGTGGGGGTGCATGTGGTGGTTGAGGTGGGTGCATGTAGTGGTTGAGGTGGAGGTGCATGTGGTGGTGGAGGTGGGTACATGGGGGGGTGGAGGTGGGTACATGTGGTGGTTGAGGTGGGGTGCATGTGGTGGTGGGGTGCATGTGGTGGTGGGGATGCATGTGGTGGTGGAAGTGCATGTGGTGGTGGGGGTGCATGTGGTGGTGGGGTGCATGTAGTGGTGGGGGTGGGTGCATGTGGTGGTGGAGGTGGGTGCATGTGGTGGTGGAGGTGGGTGCATGTGGTGGTGGGAGTGGGTGCATGTGGTGGTTGAGGTGGGGGTGCATGTAGTGGTTGAGGTGGGGGGTGCATGTGGTGGTTAAGGCGGGGGTGCATGTGGTGGTTGAGGTGGGAGTGCATGTGGTCTTTGAGGTGGGGGTGCATGTGGTGGTTGAGGTGGGGGTGCATGTGGTGGTTGAGGTGGGGGTGCATGTGGTGGTGGGGATGCATGTGGTGGTGCAGGTGCATGTGGTGGTAGGGGTGCATGTGGTGGTGGGGTGCATGTGGTGGTGGAGGAGGGGATGCATCACCACCACCACTCACACCACCACCACCACTCACACCACCACCACCACTCACACCACCACCACCACTCACACCACCACCACCACAACCACCACTCACACCACCACCACCACCACTCACACCACCACCACCACCACTCACACCACCACTCTCACCACCACTCACACCACCACCACCACTCACACCACTACCACCACAACCACTCACACCACCACTCACACCACCACCACCACCACTCACACCACCACCACCACTCACACCACCACCACCACCACC
>NC_091303.1:15744827-15772327 GCF_038502225.1 Cherax quadricarinatus | reverse complement strand
CATGTTTGCTTCACCACATGTTTGCTTCACCACATGTTTGCTTCACCACATGTTTGCTTCACCACATGTTTGCTTCACCACATGTTTGCTTCACCTCATGTTTGCTTCACCACATGTTTGCTTCACCACATGTTTGCTTCACCACATGTTTGCTTCATGTTTGCTTCACATGTGTGCTTCACCACATGTTTGCTTCACCACATGTTTGCTTCACCACATGTTTGCTTCACCACATGTTTGCTTCACCACATGTTTGCTTCACCACATGTTTGCTTCACCACATGTTTGCTTCACCACATGTTTGCTTCACCACATGTTTGCTTCACCACATGTTTGCTTCACCACATGTTTGCTTCACCACATGTTTGCTTCACCACATGTTTGCTTCATGTTCTGTCTTCTTTGACTGATCCTTTACCTACCTGCTTCCCCTCGCTGCATACCAGCTTTTCTGCCTCAGCTTCCTTCCTACCTTTGCTTCCCTTTCTATCTTTTATTCCTTTTCTGCCTGCCTGCCTGCCTGCCTGCCTGCCTGCCTGCCTGCCTGCCTGCCTGGCTGCCTGGCTGCTTGCCTGCCTGCCTGCCTGCCTGCCTGCCTGCCTGCCTGCCTGGCTGCCTGGCTGCTTGCCTGCCTGCCTGCCTGCCTGCCTGCCTGCCTGCCTGCCTGCCCACCTACCCGCCCTCTTGCCTTGATGAGTGCTACCCACTGCAGCTCTGTAATAACAACACATCAAAACACACTAAACTCGTGAATGTACAGCTCTCTCAGTAGCTATTTCAATTTTCCAATTATCCTCGGCTGAGAAATCTTGTTTTATAATAGTGATAGTATTTTCCCAATCAGCAGAACACTGTGACTAAGTTCCTGAAATTAGTGGTCAATATATTACCAGGAAAAACAAACAATAAGCCTAATGTTATTCTCTTCAGAGAGTAAAAGTTTCAGATTTATTGACTGGCATCACTGGGGGTTTTTCCCCTCCCGACTCTCCGGTATCTGATAATCTTCCCGAACCATTATTTTTACAGCTTTTACTGAGTGAGTCCTGCCACCACCTGTGCTGCCACCACCTGTGCTGCTACCACCTGCGCTGCTACCACCTGTGCTGCTACCACCTGTGCTGCCACCACCTGTGCTGCTACCACCTGTGCTGCTACCACCTGGGCTGCCACCACCTGTGCTGCCACCACCTGTGCTGCCACCACCTGTGCTGCCACCACCTGTGCTGCTACCACCTGTGCTGCTACCACCTGTGCTGCTACCACCTGTGCTGCCACCACCTGTGCTGCCACCACCTGTGCTGCCACCACCTGTGCTGCTACCACCTGCGCTGCTACCACCTGTGCTGCCACCATCTGTGCTGCCACCACCTGTGCTGCCACCACCTGCGCTGCTACCACCTGTGCTGCCACCACCTGTGCTGCCACCACCTGTGCTGCCACCACCTGTGCTGCTACCACCTGTGCTGCCACCACCTGTGCTGCCACCACCTGTGCTGCCACCACCTGTGCTGCTACCACCTGTGCTGCCACCACCTGTGCTTCAACCACCTGTGCTGCCACCACCTGTGCTGCTACCACCTGTACTGCTACCACCTGTGCTGCTACCACCTGTGCTGCCACCACCTGTGCTGCTACCACCTGCGCTGCTACCACCTGTGCTCCCACCACCTGTGCTGCCACCACCTGTGCTGCCACCACCTGTGCTGCCACCACCTGTGCTGCCACCACCTGCGCTGCTACCACCTGTGCTGCCACCACCTGTGCTGCTACCACCTGCGCTGCTACCACCTGTGCTGCCACCATCTGTGCTGCTGCTGCTACCACCTGCGCTGCTACCACCTGTGCTGCCACCACCTGTGCTGCCACCACCTGTGCTGCCACCACCTGTGCTGCCACCACCTGTGCTGCCACCACCTGCGCTGCTACCACCTGTGCTGCCACCACCTGTGCTGCTACCACCTGGGCTGCCACCACCTGTGCTGCCACCACCTGTGCTGCTACCACCTGTGCTGCTACCACCTGTGCTGCTACCACCTGTGCTGCTACCACCTGCGCTGCCACCACCTGTGCTGCCACCACCTGAGCTGCCATCACTTGTCACACCCCACAACTCCTTCCTAGTACCTATATACCTAGTTCATACCCCCCCTCTCCTAGTACCTCAACAACTAGCACTCCTAGGCACCCCATCAGCTTCCTCTCTTCAATTTTTACAGTCACGCAGCAACCCGTACGTGGCTAGTGTTGAAGAACTAGCCATCAGCAACCCGTACGTGGCTAGTGTTGAAGAACTAGCCATCAGTAACCCGTACGTGGCTAGTGTTGAAGAACTAGCCATCAGTAACCCGTACGTGGCTAGTGTTGAAGAACTAGCCATCAGTAACCCGTACGTGGCTAGTGTTGAAGAACTAGCCATCAGTAACCCGTACGTGGCTAGTGTTGAAGAACTAGCCATCAGTAACCCGTACGTGGCTAGTGTTGAAGAACTAGCCATCAGTAACCCGTACGTGGCTAGTGTTGAAGAACTAGCCATCAGTAACCCGTACGTGGCTAGTGTTGAAGAACTAGCCATCAGTAACCCGTACGTGGCTAGTGTTGAAGAACTAGCCATCAGTAACCCGTACGTGGCTAGTGTTGAAGAACTAGCCATCAGTAACCCGTACGTGGCTAGTGTTGAAGAACTAGCCATCAGTAACCCGTACGTGGCTAGTGTTGAAGAACTAGCCATCAGCAACCCGTACGTGGCTAGTGTTGAAGAACTAGCCATCAGCAACCCGTACGTGGTTAGTGTTGAAGAACTAGCCATCAGCAACCCGTACGTGGCTAGTGTTGAAGAACTAGCCATCAGTAACCCGTACGTGGCTAGTGTTGAAGAACTAGCCATCAGTAACCCGTACGTGGCTAGTGTTGAAGAACTAGCCATCAGTAACCCGTACGTGGCTAGTGTTGAAGAACTAGCCATCAGCAACCCGTACGTGGCTAGTGTTGAAGAACTAGCCATCAGCAACCCGTACGTGGCTAGTGTTGAAGAACTAGCCATCAGTAACCCGTACGTGGCTAGTGTTGAAGAACTAGCCATCAGCAACCCGTACGTGGCTAGTGTTGAAGAACTAGCCATCAGTAACCCGTACGTGGCTAGTGTTGAAGAACTAGCCATCAGTAACCCGTACGTGGCTAGTGTTGAAGAACTAGCCATCAGTAACCCGTACGTGGCTAGTGTTGAAGAACTAGCCATCAGCAACCCGTACGTGGCTAGTGTTGAAGAACTAGCCATCAGCAACCCGTGTGTTGCTAGTGTTGAAGAACTAGCCATCAGCAACCCGTACGTGGCTAGTGTTGAAGAACTAGCCATCAGTAACCCGTACGTGGCTAGTGTTGAAGAACTAGCCATCAGATCTATTCTCAGCTTCTTCCGTTGAATTTCATGGACTATTTTCTATTTTCTTTTATTGCCAGAGCAGCAGTTGTAGTGACTTCGTTCTTAATACAAGTTTAATACATGAATTTGTAGTATATTATACACTAAGCTGCTCTTCTAATATGTAAAATAAAATACCTGGCTTGTATTGTTTGGATATACTTGTTCATAAACAGTAGTAGTAATAGTATTAGTAGCAGTAGTAACAGAAGTAGCGGTAGTAGTAGTAGTAGTAGCGGTAGTAGTAGTAGTAGCGGTAGTAGTAGTAGTAGTAGTATTAGTAGCGGTAGTAGTGGTAGTAGTAATAGTAGTAGTAGTAGTGGTAGTAGTATTATTAGTAGCGGTAGTAGTGGTAGTAGTAGTAATAGTGGTAGTGGTAGTAGTAATGGCAGTAGTAGTAATAGTAGTAGTGGTAGTAGTATTAGTAGCGGTAGTAGTAGTAGTGGTAGTAGTAGTAGTAGTATTAGTAGTGGTAGTAGTGGTAGTAGTAGTAATAGTGGTAGTGGTAGTAGTAATGGCAGTAGTAGTAATAGTAGTAGTGGTAGTAGTATTAGTAGCGGTAGTAGTAGTAATAGCAGTAGTGGTAGTATTAGCAGCGGTAGTAGCGAGTGGTAGTAGTAGTAGTAGTAGTAATAGTAGTAGTAGTAATAATAGCATTAATAGCAGTAACAGCATTTGTTGTTATTGTTATTAGTCGTTGTTAACACTGATTTTGTTTGACTTCTTGTTTTGTTTTTGTTTTGCTGTCTTCATTGTTTATTTAATTCCTTTACTGTTGTTGGTGTTGTTGTTGTTGTTGTTGTCGCTGCTAATTCCGCGTGGAAGAACTAAACCCTTATCATCGTAGAGCAGATTACAGGTACGTTGAAATAACCATGGAGAATCGCTAAACCCAGAGGGGTCACTGAGAGCCTGGGGGAGCCGGAAGTAATCACTTTTGAGCCGGAAGCAGGAGAGGAAACCTCAGAGTTCTCGAATCAAGAGCCCTTCACAAGCATCAAGGACGACACACATCCCCTCCTTCCCTCCCTCCCTTCCTCCCTCGTTAAGGCCCTTGTAGGCGCAAGTTGTTGCTAGTGACGGTGAGTGGGCCTGACCATAGTGACGGTGAGTGGGCCTGACCATAGTGACGGTGAGTGGGCCTGACCATAGTGACGGTGAGTGGGCCTGACCATAGTGACGGTGAGTGGGCCTGACCATAGTGACGGTGAGTGGGCCTGACCATAGTGACGGTGAGTGGGCCTGACCATAGTGACGGTGAGTGGGCCTGACCATAGTGACGGTGAGTGGGCCTGACCATAGTGACGGTGAGTGGGCCTGACCATAGTGACGGTGAGTGGGCCTGACCATAGTGACGGTGAGTGGGCCTGACCATAGTGACGGTGAGTGGGCCTGACCATAGTGACGGTGAGTGGGCCTGACCATAGGACTGGCAGGAAGGAGATGGAAAGGCTTGGGATAGGGATAGATATTAAGATAGGACGGAGGGACAGTAAGTAAAGATCACTGATAAACTTAAGTGACTAGAGAAGCTCTTGGCTGGGATCTTATAATGATTGTTAGGGTGTGTCTCTAAGACAGACACACACATACACACTCACACACACACACACTTAAACACACACACACACACACACACACACATTATATATATATATATATATATATATATATATATATATATCCATTACTATTAAAAAGTGGATAATTACCTGATCCATGATGCTGTTCCTGGCTCACAATGTATTTCGTCATAACATTGAAATGAAGTGACGCTTCCGAAATGAGCATTTGTCGTGTTACAACCTGTATTTAGGGTTTAAAATATAAAAAGACAGTCAGTCACTATGATCATATATCTAATTACAATGTCCTTCTATTTGTTGGGTTAATAAAATGCTAATTATTCATACCCTTAGGACATCTTTTTCAACAATAAAAATGTACGACGTGTGTCCATTCATTCTATTTAAAATGCTGCTTCTTGCATGCGTGCGATATGTGACTGACGACTGAGTCAGTCTACCCTGGTAAGTCATTTGAGTTTGACTGTAGGATGCTGTGGTCTCTCATGTGAAAGATTTCGTCATAGAACAGTTTAACAGTTAATTGTAGTTAACAAGTTATTAAACCGTGTCACAAACTCATTTTTTATGGTTCTTTAACAGTTGCTGGTAGTAACTCTAACATATCTGTTAGAATTTGTTTTAGGTTTAAAATATTATGACAATCATTTATTTTGGACATGGATTAAATTACACTTCCATGGTGTTCATTAGATTATTAAAATGTTGATAGTTTTATGCATGAGTGACCTTAGTGAAAAAGTAATTCAGACTAACTTCCAAACTTCTTTCAGTATGGTTGCTGAAGGTTGTAGTTACTTTCAGGATTTTTACAGGTCTTCGTCAGGTACTGGCAGGGTACAGGTCTTCGTTAAGTGTTGGTGGGAGCATACAGGTTTCCATTAGGTGCTGGTGGGAGCAGGCAGGTATTCGCCAGGTGTTGGTGTGGGGCCTACGGGTCTTCTTCAGGTGCTGGTCGGAGTGTACAGATCCCCCGTCAGGATAATTACACAGCGGTCGTAACATATTTTATCTCTGCCTGACGAGGCTCGTGGTGTTGGTTGGGTTAGTGTGACGCTGATGCGAATTTACGGCATGACGGGATTTCTCGTAGCCTCACCTGAGGCAGCAACTTTCCAGTGGTACTGTTGTTGACCGCTGAGCAAACTTCGCTGGGGTACTAGCTAACCTCGACACCAGCTTTTAACTGGTGCTAGCGAACCGCAACACAAACTTTCCACTGGGGCTAGTAGACCGAAAGACAAACCTTCCAACGGTGCTAGTCGACTGCAAGACAAACCTTCCAACGCTGCTAGTCGACTGCAAGGCAAACCTTCCAACGGTGCTAGTCGACTGCAAGACAAACCTTCCAACGGTGCTAGTCGACTGCAAGACAAATCTTCCAACGGTGTTAGTCGACTGCAAGACAAACCTTCCAACGGTGCTAGTCGACTGCAAGACAAACCTTCCAACGGTGTTAGTCGACTGCAAGACAAACCTTCCAACGGTGCTAGTCGACTGCTAGACAAACCTTCCAACGGTGCTAGTCGACTGCAAGACAAACCTTCCAACGGTGCTAGTCGACTGCAAGACAAACCTTCCAATGGTGTTAGTCGACTGCAAGACAAACCTTCCAAAGGTGCTAGTCGACTGCAAGACAAACCTTCCACTAATGCTAGTTGACTGCAAGACAAACCTTCCACTAGTGCTAGTTGACTGCAAGCCAGTTTTTAATAGTAATGGAGATTGAAAAAATTTATAAAATGCCTGAGCTGCATTTGTTTCACCTCAGAAAAACATTGAACCTGGTACCCCGACAAGGACTGGTCTACACACACACATCAGAAGAACAAGCAGGAATAAGAAGCAGAATGTGAATGGTAGACAACAGCAAAAATGAAGAAGGAAGCTCCAGGTTGGCTTTATCTCCTCCTCTTCTAAGACCTGCTGATCTGGGCTTCATGTATACCCGCCTCCTACTGCAGGTCTTCTTGTTCTGTAACTCTGATGTCCGTACCAGGACATATTTTATTAGTTACTTCCAGTCAGAGGGGCAAAAAGCAACAGAGGTTTTCTTCTGAGGCAGAAAGAAACTTGTCTGAGAGCCACAGAGAGCCAAGAAAGGCTCTAGTGGGCTGCAACTTTAGCAAGAGACCGGAAAAGTATGTGCTAAAAAAAGTTCAGGTATTTTCTTCTTGGTACCTCCCTCTCTCTCTCTCTCTCTCTCTCTCTCTCTCTCTCTCTCTCTCTCTCTCACACACACACACACCCTCAGCAATATTCCCCAGTTTCCATATAGAGATATTTTAAATTTTATTCAGCAGAATAGCTAAGTTATAGAAGCTCTCTTGCAGCTTCTACAACCAACACAATTGTGCTGGTTATAGATTCATCCTATTGTAAGCTTCCTGGCTGAGTGGTTGCAGTACTGGGCCTGCAGTATGTGTGCACCTCGGTTTAACCTATATGAGGATAAACCCTTGTAACAGTTGAAGTGGTCAGTAAACAGTAAATTTCCCCTTGACTCTCAATTCCTCCATTTGATCCATTATCCTAAGATTATTATTATTATTTGTGTTGAAACATGGATGAGTGGTTGATCCAGTGATGTGTGGATGGTGGCGACGCAGTGCACTAACTGACCCATAGTACGAGTGAAGGTAATTATGCACTCTGATCTATTTTATTAATTGAAATTAGGTTGCCGGAGGATTTAACTTGATACATAAGACGCAGCCTGACATGCTGAAGGAACGTGTCTGACCTCACTAGGTCAAGGCATTGCTTAAGCCGGTGGGAGAATTAGATCTGCCTGGCATAGGCCAGTAGGCCTGCTGCAGTGTTCCTTCTTTCTTATGCTCTTATGTTCTTAACTAACTTGATTAATTAATTACGAGGCAAGGGATGTAAATTATACGATGCGTATTTGTTTAGGGTTCATGTGTACACACCGAGCTGTGAGTACAGCTGGGTGTGTACACATGAACACCTTGTAACTTGCATCTGTACATTACTAGTGTTTACGTGTTCGATGTTTGTTTAATAATTAATATTTAAAGATAGATTTATGTTATGCTAATGAGTGAGATACGCCAGTGTTCGTCAGCTGGGGACAGCAACAAGAGAGCTTTGCTTAAATAACTCAATGTCTCATGGTCATTTACTATGTATATTGTATATATTTATGTCAATTAATGTTAACAGTGTAAGTGTGCTGAGTTGGCAGACGATACAAATGACCTTCTAGCCTGGTCACCCGTTCGTTGATTTGCGTAATTACTTCTTAAACAGCGGCTTCCCTACAAGCTACAGCTGGCGTAAGTGTGGTGGGGGTCCTCCCTCCTGTTACCAAGCAAGCGTCAGTCGTGTCATAGACTCTAGTCAGGTATAATATTAATCAACGTTTTGGAATATAATACCTACATGTTGATGACTAAGACACATGTGCAACACCTGGTGTGAGGGACTGACCACTACCTCCAGAGGGCGACGAACCGATCAACCTCAAAACTGCTTCTACTGTTTCTAGAATTGTATACTCCTGTGTTCGACTGAAGAAGTCTGCGCTGCAGGTGACATGTTTCGGTGATTAAAGATACCCGTGTGTTGCATTTTTTTTTTCATAGACTCTAGGCGTGGTCAGCAAGATGGCCAGCATATCCATCGGACACTTTACACATTTACAACCTCTTATCATACACTGTTCTCTATATATCGAAAGAGACTTTTTGCACTGCCATGTGCAGACAAAATTGGGTCACAGACCCTGAGCTGCTTTGGGGATTAGTGTGGACGGTTACAAAGCATGGCTTGCTTCTGCAGTGTTTTAAAAATTGAGGTTGGAGAGTTGAAGGAGGAGGTCTTGCTTCTCCAGGAGGAGATTAGGAGGCTGAAGGTCCACCTCAATGGGTCTGGGAGAGAGTGTGGGGTGGCTGGAGTTGTGGGGAATGAGGCTTCTAGCAGTGAGGTGCAGTCTGTCTCTCGCTGTGAGGAGGCTGTAGCTGGGGAGGTAGCAACGGATACCAGCAGTGAGGTGCAGTCCAGCACCTGCTACAAGTGGCGAGTGGTTCACAGTAATGGAAGGCGCATCAGAGTAAGGGGAGGTAGGCGCATTCTTGTGGTTGGTGACTCTCAGGTAAGATATATTGACCGTGCTTTTTGTAATAGGAATAAGAAGATGAGAGATAGAGTGTGCTTCCCTGGAGCTGGTGTTGGGGACATTGTCAACAGGCTGGATAATATCACGTCAGGTAATGGGAACAAGCCCATTATCTGTCTCAGTGCTGGTGGAAATGATATTGGGAAGGGTAGGAGAGAAGAGCTGCTAGATAAGTACAGGTCAGCTATAGATTTCATTAAGTCTAAGGGAGGGATCCCAATCATATGTAGCATCTTGCCTAGAAGGGGAGTAGGAAATGAATGGTTGTCTAGGGCAATTGGTGTAAATTGCTGGCTAGACAGATACTGCAAGGAACTTGCAATCCCATTCATTGACAACTGGAACAACTTTTATGGCAAACATGATATGTATGCAAGGGATGGGGTACATCTCTCTGGGGCTGGGGTGGTAGCACTTGCAGACTCGATTGAGAAGGCCATTGGTGAAATGCCTATGATTTTAAACTGATGGAAGATAGAGGTATGGGTGTGTGTGGGAAACAAGCAGGTTGCAACACTTGGGTTGGAAACAGTAAATGTATAAAAGGCATTCAGCATGAAGTTATAAATAAAGACAATAGATCAGGTCAGCAAACAAAGGGGGACAGCAGAGGGCAGCAAGGGACTAGCTCCCTTAAGGTTTACTATACTAATAGCAGGAGTGTAAGAAATAAGATAGATGAGCTAAGATTAATTGCAAGTGCAGGAAACATAGATATTATTGCTATAACAGAGACCTGGCTTAATCTGAAAGATAGAGAGACTGGACTCTCCAAGTCATATACGGACTGGAAATTATTCCACACTGACAGGGTCAACAGGAAAGGTGGTGGAGTAGCGATGTATGTCAGAGACAATTTAAATTGTTGTGTTAGACAAGATATTAAATTAGAAGCGTCAGCCACTGAATCTGTTTGGTTACAGCTTCTCGAGGGCCGAGAAAAACTAATTTTGGGTGTGATTTACAGGGCCCCAAATCTTGATAGGGAGTGCAGTAAACTTCTATGGGACGAAATTCGTAAGGCATCTACATACGAAAATGTTGTGCTAATGGGAGATTTCAACTATAGACAGATTGACTGGAGCAATTTGACAGGAAATTTAGAGTCAGGTGACTTTCTTGATACGATCCAGGATTGTTTTTTAAAACAGTTTGTGACAGAGCCAACTAGGGGAAATCCTCCTTGACTTGGTTCTTGCCAGTAGGGAAACACTAATTAATAATCTTGAGGTTAATGATGAGCTTGGGGAAAGTGATCACAAATCACTCAGTTTTAATATATCATGGAATTCCCCTAATAATGGCAATCAAGTCTCCGTCCCTGACTTTCGCTTGGCTGATTTCATAGGACTGAAAAATTACTTAGGTGGGCTGAACTGGAATGACCTGACTAAGGGTCAGGTAGGTGGTGATGGTTGCCGATATGATGCTTTCCAGGGCATAGTTCTAGCTGCTCAGTCAAATTATGTTCCAAATAGGGAAATCAGATCAAACAAAAATGATCCTAAATGGATGAACAATAGATTAAAATATCTGATTGGTCAAAAGAGAGGCATATATAGGCAAATCAAAAGAGGAGAGGGGCAATTGAGAAATCGATATATTCAGTTAAAGAGAGAAATAAAAAAGGGAATTAGAAAAGCAAAAAGAGATTATGAGGTTAAAGTTGCAAGAGAATCGATGACTAACCCAAAAGGATTCTTTCAGGTATACAGAAGTAAGATCAGGGACAAGATAGGCCCACTCAAAAGTTCCTCGGGTCAGCTCACTGACAGTGATAAGGAAATGTGTAGAATTTTTAACACATACTTCCTCTCAGTTTTTACACAGGAGGATACCAGCGATATTCCAGTAATGATAAATTATGTAGAACAGGACGATAATAAACTGTGCACTATTAGGGTCACAAGTGACATGGTCCTTAGGCAAATAGATAAATTAAAACCTAACAAATCCCCAGGCCCTGATGAACTGTATGCAAGGGTTCTAAAGGAATGTAAAGAGGAGCTTAGCACACCTTTGGCTAATCTTTTCAACATATCACTACAAACTGGCATGGTGCCAGATAAGTGGAAAATGGCAAATGTGATACCTATTTTCAAAACAGGTGACAGGTCCTTAGCTTCGAACTATAGACCAATAAGCCTAACCTCCATAGTGGGAAAATTTATGGAATCAATAATTGCCGAGGCAGTTCGTAGCCACCTTGAAAAGCATAAACTAATCAACGAATCTCAGCATGGTTTTACAAAGGGGCGTTCCTGCCTTACGAATTTATTAACTTTTTTCACTAAGGTATTTGAGGAGGTAGATCATGGTAATGAATATGATATTGTGTATATGGACTTCAGTAAGGCTTTTGACAGGGTCCCACATCAGAGACTATTGAGGAAAATTAAAGCACATGGAATAGGAGGAGAAATTTTTTCCTGGATAGAGGCATGGTTGACAAATAGGCAGCAGAGAGTTTGCATAAATGGGGAGAAATCAGAGTGGGGAAGCGTCACGAGCGGTGTTCCACAGGGGTCAGTGTTGGGCCCCCTGCTGTTCACAATCTACATAAACGACATAGATGAGGGCATAAAGAGCGACATCGGCAAGTTTGCCGATGACACCAAAATAGGCCGTCGAATTCATTCTGACGAGGACATTCGAGCACTCCAGGAAGATTTGAATAGACTGATGCAGTGGTCGGAGAAGTGGCAGATGCAGTTTAATATAGACAAATGCAAAGTTCTAAATGTTGGACAGGACAATAACCATGCCACATATAAACTAAATAATGTAGATCTTAATATTACGGATTGCGAAAAAGATTTAGGAGTTCTGGTTAGCAGTAATCTGAAACCAAGACAACAGTGCATAAGTGTTCGCAATAAAGCTAATAGAATCCTTGGCTTCATATCAAGAAGCATAAATAATAGGAGTCCTCAGGTTGTTCTTCAACTCTATACATCCTTGGTTAGGCCTCATTTAGATTATGCTGCACAGTTTTGGTCACCGTATTACAGAATGGATATAAATTCTCTGGAAAATGTACAAAGGAGGATGACAAAGTTGATCCCATGTATCAGAAACCTTCCCTATGAGGATAGACTAAGGGCCCTGAAACTGCACTCTCTAGAAAGACGTAGAATTAGGGGGGATATGATTGAGGTGTATAAATGGAAGACAGGAATAAATAAAGGGGATGTAAATAGTGTGCTGAAAATATCTAGCCTAGACAGGACTCGCAGCAATGGTTTTAAGTTGGAAAAATTCAGATTCAGGAAGGATATAGGAAAGTACTGGTTTGGTAATAGAGTTGTGGATGAGTGGAACAAACTCCCAAATACCGTTATAGAGGCCAGAACGTTGTGTAGCTTTAAAAATAGGTTGGATAAATACATGAGTAGATGTGGGTGGGTGTGAGTTAGACCTGATAGCTTGTGCTACCAGGTCGGTTGCCGTGTTCCTCCCTTAAGTCAATGTGACCTGACCTGACTAGGTTGGGTGCATTGGCTTAAGCCGGTAGGAGACTTGGACCTGCCTTGCATGGGCCAGTAGGCCTTCTGCAGTGTTCCTTCGTTCTTATGTTCTTATGTTCTTATGTTCTTATGTGTAGGACTTAACCACTGAGTGTTGTGATGGGACTTACTTTTCCGACGGTTCAACCCTTTTGGGACTATCTGTACTCCGCTTAACTTTCTGATACCACAGTGTTGTGAGAACATAAAAAATAATCACCAGATGTTGACACTGTATCCATATGGTCGAGTGTGACATTTGTCTCGTGTAAAATTCTGGTATATTTTCACATGGGCGATTATGGAGTTGCATTGTGTTTATTGAGAAGAGCTCTGGGTTGTGAAAGTCTACCACAGGCTACAAGTCAAATAGTATAGTAGGCAATTATTTCATAAGTGGGGGCCTGCCAGGGTAGATGTTAACTCTCCATGAACTAGAATCAGCCTTTTTAAGTGTCTAGTAGTTGGAGAGCAGCACGACTGAGAGTTCTGCTTTGGAGAGAGTGAACGCTATTGCATGTTATTCTAGAGTTATCCTCGTGTATGTAAAAGTTGACTTCATGTTGTCTCTTCTTGTACCAACAGTAGAACTTAGTAACTTGCGTTCTGACAAAATGAGGTCAGTTTTATTAATAACTTTACCGAATGTAAATAGAAGCCGTGGAAGATACAGACTCGAGTTAACGTTTACAGTTTCGTCTGTCTCACTACTAGGAAAGTATTTGAGTAAGACACTTGAGTGACAGGTATTTAGTCACTTCTGTATTCAACTGTGGACGAAACGTTCCGGAGATAAAGATACCTATCTGTTGCACAAGTATCTTACTTATCTACTTGCGGTATTGTATATCATTATTATAATGATATTACAAAAGTGTGAAAAGTAGCACGGCATTTTTGGCCATTCTTTAGTACACTTGAAACCACATAAAATGTCAGACATGTCAGAAGACACCTCAGACCACCTCGAAAATACCGAAATTATCAGGAAAAAAAACGTTTCTTCACATGTTTCTATAAATGAATATATTTCACCACTTTTAAATTAAAAATGAAAAGTTTGTATTTTTCGGCGACTGTTCAACGGCAGATAATCTCTAGATGCCGAAACTTTTCATAAAGACCCAGCAGGATACATACACCGAGAGACGTATTTCTCTCAATGTGTATATGCTGAGAATTATCGCATGTTTGTCTGGTGGTAGAGAGGTTATGTGCAGACTTAATGACCCTAGTACCGTCGAAAGGCTTTAGAACCCCATTCACCAAACAATGAACTACTTAAGGAAGACATGGTTAATGTAAGCATGATCCTGAAACAGATCCTGTGTGTGAAATTGTGGATGAGGAGCGCTCGAGGAGACGCCTCTCGGAACTCTGGACTTTGATGGATTGAGACGCTTGCCTAATGCCTGTCAGACTGTACTCGACCAGCTGCACACACCCAGCTGTACTTACCTAGATGTACTCTCACACATGTAATCGCCAAAGTGTACTCACTGACCCCCTCAAGAGGGGGTTCCATGATCCAGGCAATTGTAGACGACCTTCCCCTCCTTAAAGCGTGCCTGATTGCCTACCATTCCTCAAAGTGTCCTATGGGTTTAGCGTTTTCCCCTTGAAACTACTACTACAACTGCTACTATTGTTGCTACCACTACTACTACAACTGTTACTACTGTTACTTATTCTACCACAACTACTACTACTGTCACTACTACCCACCACTACTACTGCTGTAACTACACACAAATAACCCGCACATAGAAGAGAGGAGCTTACGACGACGTTTCGGTTCGACTTGGACCATTTACAAAGTCACACAAAAACGAGAACGAACGAACGAACGAACGAACGATAGTACAGGTAAGATCCCAAATGGGATGAGCGGGGAAGACGGGACAGACGAAGAATAGTGCTGGAGAGGAGTGTTCTTAGTCGTAGAAATAGAGCCAGGGCTTAACCCAGCAGCGAGGCGATCGTGGGACAGATATTGAGAAGAGAAATTCAGGCTCTTCTGTTGGGACTCCGGTGGGGTGAGCGGGGAGGAAGGGACATGCGAAGATTAGCGCTAGAGAGGAGTGTAGAATTGAGCCATGTCTTAAGAACATAAGAACATAAGAACGAAGGAACACTGCAGCAGGCCTACTTGCCCATGCGAGGCAGGTCCAAGTCTCCAACCGGCTTAAGCCAATGCACCCAACCTAGTCAGGTCAGGTCACATTGACTTAAGGGAGGAACACGGCAACCGACAAGGTAGCACAAGCTAATCAGGTCCAACTCACACCCACCCACACCCACTCATGTATTTATCCAACCTATTTTTAAAGCTACACAACGTTCTGGCCTCTATAACTGTACTTGGGAGTTTGTTCCACTCATCCACAACTCTATTGCCAAACCAGTACTTTCCTATATCCTTCCTGAATCTGAATTTTTCCAACTTAAAACCATTGCTGCGAGTCCTGTCTAGGCTAGATATTTTCAGCACACTATTTACATCCCCTTTATTTATTCCTGTCTTCCATTTATACACCTCAATCATATCCCCCCTAATTCTACGTCTTTCTAGAGAGTGCAGATTCAGGGCCCCCAGTCTATCCTCATAGGGAAGGTTTCTGATACATGGGATCAACTTTGTCATCCTCCTTTGTACATTTTCCAGAGCATTTATATCCATTCTGTAATACGGTGACCAACACTGTGCAGCATAATCTAAATGAGGCCTAACCAAAATGTATAAAGTTGAAGAACAACCTGAGGACTCCTATTGTTTATGCTTCTTGATATGAAGCCAAGGATTCTATTAGCTTTATTGCGAACACCCATGCACTGTTGTCTTGGTTTCAGATTACTGCTAACCAGAACTCCCAAATCTTTTTCGCAATCCGTAATATTAAGATCTACATTATTTAGTTTATATGTGGCATGGTTATTGTCCTATCCAACATTTAGAACTTTGCATTTGTCTATATTAAACTGCATCTGCCACCTCTCCGACCATTGCATCAGTCTACTCAAATCTTCCTGGAGAGCTCTAATGTCCTCGTCAGAATGAATTCGACGGCCTATATTGGTGTCATCGGCAAACTTGCTGATGTTGCTCTTTATGCCCTCATCTATGTCGTTTATGTAGATTGTGAACAGCAGGGGGCCCAACACTGACCCCTGTGGAACACTGCTCGTGACGCTTCCCCACTCTGATTTCTCCCCGTTTATGCAAACTCTCTGCTGCCTATTTGTCAACCATGCCTCTATCCAGGAAAAAATTTCTCCTATTCCATGTGCCTTAATTTTCCTCAATAGTCTCTGATGTGGGACCCTGTCAAAAGGCTTACTGAAGTCCATATACACAATATCATATTCATTACCATGATCTCCCTCCTCAAATACCTTAGTGAAAAAAGTTAATAAATTCGTAAGGCAGGAACGCCTCTTTGTAGAACCATGCTGAGATTCGTTGATTAATTTATGCTTTTCAAGGTGGCTACGAACTGCCTCGGCAATTATTGATTCCATAAATTTTCCCACTATGGAGGTTAGGCTTATTGGTCTATAGTTCGAAGCTAAGGACCTGTCACCTGCTTTGAAAATAGGTATCACATTTGCCATTTTCCACTTATCTGGCACCATGCCAGTTTGTAGTGATATGTTGAAAAGATTAGCCAAAGGTGTGCTAAGCTCCTCTTTACATTCTTTTAGAACCCTTGCATACAGTTCATCAGGGCCTGGGGATTTGTTAGGTTTTAATTTATCTATTTGCCTAAGGACCATGTCACTTGTGACCCTAATCGTGCACAGTTTATTATCGTCCTGTTCTACATAATTTATCATTTCTGGAATATCGCTGGTATCCTCCTGTGTAAAAACTGAGAGGAAGTATGTGTTAAAAATTCTACACATTTCCTTATCACTGTCAGTGAGCTGACCCGAGGAACTTTTGAGTGGGCCTATCTTGTCCCTGATCTTCTGTATACCTGAAAGAATCCTTTTGAGTAAGTCTTCGATTCTCTTGCAACTTTAACCTCATAATCTCTTTTTGCTTTTCTAATTCCCTTTTTTATTTCTCTCTTTAACTGAATATGTCGATTTCTTAATTGCCCCTCTCCTCTTTTGATTTGCCTATATATGCCTCTCTTTTGACCAATTAGATATTTTAATCTATTTTTCATCCATTTAAGATCATTTTTGTTTGATCTGATTTCCCTATTTGGAACATAATTTGACTGAGCAGCTAGAACTATGCCCTGGAAAGCGTCATATCGGCAACCATCACCACCTACCTGACCCTTAGTCAGGTCATTCCAGTTCAGCCCACCTAAGTAATTTTTCAGTTCAATGAAATCAGCCAAGCGGAAGTCAGGGACAGAGACTTGATTGCCATTATTAGGGGAATTCCATGATATATTAAAACTGAGTGATTTGTGATCACTTTCCCCTAGCTCATCATTAACCTCAAGATTATTAATTAGTGTTTCCCTAC
Organism: Cherax quadricarinatus; assembly: GCF_038502225.1. Taxonomy (NCBI): domain Eukaryota; kingdom Metazoa; phylum Arthropoda; class Malacostraca; order Decapoda; family Parastacidae; genus Cherax; species Cherax quadricarinatus. The sequence continues at coordinate 15,755,193 of NC_091303.1, read as the reverse complement.
TGGCAAGAACCAAGTCAAGGAGGTTATTTCCCCTAGTTGGCTCTGTCACAAACTGTTTTAAAAAACAATCCTGGATCGTATCAAGAAAGTCACCTGACTCTAAATTTCCTGTCAAATTGCTCCAGTCAATCTGTCTATAGTTGAAATCTCCCATTAGCACAACATTTTCGTATGTAGATGCCTTACGAATTTCGTCCCATAGAAGTTTACTGCACTCCCTATCAAGATTTTAGAGCCCTGTAAATCACACCCAAAATTAGTTTTTCTCGGCCCTCGAGAAGCTGTAACCAAACAGATTCAGTGGCTGACGCTTCTAATTTTATATCTTGTCTAACACAACAATTTAAATTGTCTCTGACCTACTTCGCTACTCCACCACCTTTCCTGTTGACCCTGTCAGTGTGGAATAATTTATAGCCTTGTATGTGACATTCAGAAGGCATCTCTCTATCTTTCAGATTAAGCCAGGTCTCTGTTATAGCAATAATATCTATGTTTCCTGCACTTGCAATTAATCTTGGCTCATCTATCTTATTTCTTACACTCCTGCTATTAGTATAGTAAACCTTAAGGGAACTAGTCCCTTGCTGCCCTCTGCTGTCCCCCTTTGTTTGCTGACCTGATCTATTGTTTTTATTTATAACTTCATGCTGAATGCCTTTTATACATTTACTGTTTCCAACCCTAGAGTTGCAACCTGCTTGTTTCCCACACACACACCCATACCTCTATCTTCTATCAGTTTAAAATCATAGGCATTTCACCAATGGCCTTCTCAATCGAGTTTTACAAGTGCTACCCTACCAAGTGCTTAACCCTAAAACTAAGGCGAAAGTGGGTCAGAGTAGGTACCTGTCAGAGAATCCAAGGTTATTTGTAAATAGGGTTAGGAGCAGGATCATGCAAGGAGTAGAAAAGGTTGTGTTGGTTTGTGGGTCTGCGAATGTCTTCGTCAAGGAGAGAGGTCCAGTAGTCATGTCGTGTCTCAAGTTTGTCTATCTGTCACTGAGCGTCTTCCAGTACAGATTCAGCGCAGGGATGTCTAATTGGGCATGGAGAGACTCGCTTGTGGCGAAGTCCTCCCATCTGACATCGAGCACCCAGCGCAGCGCCTTGTTCTGGACACGCTGCAGTTTAAGTAAGTTCGTTTTAGCTGCAAGAGAGAGGGCTAGAGGAGAGTAAGTTATCCTTTTCCGTTTACCGCAAACCTATGCACAGTGGCATGTACATTCACTACTTTTCCTATCATGCTTCCCCTGTCAAGAAAAGTGTTCTTATCTCCCTCTTCCTCCGTGCCCTCCGCATCTGTGATCCTCAGTTCCTTCCAGCAGAAATTTCCACTCTTCATAATTCGTTTTCCCGTCTTGGCTATGACAAAAGTATTGGTAGGGAGGAATGGATGGAGGAGCAGTGGAGAAGGATGAAGCAAGAATGGGAGAGAAAACTAGGAGAGCTTTCTGAAAAAATGGATAAAGAGCTCTCTGTGAAATGGGAAAAGAGGTTGGAGAAGGAGACGAAGAAATGGGAGGCACAAGTCGAAACTGCAGTAGACAGGGTAAGGGTCCTAGAGTTTGAGGTAAACAGGCTGAAGCAAGTCTCAGGGGCAGTGACCAGCGTAGACACAGCATATGAAGCCGAGAGGATGAACAGGAAGGAATGAGATATGAATTATGCTAAGGTCATATCAGCCTGCAAAGAAGGGTCAGGGAGTAAAAGGAAAGAGCAGCTGAGTGCAGATAGAGAGGGAGATAAGTCGAATGCTGAGGCACAACCATGCTACCAAGAGCCACTGGAAAAATCAAGGGAGAAAATGACCACATACAGACAGGAACCAGAGTCACAGAGGGAGAGGCAATGGGAGGAGGAAAGGGCAAAATCAGTGATTATCCATGGGCTTCGGGAGAGAGAGGAAAAGACACACACTGAAAGACGGCAGGAAGAAAGAAAGGAAATTGGGAAAATCATCACGGAAATAGGGGAAGAAGACATGGACGAGATTGTAAATTTTCAGAGAATAGGGGGGTACGTGAAGTGGAGAAACCGACCGATCAAACTGATTCTCAGGACAGAAACACTGAGGAACAGGATCCTCCAAGAGAAACTAAGGTTGAAAAACTCGGAAGAGTACAAGAAGGTGTTCATAGACAGAGACAGAACACAAACAGAGAGACAGCAGCTGAGGGAGAGGACAAAAAAACGAAAGGAAATAGGAAAGGAAACAAGGATGGAATCAGCAGAGGTCAGTCAGAGCAGAGCAGAAAAGCAAGGGCAAGCACACACACAACTATCCTCAGAACCCCACAACGTATCACACCATTCCAACACAAACTACAATCCATACCCACAGCTTCCACCCAACCCCCAATCATAGAATCCCACAGTATGCTACCAGGTCTCCCACCCCCACAGGCCCCCTAAACCACAGTATTGGAAAGGAAACTGAAGGTATGGTACACAAACGCTGATGGAATAACAAACAAGTGGGAGGAGTGGCACGAAAGAGTCAAAGAAACATCACCGGACATCATAGCGCTCACAGAAACCAAGCTTACAGGTATGATAACAGATGCCATCTTTCCAACGGGATACCAGATCCTGAGGAAAGACAGAAGGAACAGGGGGGGTGGAGGAGTGGCACTGCTGATCAAACACCGATGGAATTTTGATGAGCTGGAGAGAGGAGACAGCGGAGAAGAAAGTGATTACATAGCGGGAACGCTTCACTCTGGAGGTCCCAAGGTGGTAATAGCAGTGATGTATAACCCACCACAGAACAGCAGGAGACCAGGGCATGAGTATGACGAAAGCAATAGAGCGATGGTTGACACACTGGCTGCAGTGGCCAGAAGAGCTCATGCATGCAGGGCAAAGCTCCTGATCATGGGCGACTTTAACCACAAGGAGATCGACTGGGAGAACTTGGAGCCACATGGGGGCCAAGATACATGGAGGGCTAAGATGATGGAGGTGGTACTGGAAAACTTCATGTACCAACACGTAAGGGACACTACAAGAGAGAGAGGAGAGGATGAGCCAGCAAGACTGGACTTAGTGTTCACCTTGAGCAGTGCAGATATTGAGGACATCACATATGAAAGACCCCTTGGGGCCAGCGATCATGTGATTTTGAGCTTCGAATACACAGTAGAGCTACAAGTGGAGGGGGAAGCAGGAAGGCCAGGACAAATGAAACCAAACTACAGGAAAGGGGATTACACAGGAATGAGGAACTTCCTGAATGAGGTTCAGTGGGACAGAGAACTGGCAGGGAAGCCAGTTAATGAGATGATGGAATATGTAGCAACAATGTGCAAGGAGGCTGAAGAGAGGTTTGTATCCAAGGGAAACAGGAATAATGAAAAAGCCAGGATGAGCCCATGGTTCACCCAAAGGTGCAAGGAGGCAAAAACCAAGTGTGCTAGGGAATGGAAGAAATATAGAAGGCAAAGGACCCAGGAGAATAAGGAGAGCAGTCGTAGAGCCAGAAACGAATATGCACAGATAAGAAGGGAGGCCCAACGACAATATGAAAACGACATAGCAGCGAAAGCCAAATCTGACCCGAAGCTGTTATACAGCCACATCAGGAGGAAAGCAACAGTCAAAGACCAGGTAATCAGGCTAAGGAAGGAAGGAGGAGAGACAACAAGAAATGACAGTGAAGTATATGAGGAACTCAACAAGAGATTCAAAGAAGTGTTCACAGAGGAGACAGAAGGGCTCCAGAGGATGTGAGAGGTGTGGCACATCACCAGGTGCTGGACACGGTACACACAACCGAGGAAGAAGTGAAGAGGCTTCTGAGTGAGCTAGATACCTCAAAGGCAATGGGGCCAGATAACATCTCTCCATGGGTCCTGAGAGAGGGAGCAGAGGCGCTATGTGCACCCTTAACAACAATATTCAATACATCTATCGAAACAGGGAGATTGCCCGAGGCATGGAAGACAGCAAATGTAGTCCCAATCTTTAAAAAAGGAGACAGACATGAAGCACTAAACTACAGACCAGTGTCACTGACATGTATAGTATGCAAAGTCATGGAGAAGATTGTCAGGAGAAGAGTGGTGGAACACCTAGAAAGGAATGGTCTCATCAACAGCACCCAACATGGTTTCAGGGACGGGAAATCCTGTGTCACAAACCTACTAGAGTTCTATGACAAGGTAACAGCAGTAAGACAAGAGAGAGAGGGGTGGGTGGATTGCATTTTCTTGGACTGCAAGAAGGCGTTTGACACAGTACCACACAAGAGATTAGTGCAAAAACTTGAGGACCAAGCAGGGATAACAGGGAAGGCACTACAATGGATCAGGGAATATTTGTCAGGAAGACAGCAGCGAGTCATGGTACGTGGCGAGGTGTCAGAGTGGGCACCTGTGACCAGCGGGGTCCCACAGGGGTCAGTCCTAGGACCAGTGTTGTTTCTGGTATTTGTGAACGACATGACAGAAGGAATAAACTCTGAGGTGTCACTGTTTGCAGATGACGTGAAGTTGATGAGAAGAATTCATTCGATCGAAGACCAGGCAGAACTACAAAGGGATCTGGACAGGGTGCAGACCTGGTCCAGCAATTGGCTCCTGGAGTTCAATCCCACCAAGTGCAAAGTCATGAAGATTGGGGAAGGGCAAAGAAGGCCGCAGACGGAGTACAGTCTAGGGGGCCAGAGAATACAAACCTCACTCAAGGAAAAAGATCTTGGGGTGAGTACAACACCAGGAACATCTCCTGAAGCACACACCAACCAAATAACTGCTGCAGCATTTGGGCGCCTGGCAAACCTCAGAACAGCATTCCGACATCTTAATAAGGAGTCGTTCAGGACCCTGTACACCGTGTACGTTAGGCCCATATTGGAGTATGCGGCACCAGTTTGGAACCCACACCTAGCCAAGCATGTAAAGAAACTAGAGAAAGTGCAAAGGCTTGCCACAAGACTAGTCCCAGAGCTAAGAGGTATGTCCTACGAGGAGAGGTTAAGGGAAATCAACCTGACGACACTGGAGGACAGGAGAGAGAGGGGGGACATGATAACGACTTACAAAATACTGAGAGGAATTGACAAGGTGGACAAAGACAGGATGTTCTAGAGACTGGGCACAGCAACAAGAGGACACAGTTGGAAGCTGAAGACACAGATGAATCACATGGATGTTAGGAAGTATTTCTTCAGCCACAGAGTAGTCAGGAAATGGAATAGTTTGGGAAGAGATGTAGTGGAGGTAGGATCCATACATAGCTTTAAGCAGAGGTATGATAAAGCTCATGGTTCAGGGAGAGTGACCTAGTAGCGACCAGTGAAAAGGCGGGGGCCAGGAGCTTGGACTCGACCCTTGCAACCTCAACTAGGTGACTACAACTAGGTGAGCACACACACACACACACACACACACACACACACACACTGCGTCTCCCCTCACCTACCTACAACGGTACCTGAAATTAACACACACATACGCAACGCATCCTCCACTCCCCGACAATTTCCTGACCTTTGGGTCCTCTGCAACACGTCTCCTGATCCCCCGCGACCTCTCATCCTGTACACCCGTAGCCATGTCACCGTCCGAAAGAAAATAGATTATTTTACAAGAGTTTGCCTTAAAAGGGGTAACTACTGAATCCTGGAAGGTTCCTACTGATTTGATTTTCAGTCTCGTCGCTGAAGATGTTTTTCCTCTGGGTGAACTAGAAGAGTTAATAATATTTACAGTTATAAACCCAAGAAGATTAATAATATTCAGGAGTATTAATTCTAGATATTTAATAATATTTCAGGATATTTACTCTAGGGGTTAATATTTAGGGCTACCTCAGGGTTAATAATACTTAGGGTTAAATCTGCAAAGTTAATAATATTTAGGGCCAACTCTGTAAAGTTAATAATATTCAGCGTTGTTAACCTTCTACAGGCAATATTCACGGTTATAAACTCCTCTGGGTTAACATCTACGAATATTAACTCTGGAGGGTCAATAATATTCAGGGTCGTTAATTCCAATGGGATAAAAATCAGGGACATTAACCCTGGTGAATTAATTACCCAGAATAATGCACCAGAGTGAGCCTTGAGCATAGGATAGAGCTCTGGCAGATACCTGCAAGGCTCCAAGGAGAGCTCCTCTCTCATGAGAGGGTTCTTGATCCAATGACCTGAGCCTGTTCTCCCCCATCCTCGGGTCGAACCTGATTTCAGCCTCCCATTCCCCCTCATATAGCTTTAGCGCTCTTCCCAGCAAATAGAATGATGGAAAGCCACCCAGAGCTACACTTGGATCAGTAGAAAGATTCCTGTCGGTGTGTTTTTGATCCCATCCAGAATACAGCCAAGAAAGCCAAGCCATGTGTGTGTGTTTTCTTTTTCCATGAGAGTGTAATTAGGTCCTTCCAGAGGATACGACGAGAAATAGGCTACTACTCGATAGGTATCCATGACCTGTTAAGGTGAACAGGGCCAGCAGGTGTTAGGAGACTTGTCTTTACGTCTCGCCTCGTCCTGGGTTGATCCCGAGTAGTTCAGCTGTGAGTCGAGTGTATTACCACTGAGCTGTGTGGTATCTCTTCCAAGATATTAAGGAAGAGAAGAGTCACAACACCTCTCCTGTGTAGCTGTGGGAAAGAGGTCACAACACGCCCCTCCTGTGTAGCTGTGGGAGAGAGGTCACAACACCTCTCCTGTGTAGCTGTGGGAAAGTGGTCACAACACGCCCCTCCTGTGTAGCTGTGGGAGAGAGGTCACAACACCTCTCCTGTGTAGCTGTGGGAGAGAGGTCACAACACGCCCCTCCTGTGTAGCTGTTGGAGAGAGGTCACAACACCTCTCCTGTGTAGCTGTGGGAGAGAGGTCACAACACACCCCTCCTGTGTAGCTGTGGGAGAGAGGTCACAACACACCGCTTCTGTGTAGCTGTGGGAGGTCACAACACACCCCTCCTGTGTAGCTGTGGGAGAGAGGTCACAGCATACCCCTCCTGTGTAGCTGTGGGAGGTCACAACACACCCCTTCTGTGTAGCTGTGAGAGGTCACAACACACCCCTTCTGTGTAGCTGTGGGAGAGAGGTCACAACACACCCCTCCTGTGTAGCTGTGGGAGAGAGGTCACAACACACCCCTCCTGTGTAGCTGTGGGAGAGAGGTCACAACACACCCCTCCTGTGTAGCTGTGGGAGAGAGGTCACAACACACCGCTTCTGTGTAGCTATGGGAGGTCACAACACACCCCTCCTGTGTACCTGTGGGAGAGGGGTCACAACACACCCCTCCTACGTAGCTGTGGGACAGAGGTAACAACATACCCCTCTTGTGTAGCTGTGGGAGAGAGGTCACAACGCACCCCTCCAGTGTAGCTGTGGGAGAGACATCACAATACACCCCTCCAGTGTAGCTGTGGGAGAGACATCACAATACATCCCTCCAGTGTAGCTGTGGGAGAGAGGTCACAACACACCCCTCCTGCGTAGCTGTGGGAGAGAGGTCACAACATACCCCTCCTGTGTAGCTGTGGGAGAGGTCACACACCCCTCCAGTGTAACTGTGGGAGAGAGGTCACAACACACCCCTCCTGTGTAGCTGTGGGAGAGAGGTCAAAACATACCCCTCCTGTGTAGCTGTGGGAGAGAGGTCACACACTCCTCCAGTGTAGCTGTGGGAGAGAGGTCGCAACACACCCCTCCTGTGTAGCTGTGGAATAAAGGTCACAACACACCACTCCAGTGTAGCTGTAGGAGAGACATCACACACCCCTCCAGTGTAGCTGTGGGAGAGAGATCACAACACACCCCTCCTGTGTAGCTGTGGGAGAGAGGTCACAACACACCCCTCCTGTGTAGCTGTGGTAGAGAGGTCACAACACACCCCTCTACTGTAGCTGTGGGAGAGAGGTCATAACATACCCCTCCTGTGTAGCTGTGGGAGAGAGGTTACAGCACACCCCTTCTTAGCTGTGGGAGAGAGATCACAACACACCCCTCCTGTGTAGCTGTGGGAGAGAGGTCACAACACACCCCTCCTGTGTAGCTGTGGGAGAGGGGCCACAACACACCCCTCCTATGTAGCTGTGGGACAGAGGTCACAACATACCCCTCTTGTGTAGCTGTGGGAGAGAGGTCACAACACACCCCACCTGTGTAGCTGTGGGAGAGAGGTCACAACACACCCCTCCTCTGTAGTTGTGGAAGGTCACAACTCACCCCTCCAGTGTAGCTGTGGGAGAGACATCACAACACACCCCTCCAGTGTAGCTGTGGGAGAGAGGTCATAACATACCCCTCCTGTGTAGCTGTGGGAGAGAGGTCACAACATACCCCTCCTGTGTAGCTGTGAGAGATGTAACACACCCCTCCAGTGTAACTGTGGGAGAGAGGTCACAACATACCCCTCCTGTGTAGCTGTGGGAGAGAGGTCACAACACACCCCTCCTGTGTAGCTGTGGAAGAAAGGCCACAACACACCACTTCAGTGTAGCTATGGGAGAGACATTACACACCACTCCAGTTTAGCTGTGGGAGAGAGATCACAACACACCCCTCCTGTGTAGCTGTGGGAGAGAGATCACAACACACCCCTCCTGTGTAGCTGTGGGAGAGAGATCACAACACACCCCTCCTGTGTAGCTGTGGGAGAGAGGTCACAACACACCCCTCCTGTGTAGCTGTGGGAGAGAGATCACAACACACCACTCCTGTGTAGCTGTGGGAGAGAGGTCACAGCACACCCCTCCTGTGTAGCTGTGGAACAGAGGTCACAGCACACCCCTTCTTAGCTGTGGGAGAGGTCACAACACACCCCTCCTGCGTAGCTGTGGAACAGAGGTCACAACATACCCCTCACAACACACCCCTGCAGTGTAGCTGTGGGAGAGAGGTCACAACACACCCCTCCTGTGTAGCTGTGGGAGAGAGATCACAACACACCCCTCCTGTGTAGCTGTGGGAGAGAGGTCACAACACACCCCTCCTGTGTAGCTGTGGGAGAGAGGTCACAACACACCCCTCCTGTGTAGCTGTGGGAGAGAGGTCACAACACACCCCTCCTGTGTAGCTGTTGGAGAGAGGTCACAACATACCCCTCCTGTGTAGCTGTGGGAGATGCAACACACCCCTCCAGTGTAACTGTGGGAGAGAGGTCACAACATACCCCTCCTGTGTTGCTGTGGGAGAGAGGTCACACACCCCTCCAGTGTAGCTGTGGGAGAGAGGTCACAACACACCCCTCCTGTGTAGCTGTGGGAGAGAGGTCACAACACACCCCTCCAGTGTAGCTGTGGGAGAGAGGTCACAACACACCCCTCCTGTGTAGCTGTGGGAGAGAGGTCACAACACACCCCTCCTGTGTAGCTGTGGGAGAGAGGTCACAACACACCCCTCCTGTGTAGCTGTGGGAGAGAGGTCACAACACACCCCTCCTGTGTAGCTGTGGGAGAGAGGTCACAACACACCCCTCCTGTGTAGCTGTGGGAGAGAGGTCACAACATACCCCTCCTGTGTAGCTGTGGGAGGTCACAACACACCCCTCCTGTGTAGCTGTGGGAGAGAGGTCACAACACACCCCTCCTGTGTAGCTGTGGGAGAGAGGTCACAACACACCCCTCCTGTGTAGCTGTGGGAGAGAGGTCACAACACACCCCTCCTGTGTAGCTGTGGGAGAGAGGTCACAACACACCCCTCCTGTGTAGCTGTGGGAGAGAGGTCACAACACACCCCTCCTGTGTAGCTGTGGGAGAGAGGTCACAACACACCCCTCCTGTGTAGCTGTGGGAGAGAGGTCACAACACACCCCTCCTGTGTAGCTGTGGGAGAGAGGTCACAACACACCCCTCCTATGTAGCTGTGGGAGAGAGATCACAACACACCCCTCCAGTACACACCCCTCCTGTGTAGCTGTGGGAGAGAGGTCACAACACACCCCTCCTGTGTAGCTGTTGGAGAGAGGTCACAACACACCCCTCCAGTGTAGCTGTGGGAGAGAGGTCACAACACACCCCTCCAGCGTAGCTGTGGGAGAGAGGTCACAACACACCCCTCCTGTGTAGCTGTGGGAGAGAGGTCACAACACACCCCTCCTGTGTAGCTGTTGGAGAGAGGTCACAACACACCCCTCCAGTGTAGCTGTGGGAGAGAGGTCACAACACACCCCTCCTGTGTAGCTGTGGGAGGGAGGTCACAACACACCCCTCCTGTGTAGCTGTGGAGAGGGTCACAACACACCCTGTGTAGCTGTGGGAGAGAGGTTACAACACACCCCTCCTGTGTAGCTGTGGAAGAAAGGTCACAACACACCACTCCAGTGTAGCTGTGGGAGAGAGGTCACAACACACCCCTCCAGTGTAGCTGTGGGAGAGAGATCACAACACACCCCTCCTGT
>NC_091303.1:15688156-15744727 GCF_038502225.1 Cherax quadricarinatus | reverse complement strand
AAATGGAGAGGCAGTCATTTGTTAGGAACACAGTTTATTTCTCCATGTAAAGAACACCTTGTCTTGAAAATGATTGTCACCTTGAAAATTACTAGCTCATAAATAATACATTAAATTTCTAAAAGAATTTTATTAAATAAATTTTTAAAAATCAAAACATACAATATTATACTCAAGTTTATATAACATAATATCTTACTGTTTGTAAATAATTGTGGATCCTTTTCAGCAATAATATCAACAAAGCTCCAAAAGGTAGCAGGGCTCTCCTCTCGCATGTACTCTGCTGTCTCCAGCAGGAGAGGTGTGTGTGTCCATTTGGCAGAGAGGTGAGTAGTGACAGGCTTCACTTTTGCTTGTCCACTGACTCTTCTCATTAATATTAATAAAGTAAGTGTGGCCCACAACACCTGGAGTATTCTCTCTCTCATGATTGAAGTTTCTGTAAACAAAAGTTAATCTGTATTATCCCACACACCCAAAGCTTTGACATACATAATTCAGACTCATATTGGTGTAGTAGGCTGATACACAGCAGCATCCAGGAAGATACAGTAAACCCTCTTAAAATACACTGGTTACATTCCTGAAAATCAACAAGTATCATAAACCAGTGTTAATTAAGTGATGTAGCTAAAAGAACATTTGAGAAAAAATTGTGTTAAAGTAGTGTTTTTGTCTTCCAATAGAAGTGTGTGGAAAGGAGTGATGTGGCCCTACTGGGCTAAGGTGGATGGTTGTAGAGTTTGTGTTAATGTGGATACACAGTTGTCAGTGGTTGATCTAGTACAGGTGTGTTCAAGTGCTGTATTCTGTAATACATCTCTGTAAGCTTTTTAACCTGCAGTACTTTAAGGAACTTGCCAGAAAACCTTTTACAGTGGTACCTTGACTTACGAGTGCCCCAACTTACAAGTTCCCCGAGTTATGAGCAGTTGCTTGGTCGATTTTTTGCTTTGAGTTGCGAGCCAAAGTCCAAGTTACAAGCAAGCTTCAGATACACCGCAATTAGTTGACGCAGCGAACACCACAACATCCTCCCAACATCCCAGAATTTTGTGCTTTTTGTGAAGTTATTTTGTAAAATTTCTTTTTTCTAACCATCGGTCCTAAGAAAGTAAGTGCTGCAAAGAACAATGGTGAGAAGAAGAGGATGATGTCCATTGAATTAAAGCATGAAATCATAGAAAAACACGAGCAAAGTGTTCGTGTAGTCGACTTGGTGAGGCTTGGCGAGACTTGGCGAGTGTAGTACATACAGTGGACCCCCCCATACCGTTGGCATCACATAACGTTTAATCCGCATACCGATACATTTTATCGCTAAGATTTTGCCTCGCATACCGCTAAAAAACCCGCTCAACGCTATTCGTCTGAGACGTGTCTAATGTGCGGCCTGAGTCAGCCTCACATGGTCCGTCGGTGGCATTGTTTACCAGCCAGCCTCACGGTAACATCCAAGCATACAATCGGAACATTTCGTATTATTACAGTGTTTTTGGTGATTTTATCTGCAAAATAAGTGACCATGGGCCCCAAGAAAGCTTCTAGTGCCAACCCTACAGGAATAAGGGTGAGAATTACTATAGAGATGAAGAAAGAGATTATTGCTAAGTATGAAAGTGGAGTGCGTGTCTCCGAGCTGGCCAGGTTGTATAGTAAACCCCAATCAACCATCGCTACTATTGTGTCCAACAAAACGGCAATCAAGGAAGCTGTTCTTGCCAAAGGTTCAACTGTGTTTTCAAAACAGAGATTGCAAGTGATGGAAGATGTTGAGAGACTCTTATTGGTATGGATAAATGAAAAACAGATAGCAGGAGATAGCATCTCTCAAGTGATCATAAGTGAAAAGGCTAGGAAGTTGCATGAGGATTTAATTAAAAAAATGCCTGCAACTAGTGATGATGTGAGTGAATTTAAGGCCAGCAAAGGTTGGTTTGAGAGATTTAAGAAGCATAGTGGCATACATAGTGTGATAAGGCATGGTGAGGCTGCCAGTTCGGACCATAAAGCAGCTGAAAAATATGTGCAGGAATTCAAGGAGTACATAGACAGTGAAGGACTGAAACCTGAACAAGTGTTTAATTGTGATGAAACAGGCCTGTTTTGGAAGAAAATGCCAAGCAGGACCTACATTACTCAGGAGGAAAAGGCACTCCCAGGACATAAGCCTATGAAAGACAGGCTTACTCTGTTGATGTGTTCCAATGCTAGTGGTGACTGCAAAGTGAAGCCTTTATTAGTGTATCACTCAGAAACTCCCAGAGCGTTCAGGCAAAAGAATATCCTCAAGGCTAATTTGTGTGTGCTGTGGAGGGCAAACAGTAAGGCATGGGTCACTAGGGACTTTTTCTATGACTGGTTACACCAAGCATTTGCCCCCAATGTAAAAGATTACCTAACTGAAAAGAAATTAGACCTTAAGTGCCTCCTGGTGTTAGACAATGCCCCTGGTCATCCTACAGACGTGGCAGAGCGACTTTATGGGGACATGAGCTTCATTAAGGTGAAGTTTTTGCCTCCTAATACCACTCCTCTCCTGCAGCCCATGGAGCAGCAGGTTATTGCAAACTTCAAAAAACTGTACACAAAAGCTCTGTTTGAAAGGTGCTTTGTAGTGACCTCAGAAACTCAATTGACTCTAAGAGAGTTTTGGAGAGATCACTTTAATATCCTCAATTGTGTAAATCTTATAGGAAGGCTTGGGAGGGAGTGACTAAGAGGACCTTGAACTCTGCTTGGAAGAATCTGTGGCCAGAATGTGTAGACCAAAGGGATTTTGAAGGGTTTGAGGCTAACCCTGGGAATCCTATGCCAGTTGAGGAATCCATTGTGGCATTGGGAAAGTCCTTGGGGTTGGAGGTTAGTGGGGATGATGTGGAAGAATTGGTGGAGGAGGACAATGAAGAACTAACCACTGATGAGCTGCAAGATCAACTTTAACAGCAAGAGGCCAGACCTGAGGATACTGCTTCGGAGGAGGGGAGAGAGAAATTGAAGAAGTTGCCTACTTCAAAGATTAAGGAAATGTGTGGAATGTGACTTAAAGTGCAAACCTTTTTTGATGACAATCACCCAACACAGCTATTGCAAGCCGTGCTGGTGACTATTACACTGGCACTGTTGTGAAACACTTTAGGAAAGTCATAAAGGAACGAGAGGTACAGGCCACTATGGACAGATATGTTGTGCGACAGAAGTCCAGTGACTCTGAAGCTGGTCCTAGTGGCATTAAAAGAAGAAGGGAAGTAACCCCAGAAAAGGACTTGACACCTCAAGTCTTAATGGAAGGGGATTCCCCTTCTAAACACTAAGACTCTCTCCTCCTCCCATCCCATCAATCATCACCAGATCTTCAATAAAGGTAAGTGTCATGTAACTGTGCATGCCTTTTTCAGTTTGTGTGTATTAAAATTAATATTTCACGTGGTAAAATTTTTTTGTTTCATACTTTGGGGTGTCTTGCACGGATTAATTTGATTTCCATTATTTCTTATGAGGAAAATTTATTCGCATAACGATAATTTCGCATAACAATGAGCTCCCAGGAACGGATTAATATCGTTATGCAGGGGTCCACTGTACTTCGTACCTCATGCCTTCTCTGCGAGACAGCATGAGGTATTTACACTAATTTACTTCTGAGATATTCACCCAAAACCTAGGCCGGTCTCCTGACTCGGGGGAAAAAAACTCTGAGAAAATCGCTTCTGTTTCAGTGTTTTCCTTATGAAACTAGTGATCTAGTGCAGTTAGATTCACAAACACTCCATTTTCTCTTATAATAACACCTCAGAAGGGCAAGAATGGGAAGATATAGTCAGAGGGATAATTATTTTTACCTCGGGAGTGGCCGCCAACACTCGTCACGCAATGACATATTTTATTCATTCTAGAGTATATACAGTATCATGTTTCTATGTTATTTATATTGTTTATTATGTCATATTAGATCAATTTTGATATATAAATAAGCCCCAGAGTTTATATTAGCGTTATATTGAAATACTTTCTCCTGCCTCCAGAGAACCAGGAATTCCGCTGGAGCGGATAAATGGCATTTCAATTAATTTCAATGAGGAAAATTTATTTGATATTCAAGTTAACTGAGTTATGAGCTCAGTCACAGAATGAATTAAACTCGTAAGTTAAGGTACCACTGTATTATGAAGACTGCTGCATTTTTTAACTTTTTTGAAAATATCTATCTAGCCCTACACATACACTGATGCAAAGGATCTCCTTCCTTCCTTCTTCTCATTCACAATGTTACAGTATAACAGAACTTTGTGATTTATTTGAGCAGTAAGTGGGGCTCTCTGACTTTTCCTAAATTAATACATTCTGTAACTTTTATGTCTTATTTAGCAGTAGTGATTTCAAATTCATTTTTTTTAACTTCAAACTACATACAGGCCTTGTTTTACAGCATTTCACTAATGCAGCGGCTTTCAGGTATACCCATTCTTCATTTATTCAGACTTCCTATTATAAATATATTCACCAGTCACTATAAGCTAAGGACAAAATTATTTTAATATAAGTAATGTGTGTAGGTTGTGGTCTGACGTGCTGTTGGAGTGTGAACAAAGTAACATTTATGAAGGGATTCAGGGAAACCAGTTAGCCGGACTTGAGTCCTGGAGGTGCGAAGTACAGTGCTTGTGCTCTGAAGGAGGGGTGTAGATAAGCTGCAATATTATAACTGTACTGTCAGCAAGCCTCTGGCAAGACAGTGATGGAGTGAGTGCTGATGAGGGTGTTTCTTCATTTTTGGGTCACCCTGCCTTGGTAGGAAGCAGCCGATGTGTTAATAAAAAAAAATGTGTAGTACATGTACTGTATATGAATTTTTTAGGCCCAGCTTTATTGCTCACTTAATATATGATAGTGTAAACATGTTATCAGGCTTTTATATACATTTGAAAGTAAAAAAATTTATTTTTCACTTTACAGAGATTTTTGCTTTACAGTAGTAGCACGGAACCTAACCTGATGTATAAGTGGGGCTCGCCTGTATTATATAATGAAAGGAATTATAAAATGAAGGGAAAGGAATACAATAAGAATGAAAGCAATAACTCTTGTAACAGTTTATAATTGTTTCAGCTAATACTGATATAATCAATTAAGTACATACATACAATGATCATACTAAGTCATATTCTCGTTACAACAGCGAATGAAGATGGTTTGTAACATGAATGAGAACATGAGAATGAAGGGTTTGTAACATACAACACAATATATGGAAGTAGGTTTCAAGATATGTTTGACAAAGTATGTTGCTGTCATTACTCACATTAAGGTCGGGAGGTACCTTTCAACAATAGTTTTATAGGATTTGGCACATAAGGAAGCTTGGAATTTTCTGACATAGATGACCCTGGCCTCATCTATGTCAGACCCTCAGCCACCTCAAAACTTCAAGGGTGATGGACCGATTACATCGTCTTCAAGTCTCTTCTATCAATTTTTCTGTACTCGACTGAAGAACTACTGTGTAGGCGAAATGTTTCGAAATAAAGATACCTAACTGTTGCATATGTGTCTTACCTAACAGCCTGTCAGTATTTTATACCATTTTTACATTCACGTACTGTATTATGTCTTAGGTATGATAGAACATTTAACTGCCTACTGTGTAGGCGAAATGTTTCGAAATAAAGATACCTAACTGTTGCATATGTGTCTTACCTAACAGCCTGTCAGTATTTTATACCATTTTTACATTCACGTACTGTATTATGTCTTAGGTATGATAGAACATTTAACATACAAATTTTTAAGACAAACATCATTCATATATTCGTTTGACTTATATTTCTTTTTTAACCCACTAGCTAAGCTGAACGAGGCCTGCTGTAACTGAATGCCTCCCAAACAAAAATAATTTTAAATGGCAAAGCCTTAATAGTAAAGGAGACATCACAGTGTGATTGAGAAAGCCACCTGGCAAACTTGCTATCAAAAACTCTCTGCTAATAGCCATTAAAATTTACTTAAAAAGAAAAAAACTAAGGCTCCTTGCAAGGTTTACAAGGAATGAATAAAGGCCATCATGACAAATGAGCAGGATAAATAAAATTATCTGAATACCTGAGAATCATCATCTCCTGTTGCCCAGTCTCTGACGAAAACTCCTATATTATTAAGGGAATTATTGCAGGTTTAAGCTTTATTTAAAAACATATAGGAAAATAAAGGTAAATATTTGCTGTATGTGCTGAATAAAAAGAGCAGTTTCTAAGTTTCATGCCACCTTACATGTTCATTAGAGAAAGAAAGGAGCAACATTTCTGCCAAAGTAAAACATTTAACCCTTTGACTGTTGGTGTCGTATATATACGTCTTACGAGCCAGTGTTTTTGACGTATTTATATACAGTGGACCCCCGGTTAACGATATTTTTTCACTTCAGAAGTATGTTCAGGTGCCAGTACTGACCGAATTTGTTCCCATAAGGAATATTGTGAAGTAGATTAGTCCATTTCAGACCCCCAAACATACACGTACAAACGCACTTACATAAATACACTTACATAATTGGTCGCAATCGGAGGTGATCGTTATGCGGGGGTCCACTGTAGTTATACTCCAAAGTTCTAGTGGCTTCAAATCAAGCCGAAGAAAGCTGGTAGGCTCACTTGTGAGAGAACGGGTTTGCGTGGTCAGTGTGCGCAGTATGAAAGAAATCCTGCAGCACACAGTGCATGAGAAAAAAAAATCCTACCGTGTTTTTGGATTAAAACTCCAGCTTTGAGGTGTATTTACATATAGTATTTATGGTTGCATTCTCATTTTCTTGATCTCATTTGATAGAATGGAAGACTTATTACAGAAATAGAGATGAAGTTGATTGGTTTCACAATGAAAAGGACCTTGAAAGTGAGCTCAAAGTAACGAAAATGTTTGGTTTTTGTGATGTTCAGGAGTAAACAAATGACATCATTGTCCAATAAATGTCCAATTAGCCATTCTAATACACAGTCATGAATGGGTTGACATTATTTATACAATTATTACAATAATTCAGTAATCTGCATAACAGTAAATCTTCTATTTTTTTGTGTGAATAAAAATTCAAAATAGAAAGCAAGAGTAATATAAGAGGGGCCTGGAGATGTGACTGACAAGCAGAGAAAATGTTATTTTAGTGCCAGGAATGTCTGTGTTGTTTATTCTGAACCTTATTTTGAAATTGGCATCTTTTTAAATTTGCATGAAATTGGCCAAATTGCCAATTTCTGACCACTTTACAGGGAACTTGAAATCGGTAAATGGGCGCTTTCTTGTACTCAATCGATAGAACAAATGGAGTTCTAAAGGAATAGCTATGAGTTTGGTCAATTGGAACAATGGAATTGGCCGAAAATAGGGATCAAATTGGGCGAAATTGCCAGTGCTAACTCCACAAGAGCGTAATTCCATAAGTTTTCTATCAAATTTCGTACTTTTGGTGTCATTAACCCTTTCAGGGTCCCAAGGCCCTCTCCCAGACTTGTTCTCAGGGTCGCCCAAATTAAAAAAAAAAAAAAAAAAAAAAAAATCTTATGAAAAGATAAGAGAATCTTTTTCCGATCATAATGACACCAAAAGTATGAAATTTGATGGAAAACTAATGGAATTATGCTCTCGCATCGGCGATTTTGCCCACTTTGAGCCCTATTTTCGGCCAATTCCAGTGTACTAGTCGACAAAAATCATAAATATTTCACTAGAACTCCATTTTTTCTATTGAATGAGTACAAGAAACCACCAATTTACTGATTTTAACTATCCAATACAGTTGTCAGAATTTAGCAATTTTGCCAATTTCATACAAATTTCAAAAGATGCCAATTTCCAAATAGGGTCCAGAATAAACAAGAAATACATTCCTGGCACTAAAATAACATTTCCTCTGTTCATTAGTCACGTCACCACGCCCCTCTTACATTCTTTTGCTTTCCACTCTGAATTTTTATTCTCAAAAAAAATAGAAGATTTATTGTTATGCAGACTACTGCATTAGTGTAGAAATGGTATAAATAATATTGGCACATTTGTGAAAGAATATTAGACTCACCAGTTGACATGTATTGGATGCTTAGCATGATTTGTTTACTTTTGAACTTTGGTAAAAATCGAACATTTCTGCTACTCTGAGCTCAATTTCAAGGTACTTTTCATTGTAAAACCAGTCAAAAACATCTCAATTTCTGTAATATGTCTTCCATTCTATAAAATGAGACCATACGAAAATACAGTGCAAAGTCGCTGTTTTAATCCAAAAACAGTCAGTTTTTTTTTTTTTTTTTCTCAATATGCACTGTGTGCTGCAGGATTTTTTTTATACTGCACACACTGACCACATAGACCCATTCTTTCTTATGTAGCCCTACCAGCTTTCTCTCACTAAATATGAGGGCGCTAGAATTTGGGCATACTAGTATACGTCAAAAACCCTGGTGCGTAAGCCGTACTAGTACATCCGAAACCCTGAAAGGGTTAACATCGCAAAAAGATTCTCTATCATTTCATAATATAATTTTTTTTTTCAAAAATTTTGGGGTCATGACACGTCTGCACCATTCATAACATTTTAAGTATATTTTTAAATGTTTATACAGTACAGTGGACCCCCGGTTAACGATATTTTTTCACTCCAGAAGTATGTTCAGGTGCCAGTACTGACCGAATTTGTTCCCATAAGAAATATTGTGAAGTAGATTAGTCCATTTCAGACCCCCAAACATACACATACAAACGCACTTACATAAATACACTTACATAATTGGTCACATTCGGAGGTAATCGTTATGCGGGGGTCCACTGTAGTTATACTCCAAAGTTCTAGTGGCTTCAAATCAAGCCGAAGAAAGCTGGTAGGCTCACTTGTGAGAGAACGGGTTTGCGTGGTCAGTGTGCGCAGTATGAAAGAAATCCTGCAGCACACAGTGCATGAGAAAAAAAATCCTACCGTGTTTTTGGATTAAAACTCCAGCTTTGAGGTGTATTTACATATAGTATTTATGGTTGCATTCTCATTTTCTTGATCTCATTTGATAGAATGGAAGACTTATTACAGAAATAGAGATGAAGTTGATTGGTTTCACAATGAAAAGGACCTTGAAAGTGAGCTCAAAGTAACGAAAATGTTTGGTTTTTGTGATGTTCAGGAGTAAACAAATGACATCATTGTCCAATAAATGTCCAATTAGCCATTCTAATACACAGTCATGAATGGGTTGACATTATTTATACAATTATTACAATAATTCAGTAATCTGCATAACAGTAAATCTTCTATTTTTTTGTGTGAATAAAAATTCAAAATAGAAAGCAAGAGTAATATAAGAGGGGCCTGGAGATGTGACTGACAAGCAGAGAAAATGTTATTTTAGTGCCAGGAATGTCTGTGTTGTTTATTCTGAACCTTATTTTGAAATTGGCATCTTTTTAAATTTGCATGAAATTGGCCAAATTGCCAATTTCTGACCACTTTACAGGGAACTTGAAATCGGTAAATGGGCGCTTTCTTGTACTCAATCGATAGAACAAATGGAGTTCTAAAGGAATAGCTATGAGTTTGGTCAATTGGAACAATGGAATTGGCCGAAAATAGGGATCAAATTGGGCGAAATTGCCAGTGCTAACTCCACAAGAGCGTAATTCCATAAGTTTTCTATCAAATTTCGTACTTTTGGTGTCATTAACCCTTTCAGGGTCCCAAGGCCCTCTCCCAGACTTGTTCTCAGGGTCGCCCAAATTAAAAAAAAAAAAAAAAAAAAAAAAAAATCTTATGAAAAGATAAGAGAATCTTTTCCCGATCATAATGGCACCAAAAGTATGAAATTTGATGGAAAACTAATGGAATTATGCTCTCGCATCGGCGATTTTGCCCACTTTGAGCCCTATTTTCGGCCAATTCCAGTGTACTAGTCGACAAAAATCATAAATATTTCACTAGAACTCCATTTTTTCTATTGAATGAGTACAAGAAACCACCAATTTACTGATTTTAACTATCCAATACAGTTGTCAGAATTTAGCAATTTTGCCAATTTCATACAAATTTCAAAAGATGCCAATTTCCAAATAGGGTCCAGAATAAACAAGAAATACATTCCTGGCACTAAAATAACATTTCCTCTGTTCATTAGTCACGTCACCACGCCCCTCTTACATTCTTTTGCTTTCCACTCTGAATTTTTATTCTCAAAAAAAATAGAAGATTTATTGTTATGCAGACTACTGCATTAGTGTAGAAATGGTATAAATAATATTGGCACATTTGTGAAAGAATATTAGACTCACCAGTTGACATGTATTGGATGCTTAGCATGATTTGTTTACTTTTGAACTTTGGTAAAAATCGAACATTTCTGCTACTCTGAGCTCAATTTCAAGGTACTTTTCATTGTAAAACCAGTCAAAAACATCTCAATTTCTGTAATATGTCTTCCATTCTATAAAATGAGACCATACGAAAATACAGTGCAAAGTCGCTGTTTTAATCCAAAAACAGTCAGTTTTTTTTTTTTTTTCTCAATATGCACTGTGTGCTGCAGGATTTTTTTTATACTGCACACACTGACCACATAGACCCATTCTTTCTTATGTAGCCCTACCAGCTTTCTCTCACTAAATATGAGGGCGCTAGAATTTGGGCATACTAGTATACGTCAAAAACCCTGGTGCGTAAGCCGTACTAGTACATCCGAAACCCTGAAAGGGTTAACATCGCAAAAAGATTCTCTATCATTTCATAATATAATTTTTTTTTTCAAAAATTTTGGGGTCATGACACGTCTGCACCATTCATAACATTTTAAGTATATTTTTAAATGTTTATACAGTACAGTGGACCCCCGGTTAACGATATTTTTTCACTCCAGAAGTATGTTCAGGTGCCAGTACTGACCGAATTTGTTCCCATAAGAAATATTGTGAAGTAGATTAGTCCATTTCAGACCCCCAAACATACACATACAAACGCACTTACATAAATACACTTACATAATTGGTCACATTCGGAGGTAATCGTTATGCGGGGGTCCACTGTAGTGTACTGTACAGTGGACCCCCGGTTAACGATTTTAATCCGTGCAAGAGGGGTAATTGTTATGCGAAATAATCGTTATGTGAATGAATTTTCCCCATAAGAAATAATGGAAATAAAATTAATCCGTGCAAGACACCCAAAAGTATGAAAAAAAAAATTTTTTACCACATGAAATGTTAATTTTAATACACACAAACTGAAAAAGGCATGCACACTTACATGACACTTACTTTTATTGAAGATCTGGTGATGATTGATGGGATGGGAGGAGGGGAGAGCATTATCTTCTTACTGTTTAGAAGGGAAATCCCCTTCCATTAGGACTTGAGGTAGTAAGTCCTTTTCTGGGGTTACTTCCCTTCTTCTTTTAATGCCACTAGGGCCAGCTTCAGAGTCACTGGACTTCTTTCGCACAAGATATCTGTCAATAGTGGCCTGTACCTCTCGTTCCTTTATCACTTCCCTAAAGTGTTTCACAACATTGTCAGTGTACAGGTTGCCAACACGGCTTGCAATAGCTGTGTGAGGGTGATTTTCATCCATGAAGGTTTGCACTTCAATCCACTTTGCACAGATTTCCTTTATCTTTGTAGTAGGCAACTTCTTCAATTTCTCTCTCCCCTCCTCTGAACCAGTTTCCCCAGGTCTGGCCTCTTGCTCTTGAAGTTGATCTATCAGCTCATCAGTGGTTAGTTCTTCATTGTCCTCCTCCACCAACTCTTCCACATCCTCCCCACTAACCTCCAACCCCAAGGACTTTCCCAATGCCACAATGGATTCCTCAACTGGCACAGGATTCTCAGGGTTAGCCTCAAACCCTTCAAAATCCCTTTTGTCTACACATTCTGGCCACAGTTTCTTCCAAGCAGAGTTCAAGGTCCTCTTAGTCACTTCCTCCCAAGCCTTACCTATAAGGTTTACACAATTGAGGATATTAAAGTGATCTCTCCAAAACTCTCTTAGAGTCAGTTGAGTTTCTGAGGTCATTACAAAGCACCTTTCAAACAGAGCTTTTGTGTACAGTTTCTTGAAGTTGGAAATAACCTGCTGGTCCATGGGCTGCAGGAGAGGAGTGGTATTAGGAGGCAAAAACTTCACCTTAATGAAGCTCATGTCCCCATAAAGTCGCTCTGCCACGTCTGTAGGATGACCAGGGGCATTGTCTAACACCAGGAGGCACTTAAGTTCTAATTTCTTTTCCAGGAGGTAATCTTTCACATTGGGGGCAAATGCATGGTGTAACCAGTTATAGAAAAATTCCCTAGTGACCCATGCCTTACTGTTTGCCCTCCACAGCACACACAAATTATCCTTGAGGACATTCTTTTGCCTGAACGCTCTGGGAGTTTCAGAGTGATACACTAATAAAGGCTTCACTTTGCAATCACCAGTAGCATTGGCACACATCAACAAAGTAAGCCTGTCTTTCATAGGCTTATGTCCTGGGAGTGCCTTTTCCTCCTGAGTAATGTAGGTCCTGCTTGGCATTTTCTTCCAGAACAGGCCTGTTTCATCACAATTAAACACTTGTTCAGGTTTCAGTCCTTCAGTTTCTATGTACTCCTTGAATTCCTGCACATATTTTTCAGCCGCTTTGTGGTCCGAACTGGCAGCCTCACCATGCCTTATCACACTATGGATGCCACTACGCTTCTTAAATCTCTCAAACCAACCTTTGCTGGCCTTAAATTCACTCACATCATCACTAGTTGCAGGCATTTTTTTAATTAAATCCTCATGCAACTTCCTAGCCTTTTCACATATGATCGCTTGAGAGATGCTATCTCCTGCTATCTGTTTTTCATTTATCCACACCAATAAGAGTCTCTCAACATCTTCCATCACTTGCGATCTTTGTTTCGAAAACACAGTTGAACCTTTGGCAAGAACAGCTTCCTTGATTGTCTTTCTGGTGCCCACAATAGTAGCGATGGTTGATTGGGGTTTCTTGTACAGCTTGACTAGGTCGGCTATACGCACTCCACTTTCATACTTATCAATGATCTCTTTCTTCATTTCTATAGTAATTCTTACCCTTATTGGTGTAGGGTTGGCACTAGAAGCTTTCTTGGGGCCCATGGTCACTTATTTTCCAGAAACAGCACCGAAAATACTGTAATAATACGAAATATTCCAAGTGTATGCTTAGATGTTACCGCGGAGGCTGGCCGGTAAACAATGGCAGGGGCGGCACATGTGAGGCTGGCTGAGGGCACACATTGGACGCGTCTCGGACGAAAATCGGTGAGCGGGTTTTTAATCGGTATGCGTGGCAAAAATTTTGCGATTAAAGTAAGCGGTATGCGGAAAAATCGCTATGTGATGCCATCGTTATGCGGGGGTCCACTGTATATTATAATAACAGAATAGAGAATATCAGCTCTAATATACATTATTTAGGTATGTATACTGGTCAGAGAGCCCGTCATAAGTCCAAGTCGTCGGTAAACGAGTACATCGCTAAGTGAGGCAAGGCTTTATTTTAGTATTAAGCAGTGTTTTAATTACGAGCAAATCAAGGATTCTCTGTCTGAGCTGCCAGTTGTTGATTTCCAGCCAGTCAATATCACTGATTTCCCTGCTCTGAATGACAAGGTGGCAGAGGATCTGTCCTGGGACACTATACACAAATAACAAAAAAAAAGGCACCAGAAATACATGTATAGGATTTGCAAAGGAGTGATTACAGGTGTGGTTGGTGATGACTTGGCTGCTCTTGAACCAGGTCCACCGTGTGTGTCAAGGTGGAATATCGTATGGAGTAGGATCCATAGGCTGTATGTGGCAACATCAAGACCCAGTCAAGAGCTGAAAAAAGCCGTCATCATGATTTTGAAGTTCACTGCTCCAATGTGGTTCCACATCAAGCTGCACCCTTATGTCAGACACAGTCCAAAGAATGTCTATGAGTCACTGCAATTTACGAGACATCTGAACAGTGAAGAAAAGAAGATAGTAAAAAAGATTGTCCAAAGAAATTCCTACTTTGCTCACACAGATCAGCTGCTTCTTGGTGTGTGTGCTGATGAAGACATGACTGTGAGAGACAAAGCTGTCTCAATGATGAGAAAAATTAGAGAAGAGAATCAGCAGACAGAAGAAAGTACTGAGAGCTCTGATGAGGATGGAGAAGATTCTGCTGATGCTGTTGACAAGGATGTGTTAATCTACACTGATGATGAGGATGACAGTGAAGATGAAGAGAAAGACAATGTGGCTCCTATTGTCAACTCAAGAAAAGTAGAGATTCCCAAACTAAAGTGGCAAAAAAAGAACTATCATTCCATGATTGACTGGAAGACTGAACTCAAAACTGAGCCTCCTTTCATTGCTTATTTATCACATCAACAGGTTCCGAAAATTATTGAAACTCCACTGGAGGTGCCCAAGTGGCCAAACAACACTCAAGCTGTTGAGAGAAGGATAAAATTTATGACTGATGCTTGCACTGAAGTGACTGGACAGAAGGCAAGAGATGGATATATCAGACAAAGAATATTTTCCAGGAAAGTGATGCCTAAGTTCTGCACCAAGAAAGACTTCACTTATAACTTGTAATATTTTATAATTAAATAGTTGATGACTGATATAACCCATGTACATGATTATTATCCTGACAACCAAAAATTTATAATTAATTGTTTTCAATGGTGTATAATTTGATGAAAAGTCAATTGTGATGCAGCAGGGTAAATGGGCATGAAATGGTCTGAAATTCTGAACAGCAGTTTATTGTGACCATCCAAATAATGCCTGAAAAGTGGAGCTTGCATCTCTAAAATTTGTATTTTTTCAATGCTCCATATAATGTGCAACATGCCTGACCAATCACAGAAAACAGACTCCATTTGCATTCATAACAATGGCAGAGTAAGTCAGGTTAAGTCAGATTATTTTAAATCACAGAACAAGTGCAGGCCAGTGCATTAACTCATTGGCCTGCGAGTTTCAGAACTCACTTGCCATGGGTACAATTATTATTATTATTATAATCAAGGGGGAAGCACTAAACCCGGAGGATTATACAGCGCCTGGGGGGGGGGATGTGGAAGGCATTCAGGCTTAATTCGGGGAACTGGAGCACAGATCCAATTCCCTAAATCAAGAGCCCCTCACCAACATCAAGGAACCTTCCTTGAGGGGCCATGGGTACAAGCTCCAACTGTTCCACGATTGGTCTGTAATTGTGCTATTACGATTTTGAGAGTTTAGATTATTTTAAATTGAGTTTCATTAAGCTACATTATGTTTCTTACCATTTATGCAACATATCTCTGAGGTAAGATGAACTTAACACTGAACATATTATAAAACAAATTCTCCCTTAACACAAGACAACGACCTGATCTCAGTACTATATGTATGTGAAAAATTGCTGGGATTATATTTTGCTGGCAAAGGATTATAGTCTCTTACTTCTTATTATTATTATTATTATTATTATTATTATTATTATTATTATTATTATATATTTGTTATTGTTACAGGTCAATAATGACAACATTCCTAAGACAGAACTCTGTCAACATTATACACTTACCACAACATGTCCATATCTATTATACAGGAAACACATGTAATAATAATAATAACTGTATATATACCAGTACATGTACAAGGTATACAGACCATAGCTGACATCAATGACATACTATTATATAGAAAGTCGTTTGTTATGCTGAGCATTTCAGGCAAATTAGGTCAGTTTTGTCCCAGGATGCGACCCACATCAGTCGACTAACACCCAGGTACCCATTTGAAACTGATGGGTGAACAGGGACAACAAGTGTCTTAAGGAAACAAGTCCTAATGTTTTCCAGCCGTACCGGGGATTCCATCTCCGGACCTCAGTGTGTGAGCTGAGTGCGCTACCAATCGAGGTACGGGACACTGTTGTATAACGATATATCAGCTATAATAATATAATAATGACAATTATAAATAATAATATAATTTATCATTATTATTATTATTATATTATTATTGTGGCTGAGATGTCAATAAATATTTTTCGCGACAGATGTGTTTCATATCTTATGTAAATAAGTAATTAAGTTTATTTAGGTGCAAGAACACATAAGAACAATTATCATACATAACAGTTATATCTCATTTTACTATATGTTGAGTTACTCAGCTGTTTTAACTTTTAAGGTTTAAATAATAAAGTATCACAAGGACCACAATGGAAATAAGTCACTTTTTCTAACTTTCTTGTGTTATTCTGGGTAATTTACACATACGTTGCTATATATGATAATTTATGTATTTAGTAATGTATACCTGAACATGAATATACTAACATATGTGAAAATTACCTGGAATAGCCCAAAAAAAGGTCTGAGTGACTTATTTCCATAGATTTGTTATATTAAGTGAACAATATTATGAAAGTTGTGTCCTGGAATGTCAATATTGACCTTATTATCATCATTATTATTTGGTCCAATAGAGGGTAGCTCTAATTCCCTGGATCAAGAGTCCTTCATCTGCATCAAGGTTATATAGTGACATTATCTCTTAAACTACAACAGCTGCTGTCACACTACGTAACTATACTGGATTTACTAAGCAGTTCATCTGCCACAATTCTAATTTAAGATACAAAAATACAGACATAATTCATTATTATCACTGGTTCTTGATGCTACATTAATTAATAAACAAAAATCATCTCCAGGTGGACAAGATATATTGCAGCTATAAGAAATAAACTTAACGTATATTTATACCATAGATAAACCCCACACGAGAAGCTACTTAACTCAGAGACTGAGAATAAGACATCTAGCAAATACTTACTGTTTAAAAGCTTTAAGAAACTGAAAGCGGTAAATTCATCTTCTTACTGTCAGTTCGTAAACATTTCGGCAACAACACATGTTTATAGAAGCAAGGCAATATTTGTTGAAGTTATTAAAGGTCATTTTAACGCCTTCCGAATATCATTGTAAATTAATAAGCGGGTGAATAACGATGCTCTTTTTTCTAAATGTTTACACGTATTGTTGAACTTTGTTTCATCTATGATATACTGGGACCAATCATGTAGCGCCGTGTACAGTGATGCATCTCCACCACTGCTGCTGCATCACTCTCTCCACCACTGCTGCTGCCTCACTCTCTCCACCACTGCTGCTGCCTCACTCTCTCCACCACCACCACTGCTGCCTCACTCTCTCCACCACCACCACTGCTGCTGCCTCACTCTCTCCACCACCACCACCACTGCTGCCTCACTCTCTCCACCACCATCACTGCTGCTGCCTCACTCTCTCCACCACTGCTACTGCCTCACTCTCTCCACCACTGCTGCTGCCTCACTCTCTCCACCACCACCACTGCTGCCTCACTCTCTCCACCACCACCACTGCTGTTGCCTCACTCTCTCCACCACCACCACTGCTGCTGCCTCACTCTCCACCACCACTGCTGCCTCACTCTCTCCACCATCACTGCTGCTGCCTCACTCTCTCCACCACCACCACCACTGCTGCCTCACTCTCTCCACCACCACCATCACTGCTGCTGCCTCACTCTCTCCACCACCACCACCACCACCACTGCTGCATCACTCTCTCCACCACTGCTGCTGCATCACTCTCTCCACCACTGCTGCTGCCTCACTCTATCCACCACCACTGCTGCCTCACTCTCTCCACCACCACCATCACTGCTGCTGCCTCACTCTCTCCACCACCACTGCTGCCTCACTCTCCACCACCACTGCTGCCTCACTCTCTCCACCATCACTGCTGCCTCACTCTCTCCACCACCACTGCTGCCTCACTCTCTCCACCACCACTGCTGCCTCACTCTCTCCACCACCACTGCTGCCTCACTCTCTCCACCACCACTGCTGCCTCACTCTCTCCACCACCACTGCTGCCTCACTCTCTCCACCACCACTGCTGCCTCACTCTCTCCACCACCACTGCTGCCTCACTCTCTCCACCACCACTGCTGCCTCACTCTCTCCACCACCACTGCTGCCTCACTCTCTCCACCACCACTGCTGCCTCACTCTCTCCACCACCACCATCACTGCTGCTGCCTCACTCTCTCCACCACCACCATCACTGCTGCTGCCTCACTCTCTCCACCACCACTGCTGCCTCACTCTCTCCACCACCACTGCTGCCTCACTCTCTCCACCACCACTGCTGCCTCACTCTCTCCACCACCACTGCTGCCTCACTCTCTCCACCACTGCTGCCTCACTCTCTCCACCGCCACTGCTGCCTCACTCTCTCCACCGCCACTGCTGCCTCACTCTCTCCACCGCCACTGCTGCCTCACTCTCTCCACCGCCACTGCTGCCTCACTCTCTCCACCGCCACTGCTGCCTCACTCTCTCCACCGCCACTGCTGCCTCACTCTCTCCACCGCCACTGCTGCCTCACTCTCTCCACCGCCACTGCTGCCTCACTCTCTCCACCGCCACTGCTGCCTCACTCTCTCCACCACCACTGCTGCCTCACTCTCTCCACCACCACTGCTGCCTCACTCTCTCCACCACCACTGCTGCCTCACTCTCTCCACCACCACTGCTGCCTCACTCTCTCCACCACCACTGCTGCCTCACTCTCTCCACCACCACCATCACTGCTGCTGCCTCACTCTCTCCACCACCACCACCATCACTGCTGCTGCCTCACTCTCTCCATCACCACCATCACTGCTGCTGCCTCACTCTCCACCACCACTGCTGCCTCACTCTCTCCACCACCACTGCTGCCTCACTCTCTCCACCACCACTGCTGCCTCACTCTCTCCACCACCACTGCTGCCTCACTCTCTCCACCACCACTGCTGCCTCACTCTCTCCACCACCACTGCTGCCTCACTCTCTCCACCACCACTGCTGCCTCACTCTCTCCACCACCACTGCTGCCTCACTCTCTCCACCACCACTGCTGCCTCACTCTCTCCACCACCACTGCTGCCTCACTCTCTCCACCACCACTGCTGCCTCACTCTCTCCACCACCACTGCTGCCTCACTCTCTCCACCACTGCTGCCTCACTCTCTCCACCACCACCATCACTGCTGCTGCCTCACTCTCTCCACCACCACTGCTGCCTCACTCTCTCCACCACCACTGCTGCCTCACTCTCTCCACCACCACTGCTGCCTCACTCTCTCCACCACCACTGCTGCCTCACTCTCTCCACCACCACTGCTGCCTCACTCTCTCCACCACCACTGCTGCCTCACTCTCTCCACCACCACTGCTGCCTCACTCTCTCCACCACCACTGCTGCCTCTCTCCACCGCCACTGCTGCCTCACTCTCTCCACCGCCACTGCTGCCTCACTCTCTCCACTGCCACTGCTGCCTCACTCTCTCCACCGCCACTGCTGCCTCACTCTCTCCACCGCCACTGCTGCCTCTCTCTCTCCACCGCCACTGCTGCCTCACTCTCTCCACCGCCACTGCTGCCTCACTCTCTCCACCGCCACTGCTGCCTCACTCTCTCCACCGCCACTGCTGCCTCACTCTCTCCACCACCACTGCTGCCTCACTCTCTCCACCACCACTGCTGCCTCACTCTCTCCACCACCACTGCTGCCTCACTCTCTCCACCACCACTGCTGCCTCACTCTCTCCACCACCACTGCTGCCTCACTCTCTCCACCACCACTGCTGCCTCACTCTCCACCACCACCATCACTGCTGCTGCCTCACTCTCTCCACCACCACCACCATCACTGCTGCTGCCTCACTCTCTCCATCACCACCATCACTGCTGCTGCCTCACTCTCCACCACCACTGCTGCCTCACTCTCTCCACCACCACTGCTGCCTCACTCTCTCCACCACCACTGCTGCCTCACTCTCTCCACCACCACTGCTGCCTCACTCTCTCCACCACCACTGCTGCCTCACTCTCTCCACCACCACTGCTGCCTCACTCTCTCCACCACCACTGCTGCCTCATTCTCTCCACCACCACTGCTGCCTCACTCTCTCCACCACCACCATCACTGCTGCCGCCTCTCTCTCTCCACCACCACCACCATCACTGCTGCTGCCTCACTCTCTCCATCACCACCATCACTGCTGCTGCCTCACTCTCTCCACCACCACCATCACTGCTGCTGCCTCACTCTCTCCACCACCACCACCACTGCTGCCTCACCTCACTCTCCACCACCACCACCACTGCCGCCTAACCTCACTCTCTCCACCACTGCTGCCTCACCTCACTCTCTCCACCACTACTGCGTCACCTCACTCCACCACTGCTGCCTTACTCTCCCCCTCACCCCCATGCTACCTCACTCCACCACCACTGCTGCCTCACCTCACTCCACCACCACCACTGCTACCTCACCTCACTCTCCACCACTGCTACCTCACCTCACTCTCCACCACTGCTACCTCACCTCACTCTCCACCACTGCTACCTCACCTCACTCTCCACCACTGCTACTTCACCTCACTCTCCACCACTGCTACCTCACCTCACTCTCCACCACTGCTACCTCACTTCACTCTCCACCACTGCTACCTCACCTCACTCTCCACCACTGCTACCTCACTTCACTCTCCACCACTGCTACCTCACCTCACTCTCTTCCAAGGGCGTATCTACGGAAAATAGCGCCTATGGCACGGCACACACAACTGCGATAAAACACCTCAGTTGCTGGGAACGCTTGAAGTTCCTCAACCTGTTCTCCCTAGAACGCAGGAGGGAGGGAGAGATACATAATTATATACACTTGGAAAATCCAGGAGGGATTGATACCAAACTAGGATACGGAAATCACTCCCTGCTGCAGTGTTCCTTCTTATGTTATGTTCTTATGAAAGCAAAACACTCGGCAGGAGATGCAACATCCCCCCAATGTGTCACTAGCACGATAAGAGACAACACAATAACTGTCAGGGGGCCAAGACTTTTCAACTGCCTCCCAGCATTCATAAGGGGGATTACTAATAGACCCCTGGCTGGCTGTCTTCAAGAAAGCGCTGGACAGGCACCTGAAGTTAGTACCTGACCAGCCGGGCTGTGGTTCGTAGGTCGGTTTGCGTGCGGCCAACAGTAACAGCCTGGTTGATCAGGCCTTGATCCACCATGAGGCCTGGTCACAGACCGGGCCGCGGGGGCGTTGACCCCCGAAACCCTCTCCAGGTATGGCAAGCACTGAAATTACGTTCCTATCCAAACATCTGACACCTATCTTTCAGTTAACTTTACCATAAAATGAACTCAAAAATACAAGTCAAGCTTGTTAATTTTTTAAGTAACAAATTATGGTATTACATGACAATTACAATTGCACCTTCCTTGCTTTCACTGATGTAAACTGGTTTACGATGTACTCTTTTTTTTTTTTTGTCAGTTTCTTCTCTTTCTACATTCAGCAGAACAAGATCACAGTGACTGCCTTGG
This sequence comes from Cherax quadricarinatus, assembly GCF_038502225.1. NCBI lineage: Eukaryota > Metazoa > Arthropoda > Malacostraca > Decapoda > Parastacidae > Cherax > Cherax quadricarinatus. The sequence continues at coordinate 15,723,275 of NC_091303.1, read as the reverse complement.
CCCATGGAGGATCTCAAAAACGAAAGTATTTTTTTTTTTTTTTACTTGATGAAAGATCTCTCACAGCTGGCGATGGAAGCTGCGAAGGTTAGCATTATCTGAACAGTAATACGAAGATTGGGGAAGACGCTGTCATCTCCATACTGAACAATATATTCGACAAACTCTTCAGGTCTTGTGTTCTTGTTGGCCCGGCTTGATAGCAACATTCTACAATTCAAAATTCCTTCATGTAGTTGTTGTCCATCAGCATCAGAGCTGTACAATTCGGCCAGATTTTTGCACTTCTTTAGATCGCTTCTGTCGGCACCGTAACACACTCCCCCTCGGCATTGAGAAGGAACCCAAACTTGGCGTTAGTGTTTACCTGGAGTTTACCTGGAGAGAGTTCCGGGGGTCAACGCCCCCGCGGCCCGGTCTGTGACCAGGCCTCCTGGTGGATCAGAGCCTGATCAACCAGGCTGTTCAGACCCTGATCAACCAGGCTCGTGTCGTGCAAACGAGCGAACCTTTCATCCGTTTCTCTGTGACGACGATCACGTGTTTCCCTCACGACTCTTTCCATTTCTTCCTTGGTTGTTAACTCAGCATCTCTCGATTTCTCATCAGTCATTCGTTTCTGACGTCTTTTAGCTTCAGTATTTCATTCTTGTCAGAGTCCGAGTTCTTCTTCAATTGACTCACTATCACTTCTTTCACCATCAAAATGATCTTGGGGAGAGCTTTCAAATCCAGGACACCATCGTAGAAGTTCATGGTAGTATCCTGCAGCCTCTTTTGAATACAGTCAATATGCAATGAGTACTTTGCTTCAAACTCTTAGCAAAGTCAGAAAATCGTAACTCAGTACACAAATAACCGGCACATAGAAGAGAGAAACTTACTACGACGTTTCGGTCCGACCTGGACCATTTACAAAGTCATACTAACAAAAAGGAGAGAAGGAGGGAGTACATATAGGCCAGCAGACAGGGACGGGACAAGCAGGGCCGGATTACCAAGTAGGCAAACTAGGCATTTGCCTAGGGCCCTGCGCATTTGGGGGCCCCGTGGTCCAAGGGGTTCAGGGGCTCATCCAAGACTGCTCACATGGTGCAAGTGCAAAGGGGTCCCTACCTAAAAAGTTCAAGTGTTTGGAGAGTAAAATTGATTTTTAAAAATTAATCAAAACAAAAATAAATAATGAAACAAAATAAAATAAAAATAAATAAACCTAACCATAGATGGCAACACTCAACACGCCTTTGTTTACATCAGAACAGCTGTGTTTTCCCGCTAATGGGTGAGTATGGGAGATTCCTCTCCAATTTTCTGTAGTTTATATGATTTGATAGTCTTATGCATGATGCAATGATAACAATAATGGTCAGTGATTTATAAAGGGAATAATAGTGCTGTAGTGGTTATGCTGAATATAATAGGTACATGATGTCACTACTTTAATAGCCTAATCTAGTAATACTATGCTGTCTTGAGTTTATTCTCTTTAAAATGCATGATTTAACAAGATAGTTATAATGGCTGTTGGTAAATGGTTTTGGTTGTCTTGATGTACTTTCCCTATTAAATTTAATCTAAATAGCCAGAATGTATTTAATTAGACCTTAAACAGGTTCACACCGACCCCCCCCCCGCCCCCCAGCTGGAAGGGGTCGCTTGACTTCCCAGTGCATCGTTTCAGCGTAAATAGTTGAAGTGTTGTGCAGAAGGTTTGGTGTTGTTGAGTCAGGACCAGTCAGCGCCTCCCCCCCTCTCCGCTGGGGGGGAGGGGAAGGGCGTGTGTAGTAAACAGTGACCCTCTCATAACGCCTCGCCCCTGCCCGTCTCCCCCGCCTCACCCACCCAACTCCCAGCGCCACCCCATCTATAGAGGGTACTTCTCCCCTAACCCACGATGTCAGCGATGGCACTGCAGGGAGTGCCGGGCTCACAGGAACTTCCACTACAGGGACAGCATCGTGGAGTTCGACCGCGAGGCAGCTGTCAGGTGTGCCACAGGCAGTGTGTACTCAGTTCCTCAAGCTTCAACATCCGTGCACACGAGGGCCTGGGATCTTCAGTCAACTTGGCGTCCAGCAGGACGTTGCCATGTCCCTTGGACAGCTCTCCATCGGGCTGCTAACGGAGCCACTGGCTTCTTGGACCTCTTGGGGAGGGTCGATGGTGCTCGTGCAAGCAGCAGATCCCGGGGCAACTTGCTGCTGTTTGCAATGGCTGTCTGCCGAGGAGAGACAGGCACCTAGCAACATCTGTTGTTGGGGCAATGGATGAATTCCCTGCTATGTTTGTTAACTGCTCATTACTCTGTAATTTGTCTATGATTGTAATCATGTGATAACGTGTTTATCATTCATTACCTTTGAAACTTGTCATGATCTTGACCAGCTCTACCTGGAGCTCATTACCTTTGTAAATTCTCATGATTAATGTGTTTATGATTCATTACCTTTGCAATTATTCATGAGTGTGACCAGCTCTACCTGGAGCTCATTACCTTTGTAACTTCGGCATGATTATGACCAGATCTAGTTCATTACCTTTGTAACTTGCTCAGCTATCAAAACTTTGGAATCCAGTCCCTGGACCAATTATGTACCTCTGTAATCTTTTGACTACCGCCCACAGGATGGGTATGGGGTGCATAATAAACATATTAAACTAAACTTCGCTTACCCGTAACTCAAAGGGGCCCCGCCAATCTGAATAGCCTAGGGCCCGGAGACTTCTTAATCCGGCCCTGGGGACAAGAGAGGTAGTAGGAAAGAAAGAAAAGTAGTGGTAGAGGTAGAATTAGTAGTAATGGAATATCCGCTAGGAATTTTTATTGACCTAAGAAAAGCGTTTGACACAGTAGACCATGGCATCCTACTCCACAAACTTGACCACTATGGTATAAGAGGCCATGCGCTTGCATATTTCAAATCCTACCTTTCTAATAGGTATCAGCATGTCACCATTAAAGACACAGCCTCATCAACTGCAGCAACACACCTAAAGCCAATAATAACCCAACAAAAAGCTGCAGTAAGAATAATCACTAAATCCCATCCCTGGCAGCACACCCCCCCCACTCTTCAAAGATCTAAACTTACTCCCAGTTCAGTACATCCACACGTACTACTGTGCAATCTATATCTACAGGGCCTTAAACTCTAATATCAACCTTGACCTAAAACGCTTTCTTGATAGTTGTGACAGAACCCACAGGCATAACACCAGAAACAAACATCTCTACGACATTCCCCGTGTCCGACTAAACCTTTACAAAAATTCAATGTATGTCAAAGGCCCTAAAATCTGGAATACCCTACCTGAGAACTCTAGAACTGCAGACACATTCATCACCTTCAAAACTACCATTAGAATACATCTTATCTCCCTGATACACCCCGTCAACTAACTACACGAATACCACCTGGTGGTTCACACTTACACTCGCTCACTCATTTGACCATAAACAGAAATATTAATCTCAGTCTTAAAATAATGAATCCTGTGATACTCCAATACTGAAACTATATAATGTGCCAAAACAAAAGCATACACATTGCTAAACTCACAAACTAGTATTTAGTCACTTAGCCATAATACCAACTTACCTCATAATTTGTAATATTTTACAATTAAGAATAAAACTAAGTCTGCCCGAAATGCCTAGCCATGCTAAGCGTTCTAGTGGTACACTCTGTAATCACAATTTTACTACATGTAAACCAAACAATAACCAAATTTCTGTAAACTCAGCATTGTAATCCTTATAGAGAATAAACTTTGAATTTGAATTTGAAATTTGAATCAATACGGCCACCTGATACTGGAGTTCCGCAGGGAAGTGTCCTTGGACCCCTGCTCTTCCTCATTTACATCAATGATCTTCCAAACATATCCCAACACCTGAAACCCATTCTCTTTGCTGACGACACGACTTATGTCATCTCCCACCCTAATCTTGCCACCCTCAACACCATTGTTAACGAGGAGCTGCTCAAAATATCGACTTGGATGACAGCCAATAAACTTACACTTAACACTGGCAAAATCTACATATTATGTTTGGTAGCAGAGCAGGTGTTGCGCAACTTAACATTAAGATCGATAACACTCTGATTGTCAGACATAATGAGGGCAAATTCCTAGGTCTATACCTCGACAACCTAAATTTCAGCACCCATATCCAACACATAACAAAAAAAGTATCCAAAACGGTGGGGATCCTCTCCAAGATACAATACTACGTGCCGCAAACTACCCTTCTCACACTATACCATTCACTTATATATCCATACCTCACCTATGCTATCTGTGCTTGGGGTTCAACTGCAGCAACACACCTAAAGCCAATAATAACGCAACAAAAAGCCACAGTAAGAATAATCACTAAATCCCATCCCTGGCAACACCCTCCCCCCCACTCTTCATAGATCTAAACTTACTCCCTGTTCAGAACATCCACACTTACTACTGTGCAATCTATATCTACAGGATCTTAAATTCCAATATTAACCTTGACCTAAAACGTTTTCTTGATAGTTGTGACAGGATCCACAGGCATAACACCAGACACAAACATCTCTATGACATTCCCCGTGTTCGACTAAACCTTTACAAAAATTCAATGTATTTCAAAGGACCTAAAATCTGGATCACCCTACCTGAAAACTCTAGAACTGCAGACACATTCATCACTTTCAAAACTACAGTTAGAAAACATCTTATCTCCCTGATACACCCCAACAACTAACTACATGATAACCACCTGGTGGTTCACAATTACACTCACTCACCCACTGACTATAAACCCAGAAATACTAATCTTAATCTTAAAATAATAAATCCTAACTAGTCATAAGTTTGCCTATGATACTCCAATATAGACACCTTGTATTGTGCCAAAACAAAAGCATTCACATTGCTAAACTCACAAATTATGATGTAGTCACTTAGCCTTAATACCATAATCTGTAAGGATTTAATGTTAAGAATTAATCTAAATCTGCTCGAAATGCCTAGCCATGCTAGGTGTCCTAGTGGCCCCCTCTGTAATTAGTATTTTATAACGTGTAAAGCACACAATACCCAAAACCTGTAAACCCCACATTGTAACCCTTATAGAGAATAAACTTGAAAGACTAAGAAAAAGGAGCACTGCAAGGGAGCTAGGGGCCCCACCAAGGGTAGGAACAAGAACATAGAGTGGGAAAATAATAGTAATGGACCAAATACTCATGGCAGAAAAAGAAAACCCAAAGGAGAAAAAATAAAGAGGAAAGGTGAAGGGGGAGAAGGGAAAAAAAAGAATCAAGTTAAGTCACGGGTGTTCTGAAGTTTGGAGCATTTTATAGTGTAATGGGAAGGAAGGCATCTATAGAGACAAAGCCAGGACTAAGATTCATACAAGGAAAGTTGTGTTGAAGGGAGGATTCAACCAGATGGCGACTGTGAAAGTTAGAAGTAGGGTAGACAGTTTTAACAGAAGACCTTTTTTTGTATACCCTATAAAACTCCTCTACCAACCTCTGCAACTTCTCTTTAGAATCTCCCAGAAGCACAGCATCATCAGCAAAGATGTGTGGAAATTTATTTGGTCCAAATAGTTCCACAGCTCAGATCCAGCATGAGCGTCTGGTCGTCTGAGCCGAGCGACCCTTAAACCCTCCCAAACAAGCAAGGCATTCTCTGGTTGGCGGTTGGTAAGCTTATTTAATTTATAGATTTACTCTTCAGGGAAGGAGTAGGTAGGTTTACTGGTAATACACTAATATTAGGTTTACTAAGGCATCTGTAGATAATGATAGAGTAGACCTAAGACCTTAACATAGGTAGTAATAGGCCGATAATGTAGGCAAACATTAGGATAAGTTAGCTAGGGAGAACTGGCAGCCCTAGCTTGAATGGCGGGGCGCAGGTCACAAAGACAGAATAGCGTCCTTCTTACGATAGACTTCGACTGGACAAGACGTGCCGTGAACATCAGGCGGCGCCCCCACGTGTCTTCACATCTGAGACCTGGGGAAATCTGGTAGAGACACCTCGATGTACCGTAGATGATCTCCTCCATCAGCCCATACAGTAAGACGAGATATTCACCTTTTCCCGTAGGATCTGGCCAGTGACTTAGGAGATCGTGAGTTGAGTTAACTGAGGGCTCGGCGTGCTACAGAGAGAGTATGCCCAGTAAGTACCAGCGTCTCAGAGTCGTCTGAAGCTAGCGTCTGAGTCTGCATAGTTATACTAGGGGATACATACCCTCTTGGATATAGGAATTTCTGAGGTGCAGGCAGGACACTAATAACGATTGAATATTGCAGGAATTAATGCTCCCGGTTGCACGTGGTTCCCAAGGGGAAGTCCAAGGGGGCTAAAGCTAGGCTTAGGAAGTTGAAGATCAGGATATATGCTGCAACACCAAGTAAGTTAGTCCTTTATACGTGCATGCAGGCGAGGTTTCTTGCAATACCAATCATTTGTGAAAAAAATCTGTCCTATAAGCCACTTGTGAGGCTGAGGTACCCATCTCAGAGCTCGGTGTCAACAGAGTTTGCCAGGGTAGGCGACTCACTTGGAGGCAGCCCAGACAAATTTTCACAAAAGTGGTCCTTCGAAAACCGGATGTGGAATAGCTAGGTTAAGCTATCATAGCTAGGCCACAGTTAGGAACCAGTTTTACAGAGTTAGGTTAAGCTATCATAGCTAGGCCACAGTTAGGTTAAGCTATCATAGCTAGGCTACAGTTAAGAACCAGTTTAACAAAGTTAGGTTAAGCTATCATAGCTAGGCCACAGGTTAAGCTATCATAGCTAGGCCACAGTTAGGAACCAGTTTAAAAAAGTTAGGTTTAAGTTAGCACACCTAGGTCAAAGTTACTCAGAGGCTAGGCCAAGCTGACTATACACAGAAGTTGTTATTTGCAGTAATTTACAGGCAGGCCAGGTAGGCTAGAGAAGCTTGTGAATTTAATTATTTACAGTGATTACAAGTAATCCAGAGTAGGAGACTTGTGTGTTAATTACTTACAGTGGATTTGCAAGGTAGCCACAGTTAGGCTAGGCTTGTGCAATATTTACAAAAGGTTATAGTAGCTAGGACAGATTTAACCTAGTTATTATTTACAGGGAGTTATAAAGCCAGGTTTAAGTTATAGCACACTAGCTAGGTTAGGATTTACCTTATCCAACCATCCACGCTAAACAGAGTAAGCTGGGCACAGTTAGGCCAAGCTGTTTACATACATTATTTATTTACTGTTTCACAAGTTGAATTGTTGAATTTGCTTGTGTTAACCAAGTGATTTTAATTTGTATACTGCCCTATTAGTGTGTGATTTTCATTGTCTTTGATTCATGTTAATGTGGGATTTGTGAATTATACCTGAGACTAGGTTAAGTCCTGTAATTATTTGCTGGCATTGTACAGTTAAGTGCTAGATTAAGCTTTCACATCGATACACATTTTGATTGGGATTTGAGAGCTAACAGTGTACATTTTTGATTCATAGTAGAGTCAATATAACAAAGGGAATTGTTAAGCTTGTTGAGAAGCCTTAAGACTCGTTCATTCTTACCTAACACCGTGACGTGCTGTGGGGTGGACTGGGTAAAGTACAATTAGTGTCACACTCCTCATTAAACTTCGACAATGGCAGATGGGGGTTCAGGAGAGTCTGGTTCAGTGCTAACAAAATTAAAACGATCAGTAGCAGCATACAAAGGGCATCTGAACAGAACGCGTAACAGGTGCAAGGCTACTTGCCAACGCAGTAATGTAGACTGCGATGATTTGCAGAACTGCTTGAAGAGTTTGGGGGAAAAGTGGGAAGCCTATGAACAAGCATTCTCAGCATATGAGCTACAGGCTATTGAGGATGAGGAATCCCAGGGAAGTCTTCAGCAGGCTATGGACGAATTCACTAAGGATGATGTAGATTGTCATCAGGAGATGAATATGTACAAAGATAAGTTAAGTACATTAAAGGCTAGTATTCCAAGGATGGTGTTGAACACCGCAGGTACCCCAAACAACCACACACCTGTCAATATGTTGCCCAAGTTGCCCCAGCTGAATTTACCAACGTTTGACGGAACCTTAACAGAGTACATTGGTTTCTGGGATCAGTTTAGAGCCCAGATAGATGACAGAAATGATTTGTCAGATGCCGTCAAGTTGCAGTATTTGCGGTCGCAGCTCAAGGGTAAAGCCTTAGATCTGGTCCGGCACTACCCGATTACTGACGCTAATTACCAACATGCCAAAGACCAATTAGAAGACATGTTTGGCAACACTGAGGAGATAAAGGTAGCTATACTTTATCGGTTGTTGGATCTAGAGGCTTGCCGACATGACCGTCAAAGTCTAGAGAAGTTCCGTATTGAGATTATGAGCTTGACCAATAGTTTCAGAGATTTGCATGATGAGAATGATTCAAAATGGGTCCTTAGCCAGGTGATTCAGAGGAAACTGGCTAGCACGACAGTGCATGAGTTACACTTAAAATATCGGACGAATAGGTTCACGATAAGACCAAATTATTGAAGGGTTAGGGGATCTCATATCTCACCTGAGCATAGGTCAGGGGGAGAAATTACCTACCAAGGAGAAGTCGGTCGACTTCCCCAGACATTCGAGAGATAGACCTAAACCACCTCCCACTAAAGTAGGCACGTATTATGCCCAGGGCGAACCCTCCACCCACAGGGCCAAGGGAGAAGCCACTAAAGCGGCCAGTATGAGACGGTGCGTGTTTTGTGATGAAGAACACGCTAGTTCAGGGTGTTCAAGCTTCACCACCTATAACCAAAGGGTTCAACGGCTAAGAGAGTTGAGACTTTGTTTCAAGTGTTGTGGAGAACATTTTGCCAGGGACTGTAACACCATGCTCAGGGAGTGTCGGGGCTGCCGGAAGGGAAAGCACCACAGTGCACTGTGTCCTAATGATGCCGGATTAGCACAAGTTAAGGAGAGCAAACCGCAAGAAAGGGCGGAGAGCAAGAACAAGTCAGAAGTAACGATGAGTGTGGTGAGTACGGCACCGAGAATTTGTTCTGGTGAGCAGTTTCAAGGCTCGGTGGCCTTGCCCACCATAATGGCGGTGGTCGCGAACGGGAAGAAGTCTGAAACAACCCGTTTGTTCTTCGACAGTGGGGCACAGAGATCCTTCATAGCGGAGAGTCTAGCCACTAGGTTGAAGCTGGAGACAGTTGGTAAAGTTGACATGAAGGTGGAAGGGTTTGGTGGGGAAGTCCCACGCAGGTCTTATCCAGTAGTCAATGTGACGGTCAGGTTAGCCGGGCATCGACGGGAAATTTCAGCCTTGATGGTGAAGAGGCTGCCCAATATCATTACCACTAGGGGACTGGCTGAAGCAGTCAAACGTTTGAGGGAGTTGGGTGTGAAGCTAGCAGAACCAGACATTGCTACAGACAATGTTAGTAATGTAGGCATATTGGTAGGAGGGGATTACCTAGACGAGTTCGTGTCTACGAGAAGGGTTATCAAGGAAGGTGTGGGCCTGTACAGGACTCCAGCGGGGTACATCGTAGGAGGCAGAATACCAGCTCACTTCCCTGCGACCCCGGGAAAGGAGGGCTCTGGTATTACAGCGACTGAGGCTGTACTGGTGATGCAGATTGGTGTGCACGAAGGCCTGTCAGAGGCGCAAGTTGGCATATCCGACAGTGAGCCGGTCCATAAACTATGGGACCTGGATGTAGTAGGGATTAAAGGTGACCAGCCGCCCCCCGAACACGAAGAGACGTATCGAGATTACTTGAACCATGTGCAGTTCAGGGACGGGCAGTATTGGGTGCGACTCCCATGGAAACCGGGCCACCCAACGCTGCCCACTAATTTCAAGAGGGCACGTGGTCAGTTGAATTCATTGGTGAACAGCCTGACCAGGAAGGGTCTGGTGGGGAAATATGATGATATTATTAAGGAACAGCTGGCCCTTGGGTTCATCGAGAAAGTGCCCAATGCCAGCCCTGGGGAAAACACCCATTATCTTCCACACATGGCAGTCACCAAGGAGTCGGTAACCACTCCCATCAGAGTAGTCTTCAACTGCAGCTCGCAGGCGAGTCCCCGAGAGCCATCGTTGAACGACTGTCTGCTCACAGGGCCCTCCCTGACGCAGAAATTAGCAGATGTGTTGTTGAGATTCAGGACGGAACAGTACGCCTATGCGGCAGACATTAGCAAAGCCTTCCTACGTATTGGGTTGCAGCCACAGGATAGGGACTACACAAGGTTCTTGTGGCTGGCTAACAGGGAGATGCCCAAGCAAGGGTATGATACCTATAGATTCAGGGCAGTGTTGTTTGGTGCCACTAGTTCACCATTCCTATTACAGGCTACCATAGACTACCACCTTGTGAACTGTAACAGCCCGCTTAAAGAATTACTGAAGACCCTATTTTATGTAGACAACATGCAGGGTACCACCTCAGATGAAAGGCTGTTGATGGATATTTACCGAGAGTCTAATCAGGAGATGCTCTCAGCTAACATGCCATTGAGAGAATGGGTGACAAACAATCCAACGTTGCGGGGCATGGTGGAACATGACTATACTGGCTACTCAGTGCCTGAGGTAACATCGGTGTTGGGACTAGAGTGGGAAGTCAAGGAAGACAGACTTAGGCTAAAGAGGAAGCCTGATGGGGAAGGGAAGCTGACCAGGAGGTCTTTGCTGAGCAAAGTGCAGACTGCCTTCGATCCTTTGGGTTTGTTGACACCCATCACCATTCGAGGGAGGATGCTAGTACAACAGACCTGGGAGCTGAACCTAGGTTGGGACGACCCACTGCCAGAAACAGTCTGCCAGGAGTGGGATCTGGTTAACAAAGACCTAGCGGAATTGCACGAGTTCACATTCCCCAGGTCCATCGGGTGCACCGGGCGGGATTATGACTTGCACGTCTTCTGTGATGCCTCCTCCAGGGCCTATGGGGCAGTAGCGTATTTGGTGGCCGGGGACCAAGTCAATCTGGTCACCAGTCGTGCGCGGGTGACACCCCTGAAGGATTGCTCGATCCCAAAGCTAGAGCTCACGGCGATGTTGCTGGGAGCAAGACTGGGTAAGTACGTAGAGGAGGTGTTAAGTAATCTGAGGGTGACACACACCTATGTATGGACAGACTCGGAGGTGGCCTTACAGTGGGTCCAGAATGACAGGTCTAAGCTCCCCTATGTCAGGAATCGGGTAAAGGAGATACGGGAACTACAGTCAACATCAACAATTCTGTATGTGCCTACAGATCAAAACCCAGCCGACCTGATAAGCCGAGGGGTGACACACAGAAAGTTGAGTAAAAGCGAGCTTTGGTTCAAAGGCCCAGACTGGTTACCGGCAAGGGATTGCTGGCCGGAGCAGAAATTCGTGGAGACAATCAGCAGCATAGTACATTTCGCGGGGGAACACGACACTGAATTATTTGACCCCAGGCGCTACTCCTCGTGGAGAAAACTTATAGGAGTCACGGAAATGGTATTTCGATTCGTGAGGAAGCTGCATGACAAGGTAAGCCAGGGTCGACAGTTGTCTCTAGTGGGTCCCAGAGAATATTGGATAAGGCAGTACCAAAGGGGGAGGTTTCCAGGAGTGCTGGAAGTACTTGCGACCCGGCAGCAGGTTATGGCGTCAGGACGCGTGTCCAACGATGACGACTCAGGGAACAGCAAATTGGTTCACTCATTGGGATTGTTCCTAGATCATGCGGGGCTAATAAGATGCAGGGGAAGAATACAAAACTCTGAGCTCAGCTATGGGGCCAAACATCCCGTGCTGCTGGGAAAGGAGGGATGGGCGACAGAGCTATTGATACAAGATGCCCATCAGAGGACCTTACATGGGGGGTTTGGAGATACCCTCACCTGCCTACGTCAGAATTACTGGGTACTGAAGGGTCGAGCTGCCGTCAAAAGGGTGCTAAAGAGTTGCACGGTCTGCCGGCGGTACGATGGGAGGACCCTACCCTACCCAGGTCCACCACCGCTGCCTCAGGAGCGGGTACATAGTGACAGGCCCTTTGAGACTGTAGGAATAGACTATACGGGGGCTATCACATTGAAGAACCCAGGAGACGTTAAGGAGGGCCCTCAGAAAGTATATGTCTGCCTGTTTACCTGTGCCACTACTCGAGCGGTGCATTTGGAGTTGGCAGAAGATATGACGACAGAGACTTTCGTGAAGTTGTTCAGGAGGTTTACTGCCAGATTCTCGTGCCCGCGATTGATTATCTCGGACAATGGCACAAGCTTTAGGGCGGCCGATAAAGTTTTCAGGAATCTTAGGGACAACGGAGAAGTACGAGAACACCTGAAGAGAATAGAGTGCGAGTGGAGGTTCATAGCTCCCAGGGCACCCTGGCAAGGGGGATTCTATGAACGCATGGTGGGCACAGTCAAAAGGTGCATTCGGAAGGTCTTGCACGGCAGGAGGGTGAGCTGTGATGAACTGAGGACAGTGTTAGTTGAGATAGAGGCAAGAGTTAATAACAGGCCTCTGACCTACGTACAAAATGGGATTGACGAGCAAGAAGCTCTCACCCCCAATCACATGCTGTTTGGAAGAAGGATTGAGCCCTTCCCCGCAATTTTGAGTCAGTCTTCCAAGGAGCTGGATTATTATGGGCCAGATGGTCCCCCCATCAATGAAGAACTGCACAGGAGTCACAACAGACTGGTGAACATCCTGGACAAATGGAACCAGGTGTGGCGCAGGGATTACTTGACAACCTTGCGGGAACATTTCTATGGTGCCGACCCCGAGGCGAATAAGATGATGCTAAGTGAAGGGGACCTGGTGCTGGTAGAATCCGAGGCGCCGAGGGCATACTGGCCTCTTGGCCTGGTAGTGTCAACCCACCCAGACAAGGCTGGGCGGTTGAGAATGGTGAAAGTGAGAATGAACGGTGTCGAGACTATAAGACCCATCAACAGGCTTTTGCCTCTCGAGGTCCACACGGTGGGACCGGGACATGAGAAATCAGACCAGAGGTTGAGTGAGCTGAGCGGCCGGACGACCCGTCGAACGGCGCTCGAGTCCAGGGCCCACTGGGGGGGCCTGCGGGAGGCAGACTTGATCTAGACTTAGCGCCTACCTTCGCCGGCGGGAGGATGTGGAAATTTATTTGGTCCAAATAGTTCCACAGCTCAGATCCAGCATGAGCGTCTGGTCGTCTGAGCCGAGCGACCCTTAAACCCTCCCAAACAAGCAAGGCATTCTCTGGTTGGCGGTTGGTAAGCTTATTTAATTTATAGATTTACTCTTCAGGGAAGGAGTAGGTAGGTTTACTGGTAATACACTAATATTAGGTTTACTAAGGCATCTGTAGATAATGATAGAGTAGACCTAAGACCTTAACATAGGTAGTAATAGGCCGATAATGTAGGCAAACATTAGGATAAGTTAGCTAGGGAGAACTGGCAGCCCTAGCTTGAATGGCGGGGCGCAGGTCACAAAGACAGAATAGCGTCCTTCTTACGATAGACTTCGACTGGACAAGACGTGCCGTGAACATCAGGCGGCGCCCCCACGTGTCTTCACATCTGAGACCTGGGGAAATCTGGTAGAGACACCTCGATGTACCGTAGATGATCTCCTCCATCAGCCCATACAGTAAGACGAGATATTCACCTTTTCCCGTAGGATCTGGCCAGTGACTTAGGAGATCGTGAGTTGAGTTAACTGAGGGCTCGGCGTGCTACAGAGAGAGTATGCCCAGTAAGTACCAGCGTCTCAGAGTCGTCTGAAGCTAGCGTCTGAGTCTGCATAGTTATACTAGGGGATACATACCCTCTTGGATATAGGAATTTCTGAGGTGCAGGCAGGACACTAATAACGATTGAATATTGCAGGAATTAATGCTCCCGGTTGCACGTGGTTCCCAAGGGGAAGTCCAAGGGGGCTAAAGCTAGGCTTAGGAAGTTGAAGATCAGGATATATGCTGCAACACCAAGTAAGTTAGTCCTTTATACGTGCATGCAGGCGAGGTTTCTTGCAATACCAATCATTTGTGAAAAAAATCTGTCCTATAAGCCACTTGTGAGGCTGAGGTACCCATCTCAGAGCTCGGTGTCAACAGAGTTTGCCAGGGTAGGCGACTCACTTGGAGGCAGCCCAGACAAATTTTCACACGTCTGGCGCAGAAATCCCATGATTGGCAACGTTCTCGCCTTACACACTAAGTGTGTGTGGTTCAGCCTTTGGCACGGGTAGAAATGTTGGTCTTGTTTCCTTACACCTGGTGCCCCTGCTCACTCAGTTAGCACGCATCGCCAGGGAGTGTGAAATGGCATTTCATGAGGTGCGACAGAGTCCTAATGAAAGCACAATTCCGTTTATTTTACCAGTTTGTGATTCAAGAATCTGAAATTTGACTTCTTCATCATCAATTAGGATATTACCTTTGTAGGGTGTGTGTAACGTTAATCAAACATTTTTTTTTTTTGGGGGGGGGGGGGGGGTGCGGAGCATACAAAAGGTTGGGAACCCTTGCTGCAGTAGGAGACACCGTCAGCCTCTACGGTCATCTGGTTGTCAACATGCAAGTAGATCACCCACGCAACAAGTTGCCTCACACAGCCGGACTGAATGTTACATGTCAGTAGATCTTATTTAACTACATAAACACGTGTATTTTAGAATAAAATAATAGTCTTCGCTAAGTATAGCAAGTGTAGATTGTTGTAAGATACGCGTTGAGTTTCCAGTATCCTTGTAGCCATGACCTTGCTCTAAGTGCGACCTTGTCTTTCTGTTTAAAGACCTTAGCACATGTACGTGCACCTCTTCAGCACTCTTTGATGACATATTATAAATTGTATATACTGCCGGGAAGTTCATAAATAAGACACATGTGTAACATTAGGATGAAACGTTTCGCCTGCGCTGCAGGCTTCATCAGTCGAATACAGAGACAAATCACACTCCTGAAGACGTCATCGCTGATAACAGATAAAGTGAAAGAAGGGAAGAGATAGTTTGAAGTAATCGGTTCATCACCCTATGTGATACATAAAATATCTGCATTAATTGGGTGTCTTAACTGCTGAAATGTTTCCCCCCATTCAACAGTCTTCCCCAGGAAACCTGTTGCACAGACGAAAAGTTTCGCAAATGAAGGTTCCTAGTGCTGTACAAGAGTCTTGCTTGTCTACAACACCATGTGATGACCCTGACTGCTCACTTCACACCCGATCCGCTTCATTGTCTTTCTTCCCTGGAATTCTGTCCAGGTATAATGATTGTTTTTATAGACATTGAAAACAAGGGAAGTTTTTCTCTCCCCTTTTTCTCATATTCATTGCATTTAAAACTGTTGTTTTATTTCTTCCTTCATTTCGGAGTTTTCACATTATTCCAGAATTATCTCGACTTGTATTAATATTCTCAAGATTTCTTATGATGGAACTTTTTTCCCTTCATGTTGATAAAATTTAATTATATGTTGTATTAAATATTTATGCGAGACTCTTATTTAAAGACAGATTTAATTCTAAATTAAAGATCTTTTATTGCCTCTATTAATGAAGAGTAATTTTGGCTCCCTACCTAAAATACTGGTATGGATTTTTTTTACGTAAGTAATACCATATCTGGATTTAAAACTTGCTACTACTATTGCTGCTCGTACTGCTAAACAACAACTACTACTACTATTACTACTACTACTATTACTACTACTACTATTACTACTACTACTATTACTACTACTACTATTACTACTACTACTATTACTACTACTACTATTACTACTACTACTATTACTACTACTACTATTACTACTACTACTATTACTACTACTACTATTACTACTACTACTATTACTACTACTACTATTACTACTACTACTACTATTACTACTACTACTATTACTACTACTACTATTACTACTACTACTTCTGCTACTACCACTACTATTATTATGCCCAGTGTAGTACACGGACTGACCTTGGTCCGAGACATTACAATTCCCTTCACATACTAATTCATCCTTTGCAAATTCTATATGGATTTCTCAGATACGATTTGCAGCAAAGTTTTCGATTTACGATATTTAAGTAAGGTTAAGTTAGGTGATGCGCAGTACATAGGAGCCTCATCAGAGCCTATATGGGAATCAGTCTCGAGATAAACATATCCATTCCTAGGAAGAAGGGTCATGTGTTTATAGGTAGGCCTTTGTGCTATATGGTGTACTGGACAGTTCCCGCATATGTTAATTAATGTGTATATTTATGCGCACAGAGCAAACTACCTAAAACAAAACTCATTTATGTACACAGAGTATTGTATATACCAGTGCCGCGCATACTGACCATGTACACAGCGACCCTGAACTTGTGGAGACAATGAGATCACGCACAAGCACACACGTACACACACACACACACACACACACACACACACACACACACACACACACACACACACACACACACACACACATACACACGAGATGATGGAATGTGTAACAACAAAATGCAAGGAGGCAGAGGAAAGGTTTGTTCCCAAGGACAATAGAAATAATAGGAAGACCAAAGTGAGTCCTTGGTTTACCCGAAGGTGTAGGAGATTAGTCTAAGAACCAGAAATGAGTATGCACAGATAAGGAGGGAGGCCCAGCGACAGTACGAAAACGACATAGCATCGAAAGTCAAGTCTGACCCGAAGCTGCTGTATAGCCACATTAGGAGGAAGACAACAGTCAAAGACCAGGTGATCAGGCTGAGGAAAGGTGGGGAACTCACAAGAAACGATCAAGAGGTATGTGAGGAGCTCAACATGAGATTTAAGGAAGTATTTACAATGGAGACAGGAAGGCCTCTGTGAGGATAGAACAGAGGGGGACACCAGCAAGGAATATACGAACAAGTGTTAGATGACATACACACATCTGAGGAGGAGGTGAAGAAGCTGCTAAGGGGCATTGATACCTCAAAGGAAATGGGACCGGACAACATCTCCCGTGGTTCCTTAGAGAGGGAGCAGAAATGCTCTTTGTGCCACTAAGACGCAATCTTCAACACATCCCTTGAAACTGGGCAACTACCTGAGGTATGGAAGACGGCAAATGTAGTTCCAATTTTTAAAAAAGGAGACAGAAAAGAGACACTAAACTATAGACAAGTGTCACTGACGTGTATTGTATGCAAAGCCATGGAGAAGATTATCAGGAGGAGAGTGGTGGAGCACCTGGAACGGAACAAGAGAACAAACGCCAACCAGCACGGATTTATGGGAGGCAAATCCTGTGTCACAAACCTTCTGGAGTTTTATGATAAAGCAACAGAAGTAAGACACGAGAGAGAGGGGTGGATTGATTGCATCTTCTTGGACTGTTCCTCAAAAGACTAGAGGATCAGGTGCGTATAATAGGAAGGGCACTGCAATGGATCAGAGAATACCTGACAGGGAGGCAACAACGAGCCATGGTACATGATGAGGTATCACAGTGGGCACCTGTGATGAGCGGGGTCCCACAGGTGTCGGTACTAGGACCAGTGCTATTTTTGGTATATGTGAATGACATGATGGAAGGGTTAGACTCAGAAGTGTCCTTGTTCGCAGATGATGTGAAGTTAATGAGGAGAATTAAATCAGATGAGGATCAGGCAGGACTTTAAAGAGACCTGGACAGGCTGGACACCTGGTCCAGCAACTGGCTTCTCGAATTTAACCCCGTCAAATGCAAAGTCCTGAAGATCGGGGAAGGGGAAAGAAGACCGCAGACGGAGTATAGGCTAGGTGGCCAAAGACTGCAAACCTCGTTCAAGGAAAAAGATCTTGGGGTGAGTATAACACCGAGCATGTCTCCGGAAGCACACATCAACCAGATAACTACTACAGCATATGGGCGCCTGGCAAACCTGAGAACAGCGTTCCGATACCTTAGTAAGAAATCGTTCAGGACACTGTACACCATGTACGTTAGGCCCGTACAGGAGTATGCAGCACCTGTTTGGAACCCGCACTTGATCAAGCACGTCAAGAAATTAGAGAAAGTGCAAAGGTGACCCTACAGACGTAAACAACTATAGGCCAATATCAAACTTACCATTGCTATCCAAAATCTTCGAGAAACTCGTGCACAGGAGACTATATTCATTTATAACGTCACAAAACATACTCAACCCCTGCCAATTTGGATTCAGGAAAAATAAAAGCACTAATGATGCAATTATAAAAATGCTAGATCTGCTTTACACAGCATTGGAAAATAAGGAATATCCACTAGGAATTTTTATTGACCTAAGAAAAGCGTTTGACACAATAGACCAAGGCATCCTACTCCACAAACTTGACCACTATGGTATAAGAGGCCATGCGCTTGCATATTTTAAATCCTACCTTTCTAAGAGGTATCAGTATGTCACCATTAAAGACACAGCCTCATCAATACGGCCGCAGGGAAGTGTCCTTGGGCCCCTGCTCTTCCTTATTTACATCAATGATCTTCCAAACATATCCCAACACCTGAAACCCATTCTCTTTGCTGATGACACGACTTATGTCATCTCCCACCCTAATCTTGCCACCCTCAACACCATTGTTAACGAGGAGCTGCTCAAAATATCGACTTGGATGACAGCCAATAAACTTACACTTAACACTGGCAAAACCTACTATATTATGTTTGGTAGCAGAGCAGGTGTTGCGCAACTTAACATTAAGATCGACAACACTCTAATTGCCAGACATAATGAGGGCAAATTCCTTGGCCTATACCTCGACAACAACCTAAATTTCAGCACCCATATCCAACACATAACAAAAAAAGTATCCAAAACGGTGGGGATCCTCTCCAAGATACGATACTACGTGCCGCAAACTGCCCTTCTCACACTGTACCATTCACTTATATATCCATACCTCACCTATGCTATCTGTGCTTGGGGTTCAACTGCAGCAACACACCTAAAGCCAATAATAACCCAACAAAAAGCCGCAGTAAGAATAATCACTAAATCCCATCCCTGGCAACACACACCCCCCCCACTCTTCATAGATCTAAACTTACTCCCTGTTCAGAACATCCACACTTACTACTGTGCAATCTATATCTACAGGACCTTAAATTCCAATATTAACCTTGACCTAAAACGCTTTCTTGATAGTTGTGACAGGATCCACAGGCATAACACCAGACAGAAACATCTCTATGACATTCCCCGTGTTCGACTAAACCTTTACAAAAATTCAATGTATTTCAAAGGACCTAAAATCTGGAACACCCTACCTGAAAACTCTAGAACTGCAGACACATTCATCACTTTCAAAACTACAGTTAGAAAACATCTTATCTCCTCGATACACCCCAACAACTAACTACATGATAACCACCTGGTGGTTCACAATTACACTCACTCACCCACTGACTATAAACCCAGAAATACTAATCTTAATCTTAAAATAATAAATCCTAACTAGTTATAAGTTTGCCTGTGATACTCCAATATAGACACTGTATTGTGCCAAATCAAAAGCATTCACATTGCTAAACTCACAAATTATGATGTAGTCACTTAGCCTTAATACTATAATCTGTAAGGATTTAATGATAAGAATTAATCTATGTCTGCTCGAAATGCCTAGCCATGCTAGGTGTCCTAGTGGCTCCCTCTGTAATTAATATTTTATAACATGTAAACCACACAATACCCAAAACCTGTAAACCCCACATTGTAACCCTTATAGAGAATAAACTTGAATTGAATTGAATTGAATTGAATTGAATTGAATTGAAGGTTTGCGACAAGGTTAGTTCCAGAGCTAAGGGGAATAACCTATGAAGAAAGGTTGAGGGAAATCGGCCTGACGACACTGGAGGACAGGAGGGTTAGGGGAGACATGATAACGACATACAAAATACTGTGTGGAATAAACAAGATGGACAGAGACAGGATGTTCCAAAGAGAGGACACAGATGAGTCAAAGGGATGTTATGAAGTATTTCTTCAGTCATAGAGTAGTCAGGAAGTGGAATAGCCTAGCAAGTGAGGTAGGGGAGGCAGGAACCATACATAGCTTTAAGAAGAGGTATGATAAAGCTGATGGAGCAGGAAGAGTGACCTAGTAGCCACCAATGAAGAGGCGGGGCCAGGAGCTGTGACTCGACCCCTGCAACTACAACTAGGTGAGTACACACACACACAAAAAAAAACATACACATACAGGAGGGATAGGGGGATATGATAACGACGTATAAAATACTGAGAGGAACTGACAAGCTGAACTGGTGCAGAATGTTTCAGAGATGGGACACAGTAACAAGAGGACACAACTGGAGTTGAAAAGTCAGATGAGTCATAGGGATGTTAGAAAGTATTTCTTCAGCCTTAGAGTTGTCAGGAAGTGAAACAATCTGTAAAGTGAAGCAGTAGAGGCGGGATCCATACATAGCTTTAAGAAGATGTACGATAATGCTCTCTGAGCAAGGAGAGAGTGGACCTAGTATCGACCAGCAAAGAGTTGAGGCAGGAGCTGTGAATCGACCCTTGCAACTACATATAGGTGAGTACATATAAGTGATTACACACAACAGACCTTCAATATGCCCTTGAGATGCCATGGACTCCAGACCATTGCCGCTCGTAATGTCTACAGCAGCAGCAAGAGGCACGTCAGTTCCCCCGTCTTCTAATAACATGTTCATTTTTCCACTTTAATCTATCTTGTCCATAATTACAATCGCATTTGCTTTGTCTGTTTCGTAAGGTGAAGTCCAGGATCTTTCCTTAATTCATGGATTTGTTAAGTTATACCATGAATTAAGGAAAGATTCAGGACTTCACCTTACGAAACAGACAACGCAAATGAAATAGTAATTATGGACAAGGTAGATTAAAGTGGAAAAATGAACATGTTATTAGAAGACGGAGGAACTTACGTGTCCCTTAAACTGAATGGTCTCTCTCTCTCTCTCTGTCTCCCCAGAACTAAAATAACTTGCTACAAAGCTAGGCTGTGTTAAATCTTACATCATATAAAATAAAGGCTGAATTGAGGGGAAGAATAGATACTGAAAAACTTTGACAAGAAGGTGATGTTAGAGAGGACGACTCACCTCCATCACCCAGCCATCCACACACACCGTCAGGCAAACACTACCGGCTATTACAAAACAAAACAATTGTTAATAATCTTATGATTGTATCCACATTTTGAGTTAACTATATGAGCGAACTAATTTTATCGATGAGATTGCAACCAAATTATGACCAATGTTTTTCTAGTGATAATAAGATACTATTGTTTTTAGATTGTAACCCATATCATATTGTATATATTACCTATACGAAATAATGTAATATATGAAATAAATATTTTTTTATTTTGGTGACGTAACACTGTCCAGTGAGGCTTTAATAAGATACGTTGTGAGCTCTGTCGCGCTGTTTTCCTTTACACTACAACTCACAAAATGAACATCGGGTGCACAAGTTAGGTAAGATTCGTCAGGAAACAGGACAAGTGTTTCCTGACGCGGGTCTTAGTCACATGGTGACCCTCCACTGGAGTTTTTGCTCATCTAACAGAGGACTTACCGGTCCACCCCGTTACAAATGAAAATTAGTTATTATTATTATTATTATTATTATTATTATTATTATTATTATTATTATTATTATTATTATTATTATTATTATTATTATTATTATTATTATTATTATATGGGGTTGACAGTAAACTAGCTGCTCAGGCGACACAACTAAAAACTAACTGAAGAGAAAGGAAAAGAACTAGATATTGACCACTAATTTCATAAATACATGTAGGTTCAAGTGAATCTACATGTATGTATGATAAGACAAGCTTTGCACCAGTATGATTGACTGATGGTTAAAAACTTGAGATGGAATTACAAAAACACGAGGTGAAAGCAAACACACACACACACACACACACACACACACACACACACACACACACACACACACACACATGCCGCATCCAATGCCCCCACCCACTACATTACAAACTCCACCCCCACAGCAACAACCCATAGTTCCTTACCAGGTCTCCCACTTCCCCAACCCCAATATACCTCCCAGACCACAGTCTTAGAAAAGAAGTTGAAGGTGTGGTATACAAATGCAGATGGAATAACAAACAAGTATGAGGAGTGGCACGAAAGAATCAAAGAGACATCCCCAGACATAATAGCACTCACAGAAACAAAACTCACCAGAATAATAACAGATTCAATCTTTCCATCCGGATATCAAATCCTCAGGAAAGACAGAGGGAGGAGAGGGGGAGGAGGAGTTGCACTGCTCACTAAAAACCAGTGGGGTTTTGAGAAAATGGAAGGAATGGATGGCACGGGCGAAAGGGACTACTTAGTAGGAACAATCCAGTCTGAGGGACATAAGGTGATAATTGCAGTAATGTACAACCCACCACAGAACTGCAGGAGGCCAAGAGAAGAATACGATGAGAGCAACAGAGCAATGATCGACACACTAGCCGAGGTGGCCAGGAGAGCACACATGGGGGGAGCAAAGTTACTAGTTATGGGTGATTTCAATCACAAGGAGATTGACTGGGAAAACCTGGAGCCCCATGGGGGTCCCGAAACATGGAGAGCCAAGATGATGGATGTGGTACTGGAAAACCTCATGCATCAACATGTTAGAGACACTACCAGAGAGAGAGGAGAGGATGAACCAGCAAGGCTGGACCTTGTATTCACCATGAGTAGTTCGGACATCGAGGGTATCATGTATGAAAGGCCCCTGGGAGCTAGTGATCATGTGGTTCTGTGCTTCGACTACATAGTTGAGCTCCAAGTGGAGAGAGTAGCAGGAATAGGCTGGGAAAACCAAACTACAAAAGGGGGAACTACTCAGGCATGAGGAACTTCCTTCAAGACATTCAGTGGGAGAGGGAACTGACAGGAAAACCAGTACAAGAAATGATGGACTATGTAGCAACAAAATGCAAGGAGGCAGAGGAGAGGTTTGTTCCCAAGGGAAACAGAAATAATGGGAAGAACAGAACGAGTCCTTGGTTCACCCAAAGGTGTAGGGAGGCAAAAACTAGGTGTGCTAGAGAATGGAAAAGGTACAGAAGACAGAGAACTCAGGAAAATAAAGAAATCAGCCGAAGAGCCAGAAACGAATATGCACAGATAAGAAGGGAGGCTCAGAGACAATATGAAAATGACATAGCATCAAAAGTAAAGACTGACCCGAAGCTGTTGTACAGCCACATCAGGAGGAAAACAACAGTCAAGGACCATGTAATCAGACTGAGGAAGGGTGATGGGGAATTCACAAGAAACGACCGATAGGTATGTCAGGAGCTCAACACAAGATTTAAAGAGGTATTTACAGTGGAAACCAGTAGGACTCCAAGAAATCAGAACTGGGGGGCACACCAGCAAGTGCTGGATGAGGTACATATAACCAAGGAGGAGGTGAAGAAGCTGCTATGCGAACTTGACACCTCAAAGGCGGTGGGACCAGACAACATCTCTCCATGGGTCCTTAAAGAGGGAGCAGAGATAGTGTGTGAGCCAATAACAAAGATCTGCAACACATCATTTGAAACTGGGCAACTCCCTGAGGTATGGAAAATGGCAAATGTTGTCCCAATTTTTAAAAAGGGAAACAGACATGAGGCACTAAACTACAGACCTGTATCACTAACGTGTATAGTATGCAAGGTCATGGAGAAGATCATCAGGAGGAGAGTGGTGGGGCACCTGGAAAGAAACAAGTGCATAATTGACAACCAGCACGGTTTCAGGGAAGGAAAATCCTGTGTCACAAACCTACTAGAGTTTTATGACAAGGTGACAGAAGTAAGACAAGAGAGAGAGGGGTGGATCGACTGCATATTTTTGGACTGCAAGAAGGCCTTCGACACAGTTCCTCACAAGAGGTTACTGCAAAAGCTAGAGGATCAGGCACACATAACAGGAAAGGCACTGCAATGGATCAGAGAATATCTGACAGGGAGGCAACAACGAGTCATGGTACGCGACGAGGTGTCAGAGTGGGCGCCTGTGACAAGCGGGGTTCCACAGGGGTCAGTCCAAGGACCTGTTCTGTTCTTGGTATATGTGAACGACATAACGGAAGGGATAGACTCAGAAGTGTCCTTGTTTGCAGATGATGTGAAGTTAATGAGAAGAATGAAATCGGACGAGGATCAGGCAGGACTACAAAGAGACCTGGACAGGCTACAAGCCTGGTCCAGCAACTGGCTCCTTGAATTTAACCCTGCCAAATGCAGTCATGAAGATTGGGGAAGGGCAAAGAAGACCGCAGACAAAATATAGTTTAGATGGCCAAAGACTGCAAACCTCACTCAAGGAAAAAGATCTGGGGGTGAGTATAACACCGAGCATATCTCCTGAGGCACACCTCAATCAGATAACTGCTGCAGCATACGGGCGCCTGGCAAACCTACGGATAGCGTTCCGATACCTCAGTAAGGATTCGTTTAAGACTCTGTATACCATCTACGTCAGGCCCATACTGGAGTATGCAGCACCAGTTTGGAATCCACACCTAGTCAAGCACGTCAAGAAATTAGAGAAAGTGCAAAGGTTTGCAACAAGACTAGTCCCAGAGCTACGGGGATTGGGGATTGTCCTACGAAGAAAGGTTGAGGGAAATCGGTCTGACGACACTGGAGGACAGGAGGGTCAGGGGAGACATGATAACGACATATAAAATACTGTGCGTAATAGACAAGGTGGACAAAGACGGGATGTTCCAGAGAAGGGACACAGACA
Source organism: Cherax quadricarinatus (assembly GCF_038502225.1). NCBI lineage: Eukaryota > Metazoa > Arthropoda > Malacostraca > Decapoda > Parastacidae > Cherax > Cherax quadricarinatus. Next base: position 15,698,529 of record NC_091303.1, on the reverse strand, counting down.
CAAGAGGTCACAATTGGAAGTTGAAGACTCAGATGAATCAAAGGGATGTTAGGAAGTATTTCTTCAGTCATAGAGTAGTCAGGCCGTGGAATAGCCTAGAAAGTGACGTAGTGGAGGCGGGAACCATACATAGCTTTAAGGCGAGGTATGATAAAGCTCATGGGGCAGGGAGAGAGAGGACCTAGTAGCAATCAGCGAAGAGGAGGGGCCAGGAGCTATGACTCGACCCCTGCAACCACAAATAGGTGAGTACACACACACACACACACACACACACACACACACACACACACACACACACACACACACACACACACACACACACACACACACACCACGCACACACCCACACACTCTCACACACACACACACACACACACACACACACACACACACACACACACACACACACACACACACACACACACACACACACACACACACATGCACACGCACAAACACACACACAGCAGCAGTTTGAAACCCACACCTATGCAAAAAAGTCAGGAAATTAGAGAAAGTGCGAAGGTTTGCAACGAGACTAGTTCTGGAGCTATGGGGCATGTCCTGCGAAAAGAAGTTAAGGGAAATTGACCTTGCCAAACTGGAGGACAGGCAGGACATGGACGACATGATGACAACATATAAAATACTGAGAGGAATCAGCAGAATGGGCAGAGATAAGATGTTCCAGAGATGGGACGCAGCAACAAGGGGTTACAATTGGAAGTTGATGACTCAGATAAGTCACAGAGATGTTAGGATGTGGCATAGTCTGGAAAGTGAGGTGGTGGAATCAGGATTCATACATATATTTAAGAAGAGGTGTGATTAAGCTCGCAGTGCAGGGAGTGAGTGACCTAGCAGCAACCAGTGAAGAGGCTGGCCAGGAGCTATAAATCGACCCCTGCTGCTACAATCAGGTGAGTACAATTAGGTGAGTACACACACTCACATACACACACACTAGTTAGAAAACAGGCGCAATGGCGATACAAGGAAAGACAAAATGGCAAAAGCTAAGTTTGAACCATATGGGAATGTGAGTGTTGCGTGAAAAGAGTATGCAATCTTTATTTGGAGCATGTTAACACACTCACATAGGCTACATCACCAACCAGCTAGCCAGATGCTAAGGATCTGACGATCTAACAGGGCCCCATCGTCAGATCAGTATCTAGGTTCAGCCAATGAGAAGGTGGATCTGGCAATTGTGAAGGTGACGTGGTTACCACTCACATTTTCACCCTTGTCATTTCCATTCTAGAGCTGGTTGAAACACAGTGGTCTGCTTTCTTTTGGTTGCTATTCTGCCTTGATTATCGTGGCATGCACTAATACCTATTGCTGTATATAATGTATATAATGCTGTTTATATTGGGTGAAGGATATTATAATTCAAAGTTTTTCTGCTGTGTTTACTTTTCTCCCTTTACACCCAGGATAACAGGCCTTTGAGAACCTGGGTTGTAATAGTGAGTGTAACAGAGCAAGTGATAGAACTAAAGGAGAGGTGACAAGTGACGGCAGGAAGGTCTGTGAGGAACTAAACGAAAGTGTCAGTGAAATTTTAACGGAGGAAACAAGGCTGATATCAGAGAACTGATATAATGAACAGACTAGTAGGGACTGGACAGCATCACCACGGTAAAGTGAAGAACAGAAGTTGTTAAGTGAACCGGACTTAAAGAAAGCACTGGGACTTGGAAGAATAGATACAAATGCAATATAATGCGATCCTTTATTGACTATGTTTCGCAAAAGACTCGGCAGACGATGCAATATTCCCCCAATGAAAAGCAGGGGCGCCACTAGCACGGTATGAGACACAATAAATGTCAGGGGCCCAAGACTGTTAACTGCCTCCCAGCATACATAAGGGGGATTACCAATAGACCCCTGGCTGTCTTCAAGAAGGCGCTAGACAAGCACGTAAAGTCAGTACCTGACAAGCCAGGTTGTGGTTCGCACGTCGGGTTGCGTGCGGCCAACAGTACCAGCCTGTTAGGTAACACACATATGCAACAGTTAGGTATCTTTATTTCGAAACGTTTCGCCTACACAGTAGGCTTCTTCAGTCGAGTACAGAAAAGTTGATAGAAGCAGAAGAGACTTGAAGACGATGTAATCAGTCCATCACCCTTGAAGTTTTGAGGTGGTCAGTCCCTCAGTCTGGAGAAGAGTATTGTTCCATAGTCTGAAACAATATTGTTTCAGACTATGGAACAATACTCTTCTGCTTCTATCAACTTTTCTGTACTCGACTGAAGAAGCCTACTGTGTAGGCGAAACGTTTCGAAATAAAGATACCTAACTGTTGCATATGTGACTTATCTAACAACCTGTCGGTATTTTATAACATTTTAATGTTCACAGTACCAACCTGGTTGATCAGGCTCTGATCAACCATGGGGCCTGGTCACAGATGTGGCCGCGGGGGCGTTGACCCAAGAAACCCTCTCCAGGCAGTGGGCTTTATCATGTCACCAAGAGATCCATCTAGGCAGAGTACATGAGTATATAGAGGGAGGAGAGTCAAGTTTTTACGACACAGCTGAACTCCTTGTTAGGAAACTTCTTTATCGTATCCTACATAACAAGATACCTACTTGCCCGTCCTGTGCAGGTCCCTCTCAAATCCAGCCTCCCCAACATTCTCCGCCTGACTTCACCATATATATATATATATATATATATATATATATATATATATATATATATATATATATATATATATATATATATATATATATATATATATATATATATATGTCGTGCCGAATAGGCAGAACTTGCGATCTTGGCTTAAATAGCAACGCTCATCTTGCCATATATGACAAGTGAAAATTTGTGTATGCAATAATTTCGCCAAAATCATTCTGAACCTAACGAAAAAATTATATTTCACTGGGTTTGTTTAGTATTAAATTATTGTAAACAAATCTAAAATATATTTGGTTGGGTTAGGCTAAAATAAATTGTTCTTGTTATAATAAGGTTAGGTAAGTTTTCTAAGATTCTTTTAGTGCAAAATTAAAATTTTTTTACATTAACATTAATGAAAAAAATATATCTTTAAATGTATAAGAGAAAATTTTAGAAAGAACTTAATTTTAAATGAGTTCTTGCTAATTGACCAGTTTTACATATTCGTCACGACATATATATATATATATATATATATATATATATATATATATATATATATATATATATATATATATATATATATATATATATATATATATATATATATGCAATAAGATCAGAGTAAACAGGTGATTTCAGAATATGCAAAATAACCACTGTGAAAGAATAGAGAAGTTCCAAGCGCTTTCGTGACTACTCACATTATCAAGGAACAATGAAAGTAAAGCATCAAAGGAAGGTATATAAAGGGGTAGCCCACACCTCACTATCAGATCCCACAACAACAAAACACCTGACGTGAGACAGCATGCCCGCCGGCTGAACTAGACAGGTCCTTCATACAACCCACCAACAAACTATTCTACCCAAGAAATAAGAAATTTAAAAAATTATTATTTGTCCAATGTATTATTAAATTCTTCCGAAATTCTACTAATTATAAATGGACCTAATTTATATAAACCAAAGGAAATATTCATATTATTGTCAAAATTGCTTTTTATGAAACAAGATTCAATTATATTCCTGTCGACCATGGACTTGCTTGATACTACTTTCTCAACTTTTTGAAAATCAATTGGATGGTTAAAATCTCTTACATGAATAAATAGAACATTGGAATCTTGTCCAGTTCTAATGCTATATTTATGTTGTTTTAATCTTAGTTGGAGAGTTTTACCAGTTTGACCGTAATAAACTTTATCGCAATTTTTACAAGGAATCTTATAGACACATCCATCAGCATTTTGGGGGGAATTCTTTATCAAAAGTTTTTTTTACTGTATCAAGATTTTTGAATACAACTTTAATATTAAAAGTCTTAAGAAGAGAAGGCATATCAACCAAGTTTTCATGGTAAGGGAGAACCAACATATTTTTAGTTGAATAAGGCTGGTTGTCCCTTTTTGGATTGTATACCTTCCTTTGATGCTTTACTTTCATTGTTCCTTGATAATGTGAGTAGTCACGAAAGCGCTTGGAACTTTTCTATTCTTTCACAGTGGTTGTTTTGCATATATATACATACATATATATATATATATATATATATATATATATATATATATATATATATATATATATATATATATATATATATATATATATATATATATATATATATATATATACATATACACACACACTCATGTACTCTTTGTGACTTGATAAATACCTCTGTGTGGGCGAAACGTAGTCAATAAAGAATCGCATGATAATACATTTGTGTCTATTTTTCCTGTCAAGGTTTCTTTCTGCGTCCTGAGAGAGGAAACAGAAGCACTGTGGGAAGAGAACGTTCCCATAATGAAGATACCCAAGTGTTGCACTAGTGTCTCATTCATCAACTAGTCTGTTTTCTGAGCTAGTTATCTACTGTGGCAACTGCTAGCAACAAGCAGCAACGATTTGATGGAGGCAGTTTAGGCAGTTAGTGTTTTGAGACTTAAAGACCGCACTGACTGGGTAAATCATTTACTGCTCCTTCCAATAAAAAAAATATACCACAACACGTTTAACAACATCAAGAATAACATTAACAAACTGTAAAAATCTATAAGCATATGTAAACAAAACACACACTTACAGATCCCATCAAAATTTCAGTGTCAATATAAGTTTCCTGGACAATATAAGCTCCCTGGTAATTATGAAACTCACAACAATAGCACAAATGCCTAGGTCGTGCACAAACAATTAAAAATGTATCCCATAGTCAGGTGACAGAGAGTGCGGGTTGCCTGCTGCAGGTAACACTCAACAAAACACACACCATATAGAATAAGTTTTTTTTTTTGGATCTATTGAAAATTTATGTAAGAAATGATTCTTCATACACATAGCTCATAAAGCTCTACAGTTAGCTCATAAAGCTCTACACACAGCTCATAAAGCTCTACACACAGCTCATAAAGCTCTACACACAGCTCATAGAGCTCTACAGTTAGCTCATAAAGCTCTACACACAGCTCATAGAGCTCTACAGTTAGCTCATAAAGCTCTACGCACAGCTCATAGAGCTCTACAGTTAGCTCATAAAGCTCTACGCATAGCTCATACAGCTCTACAGTTTTCTCATAAAGCTCTACGCACAGCTCATAGAGCTCTACACTTAGCTCATAAAGCTCTACACACAGCTCATAGAGCTCTACACTTAGCTCATAAAGCTCTACACACAGCTCATAGAGATCTACACTTAGCTCATAAAGCTCTACACACAGCTCATAGAGCTCTACACTTAGCTCATAAAGCTCTACACACAGCTCATAGAGCTCTACACTTAGCTCATAAAGCTCTACACAGAGCATAACGTTCGCTCGGAGACAGTTTAGTCTGCAACTGATATTTTCTCTTCACATTATTCACCGCTAATTATGATGAATACTTAGATGAGGAATTAGACAAGTGTGCAACACCTGGGTATCTTTATTTGTAGACGTTTCGCCCACCAGTCGATAAAGAGATTATACGAAGACAGTTGATGAAGTAATCAGTCCTCCATCCTTGTACAACTATACTTAAAGATGAGGTAAGCAGTCCCTCAGCCTGGAAGCCGGTGTTCAGTCCCTCAGCCTGGAAGCCGGTGTTTAGTCCCTCAGCCTGGAAGCCGGTGTTCAGTTCCTCAGCCTGGAAGCCGGTGTTCAGTTCCTCAGCCTTGAAGCTGGTGTTCAGTCCCTCAGCCTGGAAGCAGGTGCTCAGTCCCTCAGCCTGGAAGCCGGTGTTCAGTCCCTCAGCCTTGAAGCCGATGTTCAGTCCCTCAGCCTGGAAGCCGGTGTTCAGTTCCTCAGCCTGGAAGCCGGTGTTCAGTTCCTCAGCCTTGAAGCTGGTGTTCAGTCCCTCAGCCTGGAAGCAGGTGCTCAGTCCCTCAGCCTGGAAGCCGGTGTTCAGTCCCTCAGCCTTGAAGCCGATGTTCAGTCCCTCAGCCTGGAAGCCGGTGTTCAGTTCCTCAGCCCGGAAGCCGGTGTTCAGTTCCTCAGCCTTGAAGCTGGTGTTCAGTCCCTCAGCCTGGAAGCCGGTGTTCAGTCCCTCAGCCTGGAAGCCGGTGTTCAGTTCCTCAGCCTTGAAGCCGGTGTTCAGTCCCTCAGCCTGGAAGCCGGTGTTTAGTCCCTCAGCCTGGAAGCCGGTGTTCAGTTCCTCAGCCTTGAAGCTGGTGCTCAGTCCCTCAGCCTTGAAGCCGGTGTTCAGTCCCTCAGCCTTGAAGCCGGTGTTCAGTTCCTCAGCCTTGAAGCTGGTGTTCAGTCCCTCAGCCTGGAAGCCGGTGTTTAGTCCCTCAGCCTGGAAGCCGGTGTTCAGTCCCTCAGCCTGGAAGCCGGTGTTTAGTCCCTCAGCCTGGAAGCCGGTGTTCAGTTCCTCAGACTGGAAGCCGGTGTTCAGTACCTTAGTCTAGAGGGACTGATCACCTCACCTTCCACTGCCTCCTGTGTATAGTTGTGGAAGGCTGTCTTCTTCAACTTCTACCATCATCGTATATCATCTGTAATGAACTGATAAAGCCACTGGTTGGCGAAACGTCTTCAAATAAAGATACCCAGGTATTGCACATGTCGCTCATCCTGTCGGTACTGTTAGGATGAAGTAAATCAAAATGTCTTGAAAAAATGTGAAAGGATTGTAGTGAATTTCATGGATTTTTACCTCCCTTTTTAAGCGCACAATGACGCAAGTCGCGAGAATAATTCTGCCGAGTAACTACACCATTGGTTAGACGTGCGTCAGAGAAGAGCGTAAACCCTCTCGGGTATTTATAACCTAGCTGATGGCAGGTAGCAACAACATGCTCGATGATATTCTTGTTATAATAATAATAATAATAATAATAATAATAATAATAATAATAATAATAATAATACCTGGAGTTTACCTGGAGAGAGTTCCGGGGGTCAACGCCCCCGCGGCCCGGTCTGTGACCAGGCCTCCTGGTGGATCAGAGCCTGATCAACCAGGCTGTTGCTGCTGGCTGCACGCAAACCAACGTACGAGCCACAGCCCGGCTGATCAGAAACTGACTTTAGGTGCTTGTCCAGTGCCAGCTTGAAGACTGCCAGGGGTCTGTTGGTAATCCCCCTTATGTGTGCTGGGAGGCAGTTGAACAGTCTTGGGCCCCTGACACTTATTGTATGGTTTCTTAACGTGCTAATGACACCCCTGCTTTTCATTGGGGGGATGGTGCATCGTCTGCCAAGTCTTTTGCTTTCGTAGTGAGTGATTTTCGTGTGCAAGTTCGGTACTAGTCCCTCTAGGATTTTCCAGGTGTATATAATCATGTATCTCTCCCTCCTGCGTTCCAGGGAATACAGGTTTAGGAACCTCAAGCGCTCCCAATAATTGAGGTGTTTTATCTCCGTTATGCGCGCCGTGAAAGTTCTCTGTACATTTTCTAGGTCGGCAATTTCACCTGCCTTGAAAGGTGCTGTTAGTGTGCAGCAATATTCCAGCCTAGATAGAACAAGTGACCTGAAGAGTGTCATCATGGGCTTGGCCTCCCTAGTTTTGAAGGTTCTCATTATCCATCCTGTCATTTTTCTAGCAGATGCGATTGATACAATGTTATGGTCCTTGAAGGTGAGATCCTCCGACATGATCACTCCCAGGTCTTTGACGTTGGTGTTTCGCTCTATTTTGTGGCCACTGAAAGATTTGGTTGATGTCCGCCTGGAGCTTTGCAGTGTCTGCAATGGAAGACACTGTCATGCAGATTCGGGTGTCATCTGCAAAGGAAGACACGGTGCTGTGGCTGACATCCTTGTCTATGTCGGATATGAGGATGAGGAACAAGATGGGAGCGATGATATTCTTGATATGCCTTGTGGAACAGAGCTTTTCACCGTAGCTGCCTCGGACTTTACTCTGTTGACGACTACTCTCTGTGTTCTGTTAGTGAGGAAATTATAGATCCATCGACCGACTTTTCCTGTTATTCCTTTAGCACGCATTTTGTGCGCTATTGCGCCATGGTCACACTTGTCGAAGGCTTTTGCAAAGTCTGTATATATTACATCTGCATTCTTTTTGTCTTCTAGTGCATTTAGGACCTTGTCGTAGTGATCCAATAGTTGAGACAGACAATAGCTATAATTATTATCAGTTTTATTATTATTATTATTATTATTAATTATTAATTATTATTATTATTATTAATTATTATTAATTATTATTATTATTATTATTATTATTATTATTATTATTATTATTATTATTATTATTATTATTATTATTATTACTCGCAGGGGATATACAGCGCTTGACGAATGGAAGTCGATCAGTTTTGAGCGAAGGGAAGATCAGCATCAGTTCCTCGGATCAGCAACTCTGCACCAGAATGAAGGTATCAATGGAGAGGAATGTATTGTGGCTGAAAAAATATATAGTAATTGCTTCACGGAATCATACCTGCCTTGAAGACGATACCTGGGTTATGGAATCATACCTGCCTTGAAGACGATACCTGGGTTATGGAATCATACTTGCCTTGAAGACGATACCTGGGTTATGGAATCATACTTGCCTTGAAGACGATACCTGGGTTATGGAATCATACTTGCCTTGAAGACGATACCTGGGTTATGGAATCATACTTGCCTTGAAGACGATACCTGGGTTATGGAATCATACTTGCCTTGAAGACGATACCTGGGTTATGGAATCATACTTGCCTTGAAGACGATACCTGGGTTATGGAATCATACTTGCCTTGAAGACGATACCTGGGTTATGGAATCATACTTACCTTGAAGACGATACCTGGGTTATGGAATCATACTTACCTTGAAGACGATACCTGGGTTATGGAATCATACTTACCTTGAAGACGATACCTGGGTTATGGAATCATACTTACCTTGAAGATGATACCTGGGTTATGGAATCATACTTACCTTGAAGACGATACCTGGGTTATGGAATCATACTTACCTTGAAGACGATACCTGGGTTATGGAATCATACTTACCTTGAAGACGATACCTGGGTTATGGAATCATACTTACCTTGAAGACGATACCTGGGTTATGGAATCATACTTACCTTGAAGACGATACCTGGGTTATGGAATCATACTTACCTTGAAGACGATACCTGGGTTATGGAATCATACTTACCTTGAAGATGATACCTGGGTTATGGAATCATACTTACCTGGCAGGAGATGCAACATTCCCCCAATGAAAAGCAGGGATGCCACGTGTACACTAAGAGATAACACAGTAAATATCAGGGGTTCAAAGCTGTTCAACTGCCTTCCAGCATACATAAGGGATATTACCAATAGACCCCTGGCTGTCTTCAAGAAGGCTCTGGACAGGCACCTAAAGTCAGTACTTGACCAGCCGGGCTGTGGTTCTTAGTCGGTTTGCGTGCGGTCAGCAGTAACAGCCTGGTTGATCAGACCCTGATGCACCACGAGACCTGGTCTCAGACCGGGTCGCGGGGGCGTTGACCCCCGAAAACCTCTCCAGGTATACTCCAGGTATTGAAGACGATGTTCTTATTTTGTTAGTGGGTATGTTCTTATTTTGTTAGTGGGTATGTTCTTATTTTGTTAGTGGGTATGTTTTTATGTTCTTATTTTGTTAGTGGGTATGTTTTTATGTTCTTATTTTGTTAGTGGGTATGTTTTTATGTTCTTATTTTGTTAGTGGGTATGTTTTTATGTTCTTATTTTGTTAGTGGGATGAATTGTAAAGGGCCTGCCTAGTATGGGCCAACAGGCCTGCTGCAGTGTTCCTCCTTTCTTATGTTCTTATGCCTGGGTTATAGAATTATACTTGTCTTGAGGACGAAGCCAGGGGTTTTAAATCATACATGTCTTGAAGACGAAGCCAGTTATGTACTAATTCACTTGTTATGGAGGAAAATAATTTTGAAGATGACAGTGTTGTACGGAGGACAGTGTGAGTGTGGCCTCTCAGTGTGCCATTTATGAATCTGCATCACTCTGCGCTACTTGCACCTTTATCATTAATTTAGTCGAGTCCTAGAGACAGAGAGAGAAGAGTTCTAGAGGGAGGGATAGTTCTAGAGTTCTAGAGGGAGGGAGAGTTCTAGAGAGAGGGAGAGTTCTAGAGTTCTAGAGGGAGGGAGAGTTCTAGAGAGAGGGAGAGTTCTAGAGTTCTAGAGGGAGGGAGAGTTCTAAAGTTCTAGAGGGAGGGAGAGTTCTAGAGAGAGGGAAAGTTCTAGAGAGAGGGAGAGTTCTAGAGTTCTAGAGGGAGGGAGAGTTCTAGAGAGAG
>NC_091303.1:15595656-15680656 GCF_038502225.1 Cherax quadricarinatus | reverse complement strand
GCTTTAATTGACTTGGAGCTGGGACAGCTGGTACCACATCTTCACCTACCATAGTTGCGGTTTAGTTAAGATCATGGTACTAATTTGTACTTCAATTAGCCCGCCCCACAGCATGAACGGTATCAGGCAAGAATGAACGAGTCTCAAGGCTTCTCAACAAGCTTGACAACTCCCTTTATTATATTGACTCTACTCTGAATAAAAAAATGTACACTGTTAGCACTCAAATCTCAATCAAAATGTGTATCGATGTGAAAGCTTAACCTAGCAATTTCCTGTACAATGTCAGCAAATAATTACAGGACTTAACCTAGTCTCAGGTACAATTCACAAATCCCACATTAACATGAATCAAAGACAATGAAAATCACAATAAAAAGTGCAGTATACAAATTAAAATCACTTGGTTAACACAAATAAATTCAACAATTCAACTTGTGAAACAGTAAATAAATAATGTGTAAACAGCTTGACCTAGCTTACTCAGTCTAGCGTGGATGGTTGGATAAGGTAAATCCTAACCTAACTAGTGTGCTAGCTTAATTTAACCTAGCTTTAGAACTACCTGTAAATAATAACTAGGTTAAATCTGTCCTAGCTACTATAGCTGTTGTAAATATTGCACAAGCCTAGCCTAACTATGGCTACCTTGCAAATCCATGGTAAGTAATTAACACACAAGTCTCCTACTCTGGATTACTTGTAATCACTGTAAATAATTAAATTCACAAGCTTCTCTAGCCTACCTGGCCTGCCTGTAAATTACTGCAAATAACAACTTCTGTGTATAGTCAGCTTGGCCTAGCCTCTGTGTAACTCTGGGCCTAGGTGTGCTAACTTAACCTAACTCTGTTAAACTGGTTCCTAACTGTAGCCTAGCTATGATAGCTTAACCTAGCTATTCCACATCTGGTTCGAAGGACCACTTTTGTGAAAATTTGTGTGGACTGCCTCCAAGTGAATCACCTACCCTGGCAAACTCTGTTGACACCGAACTCTGAGGTCAGTACCTCAGCCTCACAAGTGGCTTATAGGACAGATTTTCACAAATGATTGATGTTGCAAGAAACTCGCCTGCATGCACGTATAAAGGACTAACTTGGTGTTGCAGCAAATATCCTGATCTTCAACCTTCCTAAGCGTAGCCCCTTTGGACTTCCCCTCAGAAACTACGTGCAACCGGGAGCTTTAATTCCTGCAATATTCAATCGTTATTAGTGACCTGCCTGCACCTCAGAAATTCCTATATCCAAGGGGGTGTGTATCCCCTAGTACAACTATGCAGACACGGACACTAGCTTCTAGGTAGACAAGAGACACTGTGTCATGTCGGGGGGTATTGGAATGTAAGGGATACAAGTGGGGAATATGGGAGTAGGGGATTATGTAGGCAGGGGAGAGGCAGGCGAGGTGGGAGGAGTGAGATGATTAGCGGAAGTAGGTAGGTAATGACAGGTCAGTGGTGACCACCACGACACTCTCATTAACTCTACACTACTCACTAACATATGCCTCGCCCATTCTTCACTCACATAAACATAATAAAATATAAGAAAAAAAGAATAAATAATGGTGGGCAGTGAATATTACTATTCTACTCAAACACAGTTTATTATTAAGTCTTTGTACAATAATATATTTGGGAACAGGAGAACATTATTATGGTTTAGATAAATGGGGTGGTACACATAAGCAGTGAGACAGGGAACACAATCAACTTGAGAATGAATATAACTTACAATATAGGACAGAGGACAGTTCACTACAGGAACTAAGCCACAGGTCCCAAGACCTACACAGCACGAGTACTGCGCCAAGCCAGTACTCTGCCCAATGCCTCCAAGTCTCCTCCAGAGACTTCAGCAGCCTTCTCCCGAGCCCTGCACCCCAGCAGCAGCTCCGCTCGAAGTCTCTGCTCAGGAGCTCTGCACCCCAGCAGCAGCTCCGCTTGAATCTCCTGATCATGCTCTTCCTTGGGCTTTTATGGTGCTCCAAGCACCCTCCACAACCACGTGTATGACCTGACGCCTAGGTCTGACGCCGTCAAGAACAAAAGACCTCAGACGTGGGCATGGCTACAGATGTCTGCCAAGGCAAGGTGTGACCATATAATTGGTTAAATTAGGTCTCCCCAGAGACCTCACAAGCCCAGCTGGACTACATCACAACTGGTACATACTGGGCATGCACTGCCAGTTGCATACAGGCCTACAGTTCAACTCACTCACAATTTTTCCCCAGACACTGGCCAGAAATCCTAAGAGAAAGTGGAGGTTTTGTCTTACTGTATGGGTCTGACGGAGGAGGTCATCTACGGTACATTGAGGTGCCTCTTCCAGATTTCCCCAGGTCCCAAATGTGAAGACACATGGGGGGGCGCCGTCTGCTGATCACAGCACATGTTGTCCAGTTGGTGTCTGTCTACAGAAGGGAGAGCTCGTGTCTTCCAGACCTGCTCCTCATCCTTCAAGCTAGGGCTGCCAGTTCCCCCTAGCTAACTTAACCTAGTGTTTGCCTACATTATTGGCCTATTACTACCTATGTTAAGGTCTTAGGTCTACATTATTATTATCTACAGTTGCCTTAGTAAACCTAATATTAGTGTACTACCAGTAAAACTACCTAATCCTTCCCTGAAGGGTAAATCTATAACTTAAATAGTACTTACCAACCACGCCAACTCGGGGAGAACGCTTTTTGTTTGGGTGGGTTTAAGGGCCACCCAGCTCAGCCGTTCCATTACGGCCATTCTGGGACCCCCTTTGTACACCCTATCTGTCCTGTGAAACTTTAGGAACCAAATAAATTTCCACAATCTCCCTTTTTCTATATTTCTACCCCTCCCTCGCATTTCTCTCTCTCATAGCCTTTTCCTTCACCCTTCTTTCTCCCTCTCTCTCTCTCTCTCCCTCTCTTTTTCCCTCTCTCTACCCTTTCTCTCCCCCTCACATTTCTCTCTCTCTCCCCCTTGGTCTTATCCCTCACCCCCATACTCTCTCCTCTCTCTCCCTCTTTCTACCCTTTCTCTCTCCCCCTCTCACCCTCTCCCTCCTCTAGCCTTCTGTCTGTGGTAAAAAAAAAAAAATGGGTGGCCCTAGAGGACGGAAAACCAGAGATCTGGTGGATGAACCAGGGAGGAAAGACTGGGAGTTAGAGCTCCAAAAAAGGGAGGAAGAGTGGGGAAGGAAGATAGTAGAGCTTGGTAAGAAAATGGAGGAGCAGATAGCTGAAGAGTGCAGGAAGTGGGAAGTACAGGTCTTAGCAGCAGAAGCTAGGACACAGTGCTTAGAAGAGAAACTGCAAAGCCTGAAATAGATTAGAGAGACAAATGACAATTCAGATGTGGCATCAGAAATTCAATGTCAGGCGCAGACAAGGGGACGGTAAGCAACAAAGGAGACATGCCGTACGCGAAGGCCCTATCAGACAAACGTGGGGCCAGGGAAAAGACGAGGAGCACACTAAGATCAAATGACAGGTCTGAAGACAATGAAGGTATGCTATATGCAGAGATTCTAACAGCCAACTGCAGTAGCAAGGGACAGCTGGTCATGAAAGACAGCTCACTGAGAATAGAAGTTTCAGATATGACAGGGACTGAAGGCAAGAACATGTCAATGGAAGGAAATAAAATTCCTCAGAGGAAGCAGATGGAGACTCAATAGGAGGAGGAAAGGGCGAGGTCAGTTTTTGTGTACGGGCTCCAAGAAGCCAAGGGGGACAATTTCAAAGAAATAAAACAGGAGGAGAAAAAAATGATTGAAGGCATCATGAAAACAATAGGTGAGGGCGATATGACCCAGGTGACAAATTTTCAGAGAATTGGGTGGTTTGCGAGTGGAAGGATACGGCCTGTCAAAGTAATTTTCAAGGAAGAATCAGTTCGAACCAGGATTCTGCAAGAGAAAGCAAGACTGAGGGACAAACAGGGGTACCAGAGAGTATACCTCGACCACGACAGAACACAAGAAAGGACTACACTGAAAGAGAGGGTACAGAGATGCAAGGAGGAACAAGAGGCAATGACAAAGATGAGCAGGACCCAGACACAGGAGGAAGGGCAAACACACCCACAGAATCTCCCACCAAAAGACTCCAACCGTGACATTCCCAACGCAACTGAGCAACCTATACTATAACCCACTCATTGTTCCCTCTGCCACCAACCCCCATATCACAAACCTCACCCCAACAGCTGTCCATTATGGGCATTCTGACCCCACCCCCATCATCACAAACCCCTCCTCCCCTACAGCCCCATATAGGCCCCCACCAAGGCTCTCGCTCCCCCAACCCCAATATTCTTGCATGACCACAATGATAGAAAAGAAACTGAAAGTTTGGTACACAAACGCGGATGGAATAACGAATAAACATGAAGAGTGGAATGAAAGAATCAGTGAAAAATCCCCAGACATCATAGCAGTCACAGAAACAAAACTCGGTGAGACAATAACAGACACAATCTTCCCAACGGGATATCAGATCCTGAGGAAAGATAGAAGAAGTAGAGGGGGAGGAGGGGTTGCATTGCTCATAAAACACCAATGGGGATTTGAGGAAATGGAAGGCATGGACATGATTGGAGAAAGAGACTACATTGTAGGTACAATTCAGTCCGGAGAACATAAAGTAGTCATTGGAGTGATGTATAACCCACCACAGAACTGCAGGAGGCCAAGAGAGAAGTACGAAGAAAACAGGGTGATGGTGGACACACTGGCTGAGGTGGCAAGAAGAGCTCACTCGAGCAGAGCAAAGTTACTGGTAATGGGCGATTTCAACCACAGGGAGATCGACTGGGAAAACCTGGAGCCACATGGGGGTCCCGAAACATGGAGAGCCAAGATGATGGATGTGGTACTTGAAAACCTCATGCATCAACATGTCAGGGACACAACCAGAGAGAGAGGGGAGGATGAGCCAACAAGACTGGATCTTTTGTTCACCCTGAGCAGTTCAGACATTGAGGACATCACTTACGAGAGGCCCCTTGGAGCTAGCGATCATGTGGTTCTGAGTTTTGATTATATAGTAGAGTTACAAGTGGAGAAGGTAACAGGAACTGAAGGGGACAGGCCAAACTATAAAGGGGGGGGGACTACACAGGTATGAGAAACTTCCTGCAGGAGGTTCAGTGGGACAGAGAAATGGTAGGAAAATCAGTAAACGAGATGATGGAATATGTGGCAACAAAGTGCAAAGAGGCAGAGGAAAGGTTTGTTCCCAAGGGAAACAGAAATAATAGGAAGACCAAAATGAGTCCTTGGTTTACCCGAAGGTGTAGGGAGGCAAAAACTAAGTGCAACAGAGAATGGAAAAGGTACAGGAGGCATAGGACCCAGGAAAACAAGGAGATTAGTAGAAGAGCCAGAAACGAGTATGCACAGATAAGGAGGGAGGCCTAGCGACAGTATGAAAACGACATAGCATCGAAAGTCAAATCTGACCCGAAACTGCTGTATAGCCACATTAGGAGGAAGACAACAGTCAAGGACCAGGTGATAAGGCTGAGGAAAGAAGGCGGAGAACTCACAAGAAATGATCAAGAGGTATGTGAGGAGCTCAACACGAGATTTAAGAAAGTATTTACGGTAGAGACAGGAAGGACTCTGGGGGGACAGACCAGATGGGGACACCAGCAAGGAATACACCAACAAGTGTTGGACGACATACATACAGATGAGGAGGAGGTGAACAAACTGCTAAGGGACATCGATACCTCAAAGGCAATGGGACCGGACAACATCTCCCCATGGGTCCTTAGAGAGGGAGCAGATATGTTGTGCGTGCCACTTACCACAATCTTCAACACGTCCCTGGAAACTGGGCAACTACCTGAGGTATGGAAGACGGCAAATGTAGTTCCCATTTTTAAAAAAGGAGACAGAAAAGAGGCACTAAACTATAGACCTGTGTCATTGACGTGTATAGTATGCAAAGTTATGGAGAAGATTATCAGGAGGAGAGTAGTGGAGCACCTGGAATGGAACAAGAGTATAAATGCCAACCAGCATGGATTCATGGAAGGCGAATCCTGTGTCACAAACATTCTGGAGTTTTATGATAAAATAACAGAAGTAAGACACGAGAGAGAGGGGTGGGTTGATTGCATCTTCTTGGACTGCAAGAAGGCCTTTGACACAGGTCCTCACAAGAGATTAGTGCAGAAGCTAGAGCATTAGGCGCATATAACAGGAAGGGCACTGCAATGGATCAGAGAATACCTGACAGGGAGGCAACAACGAGTCATGGTACGTAATGATGTATCACAGTGGGCACCTGTGACGAGCGGGGTCCCACAGGGGTCGGTCCTAGGACCAGTGCTATTTTTGGTATATGTGAACGACATGATGGAAGGGTTAGACTCAGAAGTGTCCCTGTTTGCAGATGATGTGAAGTTAATGAGGAGAATTAAATCAGATGAGGACCAGGCAGGACTTCAAAGAGACCTGGACAGACTGGACACCTGGTCCAGCAAATGGCTTCTCGAATTTAATCCTGCCAAATGCAAAGTCATTAAGATAGGGGAAGGGCACAGAAGACCACAGACAGAGTATAGGCTAGGTGGCCAAAGACTGCAAACCTCACTCAAGGAGAAAGATCTTGGGGCGAGTATAACACCGAGCATGTCTCCGGAAGCACACATCAATCAGATAACTGCTGCAGCATACGGGCGCCTGGCAAACCTGAGAACAGCATTCCGATACCTTAGTAAGGAATCGTTCAAGACATTGTACACCGTGTATGTCAGGCCCATACTGGAGTATGCAGCACCTGTTTGGAACCCGCACTTGATAAAGTATGTCAAGAAACTAGAGAAAGTACAAAGGTTTGCGACAAGGTTAGTTCCAGAGCTAAGGGGAATGTCCTATGAAGAAAGATTAAGGGAAATCGGCCTGACGACACTGGAGGACAGGAGGGTCAGGGGAGACATGATAACGACATATAAAATACTGCGTGGAATAGACAAGGTGGACAAAGACAGGATGTTCCAGGGATGGGACACAGAAACAAGAGGCCACAATTGGAAGTTGAAGACACAAATGAGTCAGAGAGATATTAGGAAGTATTTCTTCAGTCATAGAGTTGTCAGGCAGTGGAATAGCCTAGAAAATGACGTAGTGGAGGCAGGAACCATACACAGTTTTAAGACGAGGTTTGATAAAGCTCATGGGGCAGGGAGAGAGAGGACCTAGTAGCAACCGGTGAAGAGGCGGGGCCAGGAGCTAGGACTCGACCCCTGCAACCACAAATAGGTGAGTACAAATAGATGAGTACACACACACACACACACACACACACACACACACACACACACACACACACACACACACACACACACACACACACAAATATTGTAGGGAAAAACATTTGATATGTTATTTATATAGTTATAAATATTTAATTTATTAATTCATTATTATATCTTATATTTAATTACTTATATTTCTTTCAACAGGTCACAGTGAGTTGTGTTGACTTGAGCACCCAGGATGAACCTCAGGATGAACCTCAGGATGAACCTCATACTAGTGAGTCTACTAGCATTCACTAGGTAAAACAGGTGCAGTACGTACAGGAGGTACAGTATGTACAACATGTGCAGTATGTGCAGCAGGTGCAGTATGTACAACAGGTGCAGTATGTACAGAAGGTGCAGTAGGTGCAACAAGTGCAGTGGGTACAGTAGGTACAGTAGGGGCAGTATTTACAGTAGGTACAGCAACAGCAAAGGACCCCAATGGAAATAAGTCACTCAGTCTGACTTTTTTGGGTTATCCTAGGTTCTCTACACATATGCTGCTATGTATGATAATTCTATGTAACTGTATTTGTGTATACCTGAATAAACTTACTTACTTACTTACTAGCAGGTTCAGGTTCAGTAGGTACTGTAAGGGTAACACGGCTCTTTTCGAATGACAAATAATGGGGGTCAATAAACTTAATAAATTCTTCCTGTTGTTCAAGTATGTTGTCCCAGCAGAGCAGAGTAAGTGTGGTAACACAACACTTGTGTGTGTACAGGTGTTGGTGTTGACGGTGGCGTTGCTGGGGCTGGCGTCAGGGAAGATCATCACCAGCAAGAGAGACTTCCCTGGGCAGAGGCGCCTAGGCAGGACCAACTACCGTTTACACAGCTTCGGCAGGACAGGCTTCAGCTCGCGTCCCGTTGCTAGTAAGCTTCATCTGTACATATATATATATATATATATATATATATATATATATATATATATATATATATATATATATATATATATATATATATATATATATATATATATATATATATATGCAAAACAACCACTGTGAAAGAGTAGTGAAATTCCAAGCGCTTTCGTGACTACTCACATTGTCAAGGAACTATGAAAGTAATACATCAAAGGAAGGCAATTATAGGGCTTAGACTACACCTCACAGTCAATAGTGTACATAGGAACAGTTATTTGTAGGTTTTCTGTAAATTTTAAGTTTGAATTCATTATTACTCTTAATAATTAAAACATCTAGAAAAGGCAATGAGTTATTTTCCTCAAACTCAACAGTAAAGTTTATAGAATTGGCTAAGCTATTTAATTTGCCAAGGAAATGGTGTATATCTACATTCTTGGGCATAAGACATAAAATATCATCAACATATCTGAACCATTTTGCTCTATTAGGGAGGAATTTGTTAAGCAATCTTGTTTCATAAAATTCTATGTATAGATTACTAAGAACAGGTGAAAGAGGATTTCCCATTGCCATACCAAATTTCTGAGTGTAAAACTTATCATTATATACAAATTTTGCATCAACAATACAAAGTTTAATAAGTTTAATGATAGTAGGAACTGGCAATGGTAAATCATAATTAACGAGTTCTTCAGATAAGAAACTTAATAAATCATCAACAGGAACTTTCGTAAACAAGGAAGTAACATCAAAACTAACCATGTTAAAATCATTTAAGCCAGTCAAGGAGCTTAATTTATCAACTAAATCTAAGTTGTTTTTAACATTAAAGTTAGAAATTTTACCAACAATAGGGCTCAAAATGTCAACAAGCCATTTGGACAATTTATACGAAACTGATTCTATGGAAGTAATAATTGGTCTGACTGGATTCCCTGGTTTGTGTGTTTTTATTAATCCATACATGTAAGGTAAAGATGGATTAGTGGAAGTAAATTGTTTAATTAATTCATCTTTGCTTAACACAATCCTCCCTAATAGAGCAAAATGGTTCAGATATGTTGATGATATTTTGTGTCTTATGCCCAAGAATGTAGATATACACCATTTCCTTGGCAAATTAAATAGCTTAGCCCATTCTATAAACTTTACTGTTGAGTTTGAGGAAAATAACTCATTGCCTTTTCTAGATGTTTTAATTATTAAGAGTAATAATAAATTCAAATTTAAAATTTACAGAAAACCTTCAAATAACTGTTCCTATGTACACTATTATTCTTCCCATCAAGATAGAGTTAAACTGTCTGTTTTCTCATCAATGTTTTTGAGAGTTTTACGTATTTGTAGTCCAGAGTTCATAGATGAAGAAATATCCAAAATTTATGAAATAGCCATTGATCTGAAATACCCGAGAAATGTAATTGATAAATCATTTAAAATTGCTAGAAATACTTTTTACAACCCAAAAAGGGACAACCAACCTTATTCAACTAAAAATATGTTGGTTCTCCCTTACCATGAAAACTTGGTTGATATGCCTTCTCTTCTTAAGACTTTTAATATTAAAGTTGTATTTAAAAGTCTTGACACAGTAAATAAACTTTTGATAAAGAATTCCCCCCAAATGCTGACGGATGTGTCTATAAGATTCCTTGTAAAATTTGCGATAAAGTTTATTACGGTCAAACTGGTAAAAATCTAGAACTTAGATTAAAACAACATAAATATAGCATTAGAACTGGACAAGATTCCAATGCTCTATTTATTCATGTAAGAGATTTTAAGCATCCAATTGATTTTCAAAAAGTTGAGAAAGTTGTATCAAGCAAGTCCATGGTTGACAGAAATATAATTGAATCTTGTTTCATAAAAAGCAGTTTTGAAAATAATATGAATATTTCATTAGGTTTATATAAATTAGACTCATTTATAATTAATAAAATTTGGTTAGAGTTTAATAATACATTGGACAAATAATAAACCTAAATTCTTGGGTAGAATATTTTGTTAGTGGGATGTCGTGTGGACGTGTCTAGTTGGACCAGCGGACCTACCGCAGTGTTCCTCTTTTCTTATTAGTCCGGTATTGTCGCGCGTCAGGTGTTTCTTTGTTGTGGGAGTTGACTGTGAAGTGTAGTCTAAGCTCTTTAATTGCCTTCCTTTGATGTATTACTTTCATAGTTCCTTGACAATGTGAGTAGTCACGAAAGCACTTGGAATTTCACTACTCTTTCACAGTGGTTGTTTTGCATATATATATATATATATATATATATATATATATATATATATATATATATATATATATATATATATATATATATATATATATATATACATACATATGTCGTGCCGAATATGTAAAACTGGTCAATTAGCAAAAACTTATTTAAAATTAAGTCCTTTCTAAAATTTTCTCTTATACGTTTAAGGGTATATTTTTTTCATTAATGATAATGTAGAAATTTTTAATTTTGATCCAAGAGAATCTTAGAAAACTTACCTAACCTTATTATAAGAAGAAAAATTTATTTTAGCCTAACCCAACTAAATATATTTTAGATTTGTTTACAATAATTAATACTAAACAAACACAGTGAAATATATTTTTTTCGTTAGGTTCAGAATGATTTTGGCGAAATTATTGCATACACAAATTTTCGCTTGTCCTATATGGCAAGATGAGCGTTGCTATTTAAGCTAAGATCGCAAGTTCTGCCTATTCGGCACGACACACACACACACACACACACACACACACACACACACACAGATATATATATATATATATATATATATATATATATATATATATATATATATATATATATATATATATATTATTGTAACCACGAACGAGTGGTATTTAATCAATAACAACACTGAGACTAGCCGAGGACTCGAACCCATATTGTTTTGGCCCGCCTCATGGTAGGCGAAAATCACATGACGCTCTAACCCACAAGACCACCAAATCCTACAAGAATCACGCACCCAGAAGAGCTAGATGTTTTACCTTGATTCGAGGACATACGGTGGTGTAGGTGCCTCTGAACTAATTTCATTCTACTCTCCGTTTGGTGTACTAGACTCAACGAGCAGTATTTTATATGAGGCGGGCCAAGAAAACATGGGTTCGAGTCCTTGGCTAGTTGCAGTGCTGGTATTGATCAATACCACCTGTTCGTGATTAAAATAATATAAAATACTGCTTGTGGAGGCTAGTACAGCAAACGGGGCGTAGAATAAAATTAGTTCAGAAGCACCCACACCACCGTATGTCATCGGATCAAGATAAACCACCTAGCTCTGCTGGGTGCGTGATTCTTGTAGGATTTGGTGGTCCTGTGAGTTACAGCGTCATGTGGTTTTCGCTTACCTTGAGGCGGGCCAAAACAACATGGGTTCGAGTCCTTGGCTAGTCGCAGTGTTCATATATATATATATATATATATATATATATATATATATATATATATATAAATATATATATATATATATATATATATATATATATATATATATATATATATATATATATATATATATATATATATATATATATATTATATCGTATATGCCAGAAAATATACTATATGTTTAGATGTAAGTCTGAATCACTTATAAGCTTTTTTTCTGCAGGGTTTGGCTGAGGAAGAATTTTGCGTATAAGGTTCTTAAGATTAAGAAGCTATAAGATGAAATGTATGAGGGAGCCCAGTCGTCTGCTGGACACTTGTTCTCTCATCATCCACTGGCACCGACAGTGTCTAGTAATTTTAGCAACCTTTATATCTCTTACGGTCTAAGTCTACATTGCTTCCAGTTATATCAAATGCAATAACTTTCCCATCTCTCTCTCGGCAAATTTTCAACATTCATATTTTCTTCTCTAGTTAAAATAACACGTTCATATCTCTGCACGTGTATTTCCCTGCCCTTGTATGTTTATGTATGTGTATTTCTCTGTACTTGTATTTTCCTGTACGTGTATTTATCTGTACGTGCACATCTGTGTATCACCTTTAACCAATCATTGTATAATAGCTGGCATTTTTGTTCAATTTACTTGCCATTTCTTTGTTTTTGTCATATTTAATACATTTGTAATATACAATATACGTCTTTGTGTAAGTCGTTATATGACTATTGTTCTTATGTGTACATATTTCTAAAATAAAATTTTAACTCATTTTTTTTTTGCATATTTGAATCATGTTATAATGTTATTTATTTATTCAAAGTGTTGACAAGTGTATCGAAACATTGCAGAGAATGAAGGAAAAATGGAGGTGGCAAAATTAGCTTTCACTGTGGCAACGTTTTGCCCTGCGTAGAGCTTGATCAAGCTTGATACAGCTCTACACAGAGTTAGTTTAATATCTTGATTATGCAGTCCAAGGACTGTATCTCAACATTACAGAGGTACATAATGGGCCCACTGACTCTACCTCAACATTACAGAGGTACATAATGGGTCCAGAGACTGTACCACAACATTACAGAGGCACATAATGGGTCCAGGGACTGTACCTCAACATTACAGAGGCACATAATGGGTCCAGGGACTGTACCTCAACATTACAGAGGCACATAATGGGTCCAGGGACTGTACCTCAACATTACAGAGGCACATAATGGGTCCAGGGACTGTACCTCAACATTACAGAGGCACATAATGGGTCCAGGAACTGTACCTCAACATTACAGAGGCACATAATGGGTCCAGAAACTGTACCTCAACATTACAGAGGCACATAATGGGTCCAGGGACTGTACCTCAACATTACAGAGGCACATAATGGGTCCAGGGACTGTACCTCAACATTACAGAGGCACATAATGGGTCCAGGGACTGTACCTCAACATTACAGAGGTACATAATGGGTCCAGGGACTGTACCTCAACATTACAGAGGCACATAATGGGTCCAGGGACTGCACCTCAACATTACAGAGGCACATAATGGGTCCAGGGACTGTATCTCAACATTACAGAGGCACATAATGGGTCCAGGGACTGTACCTCAACATTACAGAGGCACATAATGGGTCCAGGGACTGTACCTCAACATTACAGAGGCACATAATGGGTCCAGGGACTGTACCTCAACATTACAGAGGCACATAATGGGTCCAGGGACTGTACCTCAACATTACAGAGGCACATAATGGGTCCAGGGACTGTACCTCAACATTACAGAGGCACATAATGGGTCCAGGGACTGTACCTCAACATTACAGAGGCACATAATGGGTCCAGGGACTGTACCTCAACATTACAGAGGTACATAATGGGTCCAGGGACTGTACCTCAACATTACAGAGGCACATAATGGGTCCAGGGACTGTACCTCAACATTACAGAGGCACATAATGGGTCCAGGGACTGTACCTCAACATTACAGAGGCACATAATGGGTCCAGGGACTGTACCTCAACATTACAGAGGCACATAATGGGTCCAGGGACTGTACCTCAACATTACAGAGGTACATAATGGGTCCAGGGACTGTACCTCAACATTACAGAGGTACATAATGGGTCCAGGGACTGTACCGCAGTTATGATAACTGAACTAGTTACAGTGGTAGTGAACTATTTTCTTGTTTATATCTGGTCACAAACGTAATGAGTTAATTATGCAAATATCAATTCGGCAAAGAGCGAAACGTTGACCCAACAAAACCTTGTTGTCCAGCCTGAGTTCTTTTTGTTCTTGTTTATTATTATTATTATTATTATTATTATTATTATTATTATTATTATTATTATTATTATTATTATTATTATTATTATTATTATTCATGGGAAGCTTTAAATGCGTAAGAATCATACAACATCTGGACAATGAGAGAGTCAGAGTAGATCCAAGGAAAGGGATTAGTTCCTGTTCTTTGGATCAGGAACCCTTCACTAGCATCAAGGAACCTCCCTCTTAGACTCGTTGATATTATTCAAGGTATGAGATCCCAATAATGATACCTATTATGTAGACTGCATTATGTAGATTGTATTACATAGACTGTATTATGTAGACTGTATTATAAATACCAGTGAATACCGTGTATCAAAATAACACCAAAATATAGCAATTACTGAATGAAATAAGTCCGTGAATTCTCAACAATCGAGCACTAACGTTCATTTCCTGTGTTTGTAACTTACTTTGTAACTTGCTTAGCAGTCACAAATGTTGGGGTCAAGTCCCTGGACCCTTGACTACCGTCCATTGGATAGCTGTGTGATTCATAATGAAAATATTAGAATAGACAGACTGAAAAATGGTATAAAATACCGACAAGTTGAAGACTAAGACACATGTGCAACAGTTGAGTATCTTTATTTATGAAACGTTTCGCCTACACTGTAGGCTTCTTCAGTCAAATATAGAGGCCAGCAGGTGTAGTAGTGAAAGAAAGATAATGTAATCAGTCCATAAGACCTTGGAGAAAGAGCACTATGATCATTAAGGCCGCAGTGAACCTTTTCACCACCAGACAAAGAGGCTTTAAAATAGGAATCACAAGAGCATTTTGATCCTTAAAATAGGTTTAAGTAAACTCTTTGTATATTACGCCAAGAGTAATGGATCTCTGGGAGTAAATATCCTGTGTCTGATGTATAAAACCTATCCTGTGTGACGGAATATGACAGGGAAATATAGCTAGTTTTCTTTCTCCTATGTAACTATAATATAGAAGAATATTGTATCATATTGCGGATGTATCCAATTATGTTTTATTAAAAAAAAAATGTTTGACTGCTTATTAGGCATGACATAGACATGAGCATTCCTAATGCCTCCTAAAAACTTAAACCATTTGTAGTTACAGACGACACAATCTTCGATACAACAGATCCAGGTCCTGTTGTGCTCAACAACACAGTAGACGAGGAGCTGCTGGTAAAGACAACTTGCCTTCATGACTAACAACAAACTTTCTCTCAATACTCCTGCATATTGTGCTCTAAATATAGTCAACATATATATGAACAGTAGACGAGGTAAGACACTGCAACAGCTGGTTAAATGGAACAATGCTCTTCTCCAGACTGAGGGACTGACCATTCATGACTGATTAACATCTTCTACTTCTAAACTTTTCTGTCTCAATACTCTCATAATAAAAACCTGACTGTTGCATTTTCTTCTCAACATTAACATATATATAAATAATTCATCTATGGAAAGACGAGACGAGAGGTAAATTCCCAGGTTTATACTTTGCAGCACAAAATTTAAAACTCGCTTCCAACAAATAGATAAATAATAATATAAATAAATAATTTATTGCACGTAGTTTACATGTAATAAAATATTGATAAACACAAAGAAAGTCACTAACATGTGTGTGCATGTCGGGCAAGAGTTTGGTCATTCTTTTAAAAAAATACGTTATGTTTACCTGGAGAGGGTTTCGGGGGTCAACGCCCCCGCGGCTCGGTCTGAGACCAGGCCTCATGGTGGATCAGGGTCTGATCAACTAGGCTGTTACTGCTGGCCGCACGCAAGCTGACGTACGAACCACAGCCCGGTTGGTCAGGTACTGACTTTAGGTGCCTGTCCAGTGCCTTCTTAAAGACAACCAGGGGTCTATTGGTAATTCCCCTTAAGTATACTGGGAGGCAGTTGAACAGTCTTGGGCCCCGGACACTTACTGTGTTGTCTCTCAATGTACTCATGGCGCCCCTGCTTTTCATCGGGGGAATGTTGCATCTCCTGTCGATTATTATTATTATAATCAAGGGGGAAGAGCTAAACCCGGAGGATTATACAGCGCCTGGGGGGGATTTCGTGTGCAGGTTTAGTACCAATCCCTCCAGGACCTTCCAAGTTTATATTATCATGTATCTCTCTCGCCTGCGTTCCAGGGAATACAGTAATTTAAGTGTACTACAATGGGGATCTACAAGGGCAAACACTTAAAATACATTGTTACCCAATAAAAATCAACTGTTAGAATAATGACCTGGTCAGGTGTCCTGACAACTCTCTCTCTCTCTCTCTCTCTCTCTCTCTCTCTCTCTCTCTCTCTCTCTCTCTCTCACACCACTATTCAAAAGTCTAAAGTTTACTTAAAATACATAATACTCACACCTACTACTATGTATATTATTTATGTAGAGCAGTTAATACAAGTATCCACCCAAGACTCCGACTCCTGTACAACTGCAACACAACACATTCTTACATTATAAGAAACAAGAATCTCTGATATGCTACGTTTTTTATTCAATTTACTTAAGAACTCCATGCAAATAAAGGGTCCTAAAATTTGGAACTCTATACCATAGATGCAAAAAAGTTCCTTATCTGCCCACTATTTAAAAAAGCACCACCTTAATTTGAAGTAAATTCTCCATATTATTATTATTATTATAATCAAGGGGGAAGCGCTAAACCCGGAGGATTATACAGCGCCTGGGGGGGGGGATGTGGAAGGCATTCAGGCTTAATTCGGGGAACTGGAGCACAGATCCAATTCTCTAAATCAAGAGCCCCTCACCAACATCAAGGAACCTTCCTTGAGGGGTAATTTCTCCATAGATTAACTATATTAATCCAAATCAAATCAGCATTTATGTTTATTTATCTACTATCATTACTATTTTTCTACGTACGTTAAAACCAAAATTTAATTACATTTCAGTATTAACTATTAGAAATGTTACACTAATGAGTTGCATAAAACGGAAATGAGTCGTTCTGATTTTTTGGGGTCTGGGATACACAATAAAGCTATTAACATAGGATATATACCCTGAGAGATGTATTTCTCTTAGGGTATATATGAACATTAAAATGGTATAAAATACCGTCAGGTTGTTAGGTAAGACACATATGCAACAGTTAGGTAAAACGTTTCGAAATAAAGATACCTAACTGTTGCATATGTGTCTTACCTAACAACCTGTCGGTATTTTATACCATTTTAATGTTCAATCTGTCAGACACTGCAACACAAGGGTATCCTGGTACAGACCTGAAATCAACTTCGACAACCTCTACTAGTGAGAACGGCTGGATTTGAGAGGGACCTGACCTCCCAACGTCTGCGTTCTACTAGTGACCTACGTCTCACCTCTTGGCGCTATATAAGGCTCCATCCTGTCACTTCATCTCCATATTGTTTCATACTATGGAACAATGCTCTTCTCCAGACTGAGGGACTGACCACCTCAAAACCTTTAGGGTGATGGACTGATTACATCGTCTTCAAGTCTCTTCTGCTTCTATCAACTTTTCTGTACTCGACTGAAGAAGCCTACTGTGTAGGCGAAACGTTTCGAAATAAAGATACCTAACTGTTGCATATGTGTCAGGGTATATATGCTGAAAGTTTCCTTTAATCTCTATTTTAGGGATTAAAGTATTTTTGCTGATGGTTAAGAAGTTACATGCAGCCTTCATGACCATAGTGTAGTTAATAGGATTTCAACCCCATTAACCAACCAGCTATTGATAAACTCCTAGGATAAGATTTTGTTCGATTTTAAGCTCCGCAGTATGTCTTATTTTCATTGGGGTCCTCAATTTTGTCTCACCAAGATGCGACCCACACCAGTCGACCAATACCCAGGTACCTACTTGCTTGCTAGGTGAACGGGACAGCATATGTAAGGAAACAAGCCCAATGTTTCCACCCATGCCGGGGATCAAACCAACCCTCTCGCCTATGAACCGAGAGCGTTGCCTACCAGGCCTCACATAGTATCTTATGTAAGACAAGTGTAATCATCTTAAGCTGTGGAACTGTACCCATATAAACTTACATATCTAATAACCTAACTATTGATTAAATATTAGCCACTAGTTATAAATTAATTTTAAGACTGTCCGAAATGCTTGGCACACCATGGCTATCCATTAATTCAGTAAAATAACTAACATATCCTTATAACAATTGTTCAAGGACCTCATTGGAAATAAGCCCCTTTGTCTGACTTTTTTGGGTTATCCTAGGTAATTTACACATATTATTATGTATGATAATTTGTGTAACTATATTTATATGTACTTGTACGTTAATAAACTTACTGGGTCTGCGTTCAATTCCAAGTAAGGGCAGAAACATTGTGTGAGTTTCTTTACACCGGTTGTCTGTCCACCAATCAGTAAAATGGGTACCTGGGTGTTAGTCGGGTGGTGTGGGTCGCATCCTGGGACACTGACCTAATTTGCCCGAAATGCTCTGCATAACAAGGGGCTTTCTATATAGTAGTATGTCAGCTAGGCCTGTATACCTTCCTGCATGGGCACAGCCTTATTGAATACCAAAATTGAGTTGTATTGGTTTCACACTGCGGCAGCCTTGACACACACCATTGTTACTGCAGCTTTGGCAGTATGGAGTCCGATTCCTACTTCTATTTTCCATATGTGTGTTTGTATGTGTGTATATGTCGTGCCGAATAGGTAAAACTGGTCAATTAGCAAGAACTCATTTAAAATTAAGTCCTTTCTAAAATTTTCTCCTGCACTTTTAAAGATATTTTTTTTTTCATTTATGTTAATGTAAAAATTACTAATTTTGTACAAAACGAATCTTATTATAATAAGCGCAATTTAATTTAGCCTAAACCAACTAAATATATTTTAGATAAGTTTACAATATTTTAGTAATAAACACAATGAAATATATGTTCTTTTTTTGTTAGGTTCGGAATGATTTTTTGAGAAATTATTGCATACACAAATTTTCCTTTGCCTTATTCGGCAAGAAGAGAGTTAGTATTAAGCCAAAATAGCAAGTTTTGTCTATTCGGCACAACATATATATTCATACAAATTGCAAACAGGCGATTTCAACAAAGTAAACAAGGAGAGAGAGAGAGAGAGAGAGAGAGAGAGAAAAGAAAAAAAGAGAATGAGGGAGAAAACGTTACCTCTGGCTGTATCTTTTATCACCTCCCAAAAATGTTATGCATTATAATTGTTTTAAATTTAGCTTTATTTTTTACTGGAAAGTGATGGGGCGTTAACATTTTTCTAACTAACAGTTCCATC
The DNA here is from genome assembly GCF_038502225.1 of Cherax quadricarinatus. NCBI lineage: Eukaryota > Metazoa > Arthropoda > Malacostraca > Decapoda > Parastacidae > Cherax > Cherax quadricarinatus. The sequence continues at coordinate 15,661,465 of NC_091303.1, read as the reverse complement.
AATTAGTAAAATCGAAACTGTGAAGAGGAAACCTTAGTTAATTGTCAGCACAGCAAGCTATTAATGGCACCTCAGTAAAACTAGTTGGAAAAACACTGTTTTGTTATTTTTGTTTTGCTGCCTTATACCAATACATTAACTTACATACCTACATCTGCTTGAGAAATTATACGTTAATTTAATTGCAAAGAATCGTGAGCAACAGCTAGAAATGCTTTGAAATATGGGTCAAGCAATGAATTAATTTCTGGGACTTTGAAAAAAAAGATAATATACTATTTCTAGAAATTTGTTCACAATACTGGTGCTAGGTATATTAATTAGCAGAAACTATGCAACATTTAGTATAATTATTACAGAAACATTTCGCTCACCGAAAGTTCTGTCAGTCTTAAAAAGATTGACTTGAAAACAGCAATTATATAGCCAACAAAAGTGAGATTAATTAAAAATATGTCAGGTTACTTCATTACAGTGTCTTTGCTAAGGATTGTTCATCTTCATAGGTTCTCCAAATACTGTAATCTTTCTGTGAAATGCTCAATTGTTTGATACTGCTATATTGGCTGCTGCTAAACAATGCTGCCTTTGTTGATAATCCTCATTTTAAGCAGATCGTCTTCATCCCATTTCGCTAAATGCCAATGTGTTCTACGAAGTATCACACTTGCATTATTCTGGTTGATTCAGCTGTATACTGTTTTGCTGTTTCGGCAACGCATAATCCTTCCCTCTCCCATTATGGATTCTGCACTCACCAGTTCCAGTCTCAACTGTTCTGGGTACTTGTTTCTTCATCAAATCTCTATTGATGGCGGTGGAGCTTCACGCTCTGCAGAGGTGTCAGGGTGCTGTATTGAAAGTGAGAACAAAACAACTTAGGCCTTTTTCTTGCCAGAAGGTAGATGCGTTATTTATTGTATAAGATAACATTAGGTGGGAATTGAAGGCGGCTGTATAATGTAGCGGCAATCCTCTTCGAGAAACTGTGGACTGGCAATCCTACATACTCTCAAGAATGAACCGCTCTTAACCAGCCACAAGAGTCATCCACTTAATGCAGTTGTGTGTCAACTTCAGTAACTTTTACTTAAGCAATTACATGTCCAGACCACTATTTGTGATTGCCATGAGGTCACCAGTCAGTTTGGTCTTGGCCAGTCTGTACATGGAGCGCATTCAGGATTAAAGGCTATTATCCCATGTGGTAGAATGTGACTGCTTTAAGTGGATGATGTGCTAGTGTTTGTATTCATTCAACTCAATACAGCCAATATTTTCTCCAAGCTTAACTCCAAAGACCCTTCCCTCAAATTAATTGTAGAAGACAAGCTGAAAAGCGATTTCTGTTCCTTGATGTCTTTCTCTGCTGGTATACAGATAAGGAATTCTTCAGGATCTATAAGAAACCAACTAACAAAGACAATTTCTTGTATTATTTTTCACTCTCCGACCCAAGAATCAAATGTGGAGTCACCATCAGAATCTACCTCATGTCATGTTTTTCTCGACCAGGACTGTGTCTTTATTCACCCGACAGCAGAGGGTGAGCAGTAAGGAGCACTCTAACGGCCAGACCAAAAACATTGAACTGGAAGATTTATTTTCCTACTAGTTTGCGAAGTAACTTACGGCACAGCTAACACAAACCAGGAGCAGCACCAACCACCACTACGTCTACCACAAGATTCTATTAAAAAAAACGAATCTCAACCAGTAGTGCATGTAATCCCATGTAGAGGATGCGAAGTGTCTGTGGCTTTGAGCAGCGTTTAAAGAGTGCACAAATAAGCATGATATATACATGAGCGTAACAAAGTCTGTTTTAACCACATTAATTCATACAACTAACTACCTTATGTAGCTTGATGAAACTAGAAATGTAATCAATTAAGAAAATTTATGTGAACGTCGCTGTCTGGACTCTGATACTAAAGTTACCAACAACACCATCAAACAAAACACCGGTTATTTATTCTCGGAATTTTTAACAAAAAGACAATGAGTGATCTCATCTTTAACTTTGTGTCACTTAAACACAGCACATCCAGATTCTTTTCATTCATAACATTCTCAGTTCTTGCTTCACTTCCATACTTTACTTCGAACATTCAGACAACCTACATTAAAAATTTTCTCCATTGCCCTTCCAATAATTTTTACATGAGAAGGAGTTACCTATTCTTAATTCCAGTTATTTTAATCAATTCTTAAGACAGTGATGCGTTACGAAAGAAGAATTCCCTATCTGTTCTTTACGTGGATGAAAGAAACACAATAAGAACAAGAACTAAGAGAGATTAGAAGAGAACTCGGAAGTGTTTGTATACACTTATATGTACATGCACACGTACAAGTAGAAGTAGATGGATGTATCTTTCATTGTTCATATTTATAAGTAATATAAAATACACCAGAAATCTATACATTGGATAACACTACCCAGGGATAAATATATAAAGACTATTTAATAACAGAAATATGAAAGTAGAAGAAAGTAAAAAATAAAAAAGAAAGTACGAAAAGAAGAAAATTAAAAAAAATAAGAAAAGCAACAAATGAAAGAAAAAGAAGAAAAGGAAGAAAGCGCCAAAGAATTAGTTGTAGATGGTGATAAAGAAGAATAAAAACAGCCAATGATGGTAATAATGATGATGAAGATATAGCAAGTACAAATAATAACTATTTTAGTATTAAGAAAATTAGTTTACCGAGGTATTATTTTATCTTCCAGTCGTATACTGCGAAGGAGTAAATATACCAATAATTCAATAATTCATCTAGTACTCACAATCAACAACATTCGAACTCAATATTCATCTTGGTTCACAACCAACATCAGTCGAACTCAATATTCATCTTGGTTCACAACCAACATCAGTCGAACTCAATATTCATCTTGGTTCACAACCAACATCAGTCGAACTCAGTATTCATCTTGGTTCACAACCAACATCAGTCGAACTCAATATTCATCTTGGTTCACAACCAACATCAGTCGAACTCAATATTCATCTTGGTTCACAACCAACATCAGTCGAACTCAATATTCATCTTGGTTCACAATCAACAACATTCGAACTCAATATTCATCTTGGTTCACAACCAACATCAGTCGAACTCAATAATTTATCTAGCAAACTTCAACACAAAAATATATTTTAGTAATTTAAAAATTTAAATCAGTCAAATGCCTGTCATAACTGTGTGTGCACTACTGGGTCTTGTCCAGTCCACAGCCTTTGTCCCTGACGAGGATAAACGATCCACAGCGTCGTTTGCTAAAATAGCAGCTTTTGGAGCAATCAAAGAACTAATGCCATTCCACGGGCGGGGATAGAACCCGCGATTAGAGAGTCTCAATGCCGTCTGCTTCCGCGTGTGCTTATGAGGCTAATCCTCCAACTGTGACGATGGAACCACTTACAGCCCTAAATCATGTACGTTCCTTGTGCCCTCAGGGTTTAGAGAGCTTCTGCTGTTTAATCTTAGATTTTACACTGTCTTTAGGATAACAATTAAGAGCCGGGGGCGTACAAATCCTCGGCTTAAACCATCTCATCAGTAGAAACTATCTTTTAATCTCAAATAAACATTCTGATTTCATTAGGGAGTCGTAAGATGATTTGATTACCCACCAAGAAGTCACGTAGTGAATTAGTGTCTGGATCAATATATGTATTCCGAATTCAATCATAAAATAACCTGGCGAGAGAGGATAAAAATTGTGTATAATTTTGATTAGGTGAAATTCCTAGTTAAAGCTAACTTATAGTAAAGGTTTATCATAGGTACTCTCCTGAGCCAAAGGTGGAAACCTAGAACTAACACCAAAGTCTAAGTTACACTGAGCCATAAAATTATAAAAGTTGACGGTATCGACTTCTCACAAACTCATGAAGGAAAACCACACATGACTCGCCCATTTAACAGTGCAACACTTTCTAACTACACAAGAAAAAGACACAGCAACTAATCGTGTTACTTTATTTAATCCTGTATATCCTGGTAAGGTCTCCAGTTGTCAATGAAAGGTAGGAGTCACCTTTCCTGCTCAGGAAAATGAAAAACAGAAAAAAATTAACACCATAAGATAAACATGATGAAGATATTGAATAAGTGCCATTAACTTTATTAATGAAAGTATGAATAATCATAAATCAAACATGAGTAATTTTTCAGGTAACAGAGGAATAACTGGAATTCTAGGAGTAACACGTTTACATACATCCAATTAAAACCAGTGGATGCATAAAACCATGGATGGAAATACGATCCAGTACCAGGAGGGTGGTGGTAAAATGGAAGGTAAGGATGGTGGCTAGATCATTGTATGAACAAGCGACGGCGGTGCAGTTCTCAGTTTACGAGAAAGTCGGGGAGCGGTGGCTGGTGTCAAGAGCAAGCGGTAGGTAGGCAGTAGTAGATAGTTCCACTTAACGCTGCCACAATCGACGAATCCTAAAGTAAGTTGACTGAAATAAAAGATGACTGTAGCCGAATAGTGTAGAATTACTACTCGGTAGCCTTAATTGCACTCGTTTCACGTCAGTTTCACCAATATGACAACACCAGCACGTCTGGGGGATCTGATTATTATTATAATCAAGGGGGATGCACTAAACCCGGAGGATTATACAGAGCCTGGGGAGGGGGATGTGGAAGGCATTCAGGCTTAATTCGGGGAACTGGAGCACAGATCCAATTCCCTAAATCAAGAGCCCCTCACCAACATCAAGGAACCTTCCTTGAGGAGTGGGGGACCTGAGATTCAGAAAGACCTTTGGGATGGGCAGCATCAGCTCAGGGAGAAGAAATAGGCAAGACTCGCTGAGTTACAGGGAAAGAAAAGTAGAAAAGAGAGAGAGATTAGGCTGAAATATGCAGTCACCAAATTGAATGAGGTTTGTAGATGAATGGTTCAGAGAACCGACATGTTGATAAATTAGACACATGTGCAACTCTTGGGCATCTTTATTGAGGAAACGTTTCGCCACACAGTGGCTTCATCAGTCCATACAAAGGTGAATCTCGAAGAACAGGAGGAGAATGAGGTAATCAGTCCCTCAACCTTGAGTCGATGTGGTCAGTCCATCAATCTTGAATAGAATACGGCATACGTGCGGAGAAGGAGCTTACAAACCGTAGGTAGGAGAGGTGCAGCAGTCATAGTTGGTGTCACACTTGTTCAATGTGGAAGTAGGTCGCGCCCAAGAATTAGGCAAGCGAAGAATTCCCAAGTACTAAGATCCCAAGAAGTTGCAGTGTCTGACAGGTTTGTAGATGAATGGTTCAGAGAACCGACACCACCTATGACTGCTGCACCTCTCCTACCTACGGTTTGTAAGCTCCTTCTCCGCACGTATGCCGTATTCTATTCAAGATTGATGGACTGACCACATCGACTCAAGGTTGAGGGACTGATTACCTCTTTTTCCTCCAGTTCTTCGAGATTCTCCTTTGTATGGACTGATGAAGCCACTGTGTGGCGAAACGTTTCCTCAATAAAGATACCCAAGAGTTGCACATGTGTCTAATTTATCATCAAATTGAATGAGCATATCTCAGTCTACATATGTCAGTAATTGTAACCAGCAAACTACTGCACTACTAGAGAAACCCGAAGAATAGTAATAAAGCCTATCAGCAATGTTTTTATCAGAGCATATGAAAAAAAAAATGCTAAAATACTTAGAATTGAAGCCATGATAAGGTATGCAGTATGTTTTAAATTAAAAAAAGATCAGAATTAATCCTTTCAAAATTTATAAAAATATTTAAATATTGCATAAAACAAGTATTTAAAATCCTCAACGATTTCATGCTGCTAATAATATTACCAAAATTAAAAGATTTTCACTAAATACGTAATATTTTGGTGTACCTGTGTTAATTTACCACTTTGTTGTTGTTCTTGATTCGCCGGTACTCTCCCGGCCCGGGTCTTTTCTAGATGGTGACCCGGCCTTGGCTCCCTGTCTAGGGAGTGTCTTGAGACCTATGTCTCCCATGGAAGGAGGTACAATTACCTCCTCAGCTACGGGACCAACTGTCCCCAGGCCTAGCCCCATTCCCCCCCCCCTCACGGGGATCGTAGGGAGAAGCTAGGCCTCTGGTCTGCCCCGCCCCAGGACGGGGTACGTGGGAGTGGCAGTCTTGTGAGCTACAGGTGGCAGTAAGCTCTGGCTCTGGCACCATCCCCGCCCTAGCAGGGCTCGTGGGAGTGGTGTCTTGGATTACCACTTCAACGCATTTTTAACAAAATTAATAAATTAATTTAGAAATGCGTTTATTTGTACGAGCATATACAAAATACATTTACTCCAGGAAAGCAGACCTTACATTCCACATTCATCAAAGATATTTATTTCATTACTTCATCAATATATAATATAAATAGAAATGGTGAGAGGATGTCACCTTGTCTTAAACTTTTTTTCTCACTACACACAGTTCTTGTTTCCCTTTTTATTAAAGAATTCACAAGAAAATATATAAAATCAGTAGGAATTCCTCTGATAGGTGCATAAAAGCAGAAAATGCTCGTGTTCCTTTTTACATACAAGGCATAAATATTTATTTCAGTACCATACAAGAGTCAATGGTAGTTTAGCAGCCATGTCGCCCTTTTCACTGGGCTCTCGAAAACCGTCCAGAAACAGAAATATGAACAAACTGAACCAGATGAACCTCGCATCCAGCCTGCAGACACTGCCAATAAACTTGAAGTTTTCTTAAATAATTAAGAAAAAGGCACAATACCGTGACTGGAATAATACACAAATAACCCGCACATAGGAGAGAGGAGCTTACAACGACGTTTCGGTCCGAGTCGGACCATTTACTTACAAAAGTCACACTAACAAGAAGGAGAGACCAGTGATTCTATTCTCCCTCTTCCCGTTTCCTCTTGCCTCTTTTTCCTTAGGGTTTTCTTTCTTCTGCCTTGAGTATTTAGTCCATTATTATTTTTCCCCCCTGTGTTTTATTTCGTACCTTTTGTGGGCCCTTAGCTCCCTTGCAGTGCTCCTCTGTCTTAGTATTTGACTCCACTACTACTACTACTACGTCTACCACTACCTCTTTTCTTCCTTTCCTACTACCTCTCTTGTCCCGTCCCTGTCTGCTGGCCCTGGGACTTTGGGCAGGATTCAGACAAGTACTAAGGAGGTTAGATAATAAACAGAAAAACAAAGATGCTCTCTTGGATAGTCTACCCAAGATATATAGAACATGGGAGGAAGAGCAAGCGGCGATCCCCACTGATCTAAATGTGAGAGAGGAGCAAAATTTTACATACAAAATGCCCATATTAAAACAGATGACTCGGAAATAAATAGAGACCCACCAAAAAAAAAAAAGTACAAGAAAGCAAAGCTCAACCCCCAGCCGTAGTGCTGATACAAACTGGATTAAAGATTACACCTCGGCCACCACTTCAGCCGCAAATAAAAAGGCACCATTACACAAAACCAAAGTCTCCATTGCAGATGTAGGAGACGAAGAGTCTGCTTCGAGGGACAATGTTGGTCTACTAGAAACAGTTGGTGGTGTTGTGTCCAGGATACTGAAGATAGTGCAGATCCAGAAACTATACAAATTTTAGCCAACAAAAAGCAAAAAGGTGCAAATTCTATGCTTGGGGTATCTGTAAACATGGAATATCTGGGAAAACAAATGGAACGCGCAACTTTAAGCGCCCCAAAAAGAGTGTCGTTCTACCTCCTGCAAATTCTTCCACCCTGAAATGTGCCAGTCATCAGTTATCAGAAAACAATGCTACGACACCAACTGCCCCGCATACCATTTAAAAAGGACCAGGAGGTTCAGACCCCATAAAACAAACCAAAATAGTTACGACGATCCCACTTCAACTGCTTTGTAGTGGCAGGAAACGAGAAAAGGAAATGGAAAGAAATAACCAAAATATTCCACCTCCTTGGAGCCTTGTTGGACTGAAGGCACAGCCAGTGCCACCCTCCAGAACCACGACTACGATGCCAGCAACAAAATTAACCAAACAAACATGCAATACGACTTCATTTGTATTTGCGAATATACGGGGACTTAAGGGAACGCCAGTGAAGTAAAAGGCTATAACCCCCCCCCCTCCCCCGGCCACTTTCTTCTGCCACTGCCGTCATGGTACAGGAGGGATAAAATACTGTACCATACTGCAACAACGACACGGAATTTACACCCGAGCTAGATATGGCTGAGAGCCACGGGCTACAAACCACCACTACATTCTGGTAGTGATCTTACTACAATTATTAGGTCACTACTCTGCTACCCACAAACCTGTGGGTACCAGTGGATGCACTTCCTGTGGGTACCAGTGGATGCACTTCCTGTGGGTACCAGTGGATGCACTTCCTGTGGGTACCAGTGGATGCACTTCCTGTGGGTACCAGTGGATGCACTTCCTGTGGGTACCAGTGGATGCACTTCCTGTGGGTACCAGTGGATGCACTTCTAGTTACAATCACTGCTATAAATACCACAACTATAATATGATGATTAATGAGGAAAATATTGTTTATTACATTTCGGGAGGTTTGAGAAATATAAAACTGGTCAGACTACAAGACTAACTGAATCCAATAAGAACGTAAGTCAAACGTGAGTGACCTGGGAGTGATTGTCAGTTCTCATGTTCGTGGAGCACAAAAATGTTATTGCAATTTAAAGAAAATCATTCGTTCTCTCAATATTGGAATATTGCTATGAAAATGATGAGCTGGAAAATGTTCAGAGAACCTTCTCAGATCGGTTCAAGTCCTTAGAAATGTCTTCCTAATAATGTAGGCGAGGAAGATGTATCACACTCTACACCTGGAAGGTCCTGCAGGGACTGCTGCTCACCTTGCTCTCTTAAATTACTACTTTTCTACACAAGAAGGAACTCGGTGAATGTAAAGGATAACAATTCAACGGTCTCATGCTTAATGAAAATTTGCCAACAAACTAATAGACACTTCAAGAGGGAACTTGAAAGAGTTTTCAAACAATTCCTGACCAGCCATCAACCACAAGGCCTGGTGTGGGACCGGGTCGCAGGGGTGATAACCTCCGATACCTACTCCAATTAATCTTCAGGAAACCCCCAAGTAACCGCCGCAACTTCTACTTCTAGGATATCTATTATTATTAATTTAGATAGCTACCTTGTAAACTGTTCGCCCTGACTACCTGTGTCCCTGCCTGACTACCTGTGTCCCTGCCTGACTACCTGTGTCCCTGCCTGACTACCTGTGTCCCTGCGTGACTACCTGTGTCCCTGCCTAGTACCTAACTGAATTATGTTTGGAAAATGCTTGTCGAACTATTTCTTAAATTCGTGTATCATTTTGTTAATAGATTCAGCAGGGAGTTTATTCCATTTATTTAAAATTATATTTAGCTAAAATTCTATATAGTGGATCGTAGTATTTCCAGAAAATTTCCTCCCATTCTTTCGAGTTATTGACTCATTTCGCACTTAAAATAATTCTTCGTGTTTTGTGTATCAAAAGTCTCCATTATCTGAAAGCTCGAGTGTTCTGAGTATTTCTGCATATTGTTCGTTTCTCAGCAATCGTACGAACTTAGTTGACTTCAATACCCTCTATCAGGAATGGGGTCCCCGTACCCTCTGTACCCTCTGTACCCTCTGTCAGGAGGGTGAGGAGCTGATTAAAATATCGACTTGGATGACAGCCAATAAACTTACGCTTAACACTGACAAAACCTACTATATTATGTTTGGTAGCAGAGCAGGAGATGCACAAATTAACATTAAGATTGACAACACTCTAATTACCAGAAATAATGGGGGTAAATTCCTAGGCTTATACCTTGACAACAACCTGAATTTCAGCACCCATATCCAGCATATAACCAAAAAAGTATCCAAAACGGTTGGGATCCTCTCCAAGATACGATACTACGTGCCGCAAAATGCCCTTCTCACACTATACCACTCACTTATTTATCCATACCTCACCTATGCTATTTGTGCTTGGGGATCAACTGCAGCAACACACCTAAAGCCAATAATAACCCAACAAAAAGCTGCAGTAAGAATAATCACTAAATCCCATCCTTGGCAACACCCCCCCCCCACTCTTCATAGACCTAAACTTACTCCCAGTTCAGTACATCCACACTTACTACTGTGCAATCTACATCTACAGGGCCTTAAACTCTAATATCAACCTTGACCTAAAACGCTTTCTTGATAGTTGTGACAGAACCCACAAGCATAACACCAGACACAAACATCTCTACGACATTCCCCGTGTCCGACTAAACCTTTACAAAAATTCAATGTATGTCAAAGGCCCTAAAATCTGGAATACCCTACCTGAGAACTCTAGAACTGCAGACACATTCATCACCTTCAAAACTACCATTAGAAAACATCTTATCTCCCTGATACACCCCGTCAACTAACTACACGAATACCACCTGGTGGTTCACACTTACACTCACTCATTTGACCATAAACAGAAATATTAATCTCAATCTTAAAATAATGAATCCTGTGATACTCCAATACTGAAACTATGTACTGTGCCAAAACAAAAGCATTCACATTGCTAAACTCACAAACTAGTATTTAGTCACTTAGCCATAATACCAACTTACCTCATAATTTGTAATATTTTACAATTAAGAATAAAACTAAGTCTGCCCGAAATGCCTAGCCATGCTAAGCGTTCTAGTGGTACACTCTGTAATCACAATTTTACTACATGTAAACCACACAATAACCAAATTTCTGTGAACTCAGCATTGTAATCCTTATAGAGAATAAACTTTGAAAGGATTTCACCTCTATGTTCAAGAAAATCACTTTTAGGAAAATAAATAAATAAGCATATTAATAAGAAGGTTAAATATAATAGTTGATTTAACATATTTATTACAAGCCATAAATAATTAGTATGACGCATGAGGGAAAGGGCAAAAAAATCATGAAATCAGATAAAATATGAAAACCAGGTTTTTATATTGCTAATGAGACAAGGACTGCTGGTGGAACAATGACTAACAGGTGAGGGAGGGTCATGGAGAGGAGGGACAGCGGTAATTGTCCAACGCTTGTTATACATCTTCACGGCTGGAGCAGAAATGTTCGTATGGGAATATATTACACGAAAGCAAATCTAGATATATTTCACTCGCTGCCAAATCGAGAAAGGGATCCCCGAATTCCTTCTTCACTTGAATACTCGCGAAAAGGAAGAGTATACTTACGCACATAAATTTATACATGTTTGCATGTTGTGCAAGACAGGTATACAATACCGACAAGATGGAAGTTAAGATACTTGTGCAATATCTGGTTATCTTTATTGTAGACGTTTCGCCATCCAGTGGCTTTATCAATACAGATTCTTGGACATAATAAGAAAACAGAAGAACTATATACAAAAGATGAGGTAATCAGTCCCTCAGCCTTGGAGGTGGTGTTTTGAGCACCGTGGTTGTAGAGATTCTGAAGCACAGGCAAGGAGACTGGCGCTTATATAGGCGTCAGTGAATAGAGACGTGTAGCAGACGAGGGCATTGTCACTGGTAGGCGGGATTCCCCAGTGGAAGTAGGTCCGACCCAAATTGATGGGTTAGTTGCAGTAGGTATTATATACCTGTCTTACACAACTTGTCAGGCACTGCAACATCATGGAATCTTGGTTCAGAGGACATCTACATCACCTTCTTCACGGCTACTGCAACTAACCCATCAATTTGGGTAGGACCTACTTCCACTGGGGAATCCCGCCTACCAGTGACTATGCCCTCGTCTGCTACACGTCCCTATTCACATATGTATATATATATATATATATATATATATATATATATATATATATATATATATATATATATATATATATATATATATATATATATATATATATATATATATATATATATGTCGTTCCGAATATGTAAAACTGGTCAGTTAGCAAGAACTCCTTTCTGAAATTTTCTCTTATACGTTTACAGATATATTTTTTTCATTAATGTTGATGTAAAAATTTATAATTTTGCACCAAAAGAATCTTAGAAAACTTACCTAACCTTATTATAACAAGAACAATTTATTTTAGCCTAACCCAACTAAATATATTTTAGATTTGTTTGCAATAATTTAATATTAAACAAACACAGTGAAATATTTTTTTTTCGTTAGGTTCAGAATGATTTTGGCGAAATTATTGCATACACAAATTTTCGCTTGTCCTATATGGCAAGATGAGCGTTGCTATTTAAGTCAAGATCGCAAGTTCTGCCTATTCGGCACGACATATATATATATATATATATATATATATATATATATATATATATATATATATATATATATATATATATATATATATATATACATGTATATATATATATATAAATATATATATATATATATATATATATATATATATATATATATATATATATATATATATATATATATATATATATATATATATATATATATATATATATATATATATATATATATATCAGAGCACCATGCAGAAACAAGAGGTATATACAGAGAAAAATCGCAGTCAGCAGATTCGAAAGCACATCAGGGGAGGCTGGCAAGGTTCCCCAAGTGATGTTCTACACCACTTTGAGACATCTGTGTGCGTGTGTGTGTACTCACTCACCTATTTGTGGTTGCCAGGGTCGAGTCTTCTTAGCTCCTGGTCCCGCATTTTCGCTAGTTGCTACCAGGTCCACTCGCTCCCCGCTCCAAGAGCCTTATTATAACTCTTCTTAAAGCTATGTATGGATCCTGTGTGTGTGTGTGTATGTGTGGTGTAGGAGAAAGGGTTTGGTTGCACACTAGTGTGTCCGTGTGTGGGTTGACGTCACCATAGCAACGAGACAGGATGCCGCTGCTAAACACACTGGTGCCAAGTCATACCACAACGTTGCAAAACGTTGCGGAAAATGCCACTTTAATTTAACAACATAATAACCTGATAATCCAGTGAGGAAATTCATTCCTAAAGAAGAATATTTATACAACAGGTCCACTCATTGCACCGTAAAACACACTGAATAATTATTGTTTATTAACATGATAATGGTATTATACACCATCCATTAGGTTCTCATTTGTGCTAATAACCTGTGTATGTGTGGTGACCAGAGCGCAGCGTAGGCGGGAGACTACTGTTTCATGTCTTGAGGTGCACTGTGACTGTATGCGTGCAGGTGGTATGACAGTTACAGTGGTAAGGGTTTCAGGTCTGTACGGGGATTCGTTGTAATCCGAGTGATATATTGACGTTGTGAGGGGATTTTGAGGAGGCATTAGGGTTTATCGAACGAATTTTTGGTGCGCCTTATGAACGCTGTGAAGGAGGGGGAAAGATCCGACGGACCAGCTCAATCGACAACAGAGACGGTCGTTGCCCCGAAGGATAATATGCATTTGGGGATTCGTGATTATCAGTCCATGTCGCTCTTAAATGCAGATTATAAATTTTTTTGCTAAGGTGTTACGTAACCGGTTAAAGTATGTCGTGAGTTTGATGGTCGCACCACTCTAGTATATTCCGAGATGATCTATGATAGTCGGTCATTCCCGTATTGATGATTATGTAGAGCCGATGAAGGAGAGGGAGGTAGAGATGTGCTTTCTTCTCCCTTGATTGTTCGGTAGAGCGGGAACCGTCAGTTGTAGTCTCCTTCTGCAAGAATTTGCGGAGTAAACTGTGAGATACCAGAATTTGCATAACGATACCCAAATTTGCATGGCAGTGTCATCCATCGAGGACACTGCAAATCTCCAAGCAGACATTAATCAAATCTTTAAATGGGGCTCAGAAAACAATATATAGTTCAATGAAGATAAATTTCACTTACTCCGCTATGGAAAACTCGAGGAAGCAAAAACTGTATCGAAGTATAATACAAATTTTAATCACACAATAGAGCGAGAAACGAATGTGAAAGACCTGGGAGTAGCAATGTCAGAAAAATCTCGCTTTCAAACATCATAGCAATGTATCTACCACATCTGCTAGGAAAATGATAGGATGGATAATTAGAAGATTCAGAACTAGGGATGCCAAGCAAATGATTCTCTTCAAATTGTTTGTTCTCTCTAGGTTGGAATAGTGCTGTATGCTAACGGCCTCTTTCAAGGCGGGCGAAACTGCAGACCTGGAGAATATACTGAGAACCTTTACTGCACGTAATAGTACCATGAAGCACCTAAATTTCTGGGAACGGTTGAAGGCCCTCGACTGTTCTCCTTGGAATGCAAGGAGACACAGGATAATATACACTTGAAAAATCCAAAAGGGATTAATCCAAATCTACACACCGAAATCACTCCCTACGAAAGCAAAAGACCCCGCAGGCGGTGCAACATTCCCCCAATGAAAAGCAGGGGCGCCATGAGTACGCTAAGAGACAACACAATAAGTGGTGTCTTGGGCTCAAGAGGGTTTATCTGCGTCCCAGGATACATAAGGGAGATTACCAATAGACCCCTGGCTGCTTTCAAGAGGGAGCCGGACAGACACTTAAAGTTAGTACCAGACCAACTGGGTTATGGTTCGTACGTTGGTTTACGTGTGTTCAGTAGTAATAGCCTAATTGATCAGGCCCTGATCCACCGTGAGGCATGGTCATGGACCCGGTCGCAGGGGCGTTGACCTTCGGAATGCTCTCCAGGTATAGTTAGAAACATTGTGTCGGAGGACTGTGGCTAGCGTCCAGGAAGAGTGGAGAATGCAGTTCCCATGTGTAGAGGATTAAATCAGTTGGTCCCTTGTCTCAGTGGCTATTCGCATGTGTGCACCACGTGTTCTGTAGATTTCTGAGTGACAGAGTTTCCTGTAGGACGATAAACACAGGATGGAGGGGTATTTTAGTAGTGTTGTGTAGACGATACAACGATCTTGATGAATGAGCAGAGTAGACTGAAAGAGCTGGAAGGGCTGGTAGGGGTGTTTGGAAGGACGATAGGGATGAGAGTCAATGTGCACAAATCCAGACTTTTGAAACTTGGGGAGTGGGTTTAACGTGAGGATTGGGGTAGCCGAATCACCACGCAGGTGGAGAAGTATTTACGTATTTGTGGGATTATGTACACAAACGAGATCCTGGATATGTATAATTTTTTATTAGAATGTGTCATGGCCCAAATGTAGTCTATATACTCCTTGTATGACCGGGGTGCATTTGGGAGAATTTGTCAGGTTGCGCATCACTCCAAGGGAATGAGAGGTCCCTCGGAAGGATGCACGATATTCTCTGGGTTAGAGAAGTGCTATTGCTTCGGAAGGTGGTGCTTGATGGTTTTTAAAGGGCCTGTGAAGAGGCAGACACGAGTTGCGTAAGTGGCTGGCTCAGTTAATATTAGTAGTAGTGACGGGAAGTAGGAGTGTTAAGAACCTTGAGAATGGACTACTATAAGGACTATTGGACGTAAAGGAGCGATCAGCATCGTATAAAGCTGTTGACTATATTAACATAATACACGTGTTAAGGGATGCTGTGTTTGATTCGGGCATCAGGTGTCGTATCTTGCAGCGAAGATTTATAGGAAGATCTGTAGGAATAAGCCCCTACCAAGTGGGTCATTTAAGTGTTGTTACATGACAGGGTATTTGAAAATCAGCGTTAATGGTGGGGGGGCTCAGGTGGAGGGTGGGTGGGAGGGGGAACTGGAATGTGGCACAGTTTTGGGTAGCATGGGTACTGAAATGTGCCTGTGAACAGTGTCTAGTGTGGCTGGTTCAGTAAGGTGGGGGGGGGTACCTGATTTCTTTCAGTTTTCATTTATGGTTCTATATATATATATATATATATATATATATATATATATATATATATATATATATATATATATATATATATATATATATATTTATATATATATATATATATATATATGCATTAAGATCACAGTAAACAGGTGATTTCAAAATATGCAAAACAACCACTCTGAAAGAATAGAGAAATTCCAAGCGCTTTCGTGACTAATCACATTATCAAGGTAATGTGAGTAGTCACGAAAGCGCTTGGAATTTCTCTATTCTTTCAGAGTGGTTGTTTTGCATATATATATATATACATATATATATATATATATATATATATATATATATATATATATATATATATATATATATATATATATATATATATATATATATATATATATATATATATATATATATATATATATATATATATATATATATATATATATTTAGCATTGATTTATATGCAAATGACATAATTTTTGAGCATAAACCTGATAATGTTAATTAGCAATAATTGTACGTCGCCTGACCTTTTTTTTAATGTTACGTAATCTTTCGAGTACTGTTTGATGATGACGTAGTACTAGCAGCATTATGGGTCCGTATCTTATGTTTCAGTACCTATGGTAATCTGTTATATTACCAGATTGTATAACAACAATTATATTGTTTTGTGTTTGGATGTGCTTTGTGTTTGAGTGTATTTTGTGTCGTACGTATTTGAGCTGTGTGTGTGTGTGTGAGATTTTGTGTGCCAACTTCATCTAGTGTCACTATGCATCTGTGTAGGTTGGCTGTGTTGCAACACGAGTACAGCTCATGGCACACTGCGCACTTCGATTAGCGTACGTTGATCTGCTTGGCAAACACTGGATGTGTCCATGGCATGTAGCACGTATCTTGAAGTTGTTGGTCACACAAGTTTACTTCACTGGTAAGTGTATATAACCGGTGATTATTGCTCTTTCACTTTGCAATTAGTTCAGACTTCTTACTAATGAACCATGAACCACAAAAAAGTGTTAAATAATGTTCCCATCTTGAATTTAATAATGCAAGAATTTTTCGTATTTAATTCAGCCACTTTATGGTGGCAGCAGATAAAGTTTTGGTTTGTGTACCGTGTATTTGAAGTGTGTAAAAAACAAACTGATTTGTGTCTGTTGGTGGTTTGGCTTCACAATCTTGTGTTTAATAATGTAAGCCAGTGTTGGTGGGTGGTTCACTAATAGTTAGATAGGTTTTAACTATCATGTTTTTATATTTGGGTAAATATAACATAGATTGGCTCCTTTCAAGGGAAAGTTACTGTGATGCTGGTGAAGGAATTCTCTTCAAGAGGGATGCTTATCAATATATATATATATATATATATATATATATATATATATTTATATATATATATATATATATATATATATATATATAGAAATTCCAAGCGCTTTCGTGATTACTCACATTATCAAGGAACTATGAAAGTAAAGCATCAAAGGAAGGTACATAAGGCGTCTAGCCAACACCTCACTATCAGATCCCACAACAGTTAAACACCTGACGCGCGACTGGTGTTGTGGGATCTGATAGTGAGGTGTTCGCTAGACGCCTTATATACCTTCCTTTGATGCTTTACTTTCATAGTTCCTTGATAATGTGAGTAGTCAAGAAAGCGCTTGGAATTTCTCTATTCTTTCACAGTGGTTGTTTTGCATATTCTGAAATCACCTGTTTACTGTGATCTTATTGCATATATATATATATATATATATATATATATATATATATATATATATATATATATATATATATATATATATATATATATATATATATATATTTATTTATTTTAGAATATGCAAAACAAGCACTGTGAAAGAGTGGTTGTTTTGCATATATGTGTGTGTGTGTGTGTGTGAGTGTGTGTGAGTGTGTTTGTGTTTGTTTGTGTGTGTGTGTGTGTGTGTGTGTGTGTGTGTGTGTGTGTGTGTGTGTGTGTGTGTGTGTGTGTGTGTGTTTGTGTTTGTGTTGTGTGTGTGTGTGTGTGTGTGTGTGTGTGTGTGTGTGTGTGTGTGTGTGTGTGTGTGTGTGTGTGTGTGTGTGTGCGTGTGTGTGTGTGTGTGTGTGAGAAGGGAAGTATTAAAAGTTTCAGTTTAACACTTGTTTTCTGAACTATTAAGTTATTTAAATATTCCATAAAATATATGGTAAACAATCCTGAATATATCAACGTGACTATTACCATGTCTCACATTGTCTGGTGTCAGGTGATGTCTCGTAGGCGGCTGCATGAAAGTGTCGCCGTCTCCAGAGCTAGATTAATATTATAAATGAAATTCTTTATGTTTTACTAAACATAGCAGTTCACCTCGCTGGGAAAACTGATAAGGCAGATAAAGGAATACAGTTGTTGTCGATAACTTCTTAGTGTATCACTGAACGATACTGAGCATCTACGGTGTAACAATGAATTACAATGAATTACAGGAATATGAATCGACACTTGAGTATTGTATTCAGGAGTTCAACGCCACAGGTGGCGGCACACATACCAAATATTTTCCCAGGGTAGGTAGGTGTGTGCAGGTGTTGCGTTACTCACTTTCAGTTCTTTGGGTTAATTCCCGACACTTGCGTATCCACAGTTTTTGGATGGATTCCAGTCGCGCAGTAAACTCTCCGGCGATCACCGTCTAGACATTATAACATCCCGATTCCTTTTCACTTATCCACTCTCTTTCCTCTGTCTCCTAAGTATATATTTATAGTTTTGGTCTGAAGACACTTGTTCGTTACTGCAGTCATATTAAATACTCTTCCAGGACAGGATGCGTTTTTGTGTCATTCATGGGGAATTTTCCCGGATAATTCCCGACAATTGCACATCCACAATTCCTAGAAGATAAAAGGATGTAAGAGTAACTAATGTAATATATTATTGTTGCAACGTTTCGCTCTCCAGGAGCTTTACCACAATAAAATGTTACATTAGTTGCATCTGTGTCCTTTTAGCATACATTTTCTGGGTAATTCCACCATTATTTTTAGTTAACAGAAGGACTGCAGTCGGGCAGTTAACCTCTCCAGCACTCACCGCCTCTGGCTAAGTTAAGCGGATAGAAGATAAAATTTTGATCGGATTTTTAACCCCGGAGGGTAAGCCGACCCGGATAACCCAAGAAAGGCAGTGTGTCAACGAGGGACTGTCTTATTTCCATTGGCGTCCTCAATCTTGTCTCCCAGGATGCGACCCACACCAGTCGACTGATACCCAGGTAACCTACTTGTTTGCTATATGAACGAGACAGCAGGTGTAAGGAAACACTCCCAATGTTTTCACCCTTGCCGGGAATCGAACCACGGACACTCAGCGTGTGAAGCAAAATCGTTGCCTACCAGGCCACGGCAGGAGGTACACATGGAGTACTTTATGTTATATAATTAACTACTCGCATCCTATTCAGCTATAATGATTATATATAGGAAAAAGCTTTTATTGGTATTATGTTTCGCTCAGGGTAGTGTATTCTTAAGTCATCATATGATAAATCTAAATAAAGAGCAAAACGTAGTAGCAATAAAAAACTTGTGCATTTTGTGTGTTTTTGTGTGCACCGACGGTGTTACAACCAGTAATGTACATCCAGCCATATATGATGTACAGTGGCCGCCAGGACTGATAAACAGGAGTAACAGTTTGTGTTGATACATATTATCTGGTATGGAAAATAATATATTCTTATGGGAAGACATTTGTAAGCCAACTAATTCTTAAAGCCGTGTTCATTTTAGAAAGCCAGAGTGTAAAGTTTTAGAAGCAGGTCTAGTGATAACTATATTGTCCAGCGTTCATCAGTATAAAAGTTGTGTACGATGGCTGGTTAATTTGGTTCAAAGCGTGTCGACTGCACGAAGGTCATTATGGCGGCGTATCAGCTGCTCACCACCAGACGAGAATACTTTTATCCCTAAAATAAGGATTAAAGTGAACTCTCGGCACATATACGATAAATGCACCTCTCAGTGTATATATCCTTGAAGCATTGTAATAATATCTGAATCTTACCTCATCTCTTCGCTGGAAAATGTTGATAAGACTCATCACTAACTGAGATCAATGCAAACAACAGAAATAATTTCCGTTAATTTGGAGACATGGGAAATAATCCGATAGATCTCAGAATTATTTCAAGCCAAAACAAAATGTCACAGATTCCGTTCTTCAACGTATGTTTTCACGTATACTGTGATGGAAGATTTCACTCTAACAACTCAAAATGTTCTCATAGTACTTGGTACTATGAGAACATCCCATGACTGTCTCTCTCGGCTTTCTCTCTTTCTCTCTCTCTCTCTCTCTCTCTCTCTCTCTCTCTCTCTCTCTCTCTCTCTCTCTCTCTCTCTCTCTCTCTCTCTCTCTGTCTCTCTCTCTCTCTCTCTCTCTCTCTCTCTTTTTGTTCTTTTCCTCTTACGTATTTCTACTGCTACTATTACTACTACTGCATTTCTACAACTACTATTACTCCAGCTCCCTCCTCCGCCCCCTACTGTGTTATCCTGACCCATCTCTAATTTTCTCGATCCATTTCTGACCTGACAATGGTCCAGGTCTGACCGAAACCTCGTCATGGGGCTTCTCTTTCTATCTCAATGAATTAAAAAAAATCAGGTAAAGCCTTAGGTCAAAAGAAACAGGAGCTTCATCAAGCTAATACAGACCAGTACCCAGAGGATATATTAGGCTGATGAAGCTGAGGAAATAAGATAACCGCTGCTGTGGACCAGGGAGCTTACAAAGCGCACACTCTAAGCTCGGAGCTCTAACCCTGGTGCTGGAGACTGGTCTGGCTCAGGGGTGAGTGTAACATTGTGCATGACGTAGTCAATGACTCGCCTTACATATCTGTGGATGTTATATTTTAATCGTTAAGTATAATTGTATGTTATACATTTAAATAAATCTCTGTTATATTTCAACTGGGGGTGTTATAAACACGAAATAAAGTGGTTTTAGAATTTTAATAGAAGAATAATCAACTTTATAAATTTTAATATGCGAATAATACGCCTTTATTAAGCAAATCAGTTTTCAAGGCCAAGAGCTGTTATCCAACCTCAGCTCACTTCAATGCTTAGCCCTATCCAAGGTATATTACCACCCCCAGGATGTCATCCACAGCAGTCGACTAACACCCAGGTACCTACTTACTGCTTGGTGAACAGGGGCAGCGAAACTTTCCCAGCGTTTCCACCCGTGCCAGGGATCGAAACGTCGACACTCAGTATGTGAGCTGGGTAAGTGTAATTCTATTAACCTACGCGTGTCGACCTTCCCGTACCTGCCTTGGGTAGTAGCATGGTGGTCGGTGGATTATTATTATTATTATTATTATTCTTCTTATTATTATTATTATTATTATTATTATTATTATTATTATTATGATTATAATAATAATAATAATAATAATAATAATAATAATAATAATAATAATTATTATTATTATTATTATTATTATTATTATTATTATTATTATTATTATTATTATTATTATTATTATTATTATTATTATTATTATTATTTGTAGTAGTAGTAGTAGTAACAGTAATACTAGTGGTACTACTACTACTACTCCCACTACTAATACTACTTCTACATTAATGGGGGATAGGTAAACCCGTACGGGTCATATAGCATCTGTCGGAAAACAAGGTATTCGGGCTCGATTTAAGGAGCTGGAGCACAGGTCCAGTTCCCAAGATGAAGAACCCATCCTCAGCAGCATCATGGAACCTCCCTTGAGAGGAATCACTCTGGTTCCTGAGTACCAGCCTGTGACGTGCAACACTCTGGTTCCTGAGTACCAGCCTGTGACGTGCAACGCTCTGGTTCTTGAGTACCAGCCTGTGACGTGCAGCACTCTGGTTCCTGAGTACCAGCCTGTGACGTGCAACACTCTGGTTCCTGAGTACCAGCCTGTGTGACGTACCAGCCAATCACTCTGGTTCCTGAGTACCAGCCTGTGACGTGCAACACTCTGGTTCCTGAGTACCAGCCTGTGACGTGCAACACTCTGGTTCCTGAGTACCAGCCTGTGACGTGCAACACTCTGGTTCCTGAGTACCAGCCTGTGACGTGCAACACTCTGGTTCCTGAGTACCAGCCTGTGACGTGCAATGCTCTGGTTCCTAAGTACCAGCCTGTGACGTGCAATACTCTGTTTCTTGAGTACCAGCCTGTGACGTGCAACACTCTGGTTTCTGAGTACCAGCCTGTGACGTGCAACACTCTGGTTCCTGAGTACCAGCCTGTGACGTGCAACACTCTGGTTCCTGAGTACCAGCCTGTGACGTGCAACACTCTGGTTCCTGAGTACCAGCCTGTGACGTGCAACACTCTGGTTCCTGAGTACCAGCCTGTGACGTGTAACACTCTGGCTCCCGGGCCTCTGTGAGTCTGTTTCAGAGACGGGTTTCAGGGACACGAGCACAGCAAGGAAAAAAAGAAAACAGATGAGAGATGCGGATGTTAGGAAATACTTCTTTAGCCTTCGAGTAGTCAGGAAGTGGAATAACCTCGACAACTAAGTGGTAGAGGCAGAAAACATATGTAGTTTCAGGAATAGGTGCAACAAGATTCACGCAGACACGGCAGAGAGAACCCAGCGGAGGGGCGGGGCCAAGAGGTGAGTCTCAACATACAATCCCGATATGTGTGTTGACGCAACACTGTTGCAATATTTGTGTACTACACAACGATTTGCGTTGATACTAGACTGATGCAACACTGGTGTACCACACCATGGTGTGTTGATGCAACACTGGTATACTACACCATGGTGTGTTGATGCAACACTGGTATACTACACTACGGTGTGTTGATGCAACACTGGTATACTACACTACGGTGTGTTGATGCAACACTGGTATATTACACTACGGTGTGTTGATGCAACACTGGTATAATACACCATGGTGTGTTGATGCAACACTGGTATACTACACCATGGTGTGTTGATGCAACACTGGTATACTACACTACGGCGTGTTGATGCAACACTGGTATAATACACCATGGTGTGTTGATGCAACACTGGTATACTACACTACGGTGTGTTGATGCAACACTGGTATACTACACCATGGTGTGTTGATGCAACACTGGTATACTACACTACGGTGTGTTGATGCAACACTGGTATACTATACTACGGTGTGTTGATGCAACACTGGTATAATACACCATGGTGTGTTGATGCAACACTGGTATAATACACCATGGTGTGTTGATGCAACACTGGTATATTACACACGATATGTTGATGCAACACTGGTATATTACACCATGGTGTGTTGATGCAACACTGGTATATTACGCCATGGTGTGTTGATGAAACACTGGTATACTACACACGGTATGTTGATGCAACACTGGTATGCTACACTACGGTGTGTTGATGCAACACCGGTATACTACACCATGGTATGTTATACAACACTGGTATACTACACCCCGGTATATTGATGCAACACTGGTACACTACACCACGGTGTGTTGATGCAACACAGGTACACTACATCACGGTGTGTTGATGCAGCACTGGTATACTACATCAGGGTGTGTGTTGATGCAACACTGGTATACTATACCAGGGAGTGTTGATGCAACACTGGGATACTACACCAAGGTGTCTTGATGCAACACATGTATACTACACCACAGTGTGTTGATACAACACTGGTATACTACATCACAGTGTGTTGATGCAACACCTGTATACTACACCACAGTATGTTGATGCAACACTGGTATACTACACAAGGGTGTGTGCTGATGCTACACTGATATACTACACCAGGGTGTGTTGATGCAACACTGGTATACTACACCAGGGTGTGTGTTGATGCAACACTGGTATACTACATCAGGGTGTGTGTTGATGCAACACTGATATACTACACCACAGTGTGTTGATGCTACACCGGTATACTTCACCACGGTGTGATGATGCAACACTGGTATATTACACGAGGGTGTGTTGATGCAACACTGGTATACTACACCAGGGTGTGTTAATGCAACACTGGTATACTACACCACGGTGTGTTGATGCAACACTGGTATACTACACCACGGTGTGTTGATGCAAAACTGATACACTACACCACAGTGTGTTGATGCTACACTGGTATACTACACCAGGGTGTGCTGATGCAACACTGGTATACTACACTAGGGTGTGTTGATGGTACACTGGTATACTACACCACGGTGTGTTGATGCAACTCTGGTATACTACACCACAGTGTGTTGATGCTACACTGGTATACTACACCAGGGTGTGCTGATGCAACACTGGTATACTACACTAGGGTGTGTTGATGGTACACTGGTATACTACACCACGGTGTGTTGATGTAACACTGGTATACTACACCAGGGTGTGTTGGTGCAACACTGATATACTACACTAGGGTGTGTTGGTGCAACACTGGTATACTACACCAGGGTGTGCTGATGCAACACTGGTATACTACACTAGGGTGTGTTGACGCAACACTGGTACACTACACCACTGTGTGTTGATGCAACACTGGTATACTACACCAGGGTGTGCTGATGTAACACTGGTATACTACACCAGGGTGTGTTGGTGCAACACTGGTATACTACACCAGGGTGTGTTGGTGCAACACTGGTATACTACACTAGGGTGTGTTGGTGCAACACTGGTATACTACACCACTGTGTGTTGATGCAACACTGGTATACTACACCACTGTGTGTTGATGCAACACTGGTATACTACACCACTGTGTGTTGATGCAACACTGGTATACTACACCACTGTGTGTTGATGCAACACTGGTATACTACACCAGGGTGTGTTGGTGCAACACTGGTATACTACACCACGGTTTACTGATGCAACATTTATTTACATACGACGCCACGACGTATAAAGATTTTCTTTAATCAGTTATTTGTATGAGCTGAGAGCGCTTGCTACGTGGCAGTTATAATGTTGGTAATGTTCTTGGCGGGAGATTCTGAAGAGAAGTTGCGGAGGCTGGTGGACGAATTTGTGAAGGTGTGTGAAAGAAATTATAAGTGAACATAGGAAAGAGCAAGCTGATGAGGGTAACAAAAAAAAATCTAGCAATGAGACACTGGATATCAGATCGGAGGGAGGGAGTATGGAGGAAGTGAATGTGTTCATATATTTGGGAGTGGACTGATGGATGTGTTAGATATAAGGTGAAGTATAGAACTGACGAAGGGGAAAAGGTGGGTGGTGTATTGAGGCGTCCGTAGAGACCAAGAACTTTATCCATGTATAAAAAAAAAACGGAAAATATATCAACACTGTTATATGGGTGTAAAGCATGAGTTTTAAACGTTGTAGCGAGGAGGAGGCTAGAGGCAGTGGAGATGTGTTTGGGGGTAATTTGTGGCGTGACTATCATGTATGAGAATTCGGATTAGAAGTAAGTGCTGGGTTATCAAAAGTATTATTATGATTTAGACATTTACAGAGATGGAGAAAAATAGGATGACTAGGAGGGTGTATAAATCTGGGGTTGAAACAAAGAAAGGTAGGAGTAGTCCTAGGAAAGGTTAGAGGGAGGAGACCTTGAGGCTTGGGCATCCAACAGCCTTGTGTGAACGTGTTAGATAAGAGTGAGTGGAGGAAAGTGGTTTTTATAATTTGACGTTCTGTTGGCGTGTGAGCAATATAACATTTATCAAGGAGTTCAGAGAAACTGGTTAGTCGGACTTGAGTCCTAGTAAGTAAGTAAGTTTATTCAGGTATACACAAATACAGTTACATAGAATTATCATACATAGAAGAATTTGTGTAGAGAACCTGGGATAACCCAGAAAAGTCAGAGTGACTTATTTCCACTGGGGAAGTGGGAAGTACAGTGCCTGGACTGTAGGAGCGGTAGGGATGTTGCGGCTAGGAGCATCCTCGGAACTGTAATGTCAGCGTTCTTCTGACAAAACAGTGATTGAATAAATGCCGGTTAAGTGTTTTCCTCTTTAAATAACAAAAGGGCACAATACTGACTGATACAATACACAAATAACCCGCACGTAGCAGAGAGGAGGAGCTGACCACGACGTTTCGGTCCGAAGCTCGGTCCATAGTTAAAAAGAGAGTAGGGTAGAAAGATAGTTGTGATGGAACAAATGCTGTACAGTCAAACATTGTTTGTACCGTGGGAAGCAAGAGCCAAATTATTTAGGCAGTCGAATTCCTTTGCATCGTGGTGGTGTCCATGATCGTGCCGAGAGTACTGGTGGCCAGGAGCTCTATCTGTATGCTGTCACGGAGAGGAATCCCATTGTTCATGCAGCTGGACGTAGTGTATATGTCCGCTCTACCAGGAAGTATCTGGATTACACGAAGTAGTTCCAAAACATTATGAGTGAAAATCACCTGAAGAAATTCACTAAGACTGATTAAACGCAATTAAAAGAAATAACCGAGCTACTGAGTAGGTTCTCAAAGGAATAATTAAGGCTCCTGGAGGTTCATAGCGTGGCCCAGGTGTTACAACAAGCCCTTAGATACCCGGAGGTTCATAGCGTGGCCCAGGTGTTACAACAAGCCCTTAGATACCCGGAGGTTCATAGCGTGGCCCAGGAGTTACAACAAGCACTCAGGGTTTTTTTTTTTTTACCGTGTCAACAACTGATGCCCGGGGTACTACTAGTGTTTCTTTCTTCCAAGGATTATAGGCTCCGATAGCATAGTCTCAGAGTAGTGGAGTCCCTTTTGCCTCGTATAAGAGGCCGAAGTCATGAATAAGAGTGACAAAGAAGAATAATGAAAACTAAGAAAAGATGTTGATGATGATGATGAAAAGGAAGAAGAATGATAACGAGGAGGAGAAGGACTGTGTTGGTGACTTCTTCGAGGCAGAAATTTTATTCTTTTAACGAAACTGGATGCATCCACAGTGTGCTGCTGCTACACTATTTTTATATGACAGCTAAACTGCCATATTCTTGTCATATTCCATCACTCAGGATGGGTTACGTACACGGTGTTGAAATCTGTCAACCTGCGCTGGTAGACTGCAGAAGAGCAAAGAGGATATCGTCAAGTATTCCATTAAAAGTTCATCGGCTACAGGAGTTTCATAGGTTTCCTTCCAGGAAAGCTGGAGTCACAATCACCTAGAATTACTATGTCACAAGATTGCCTATACTATATACAGAAGAAACAGAATTTTTGTGAAGATATCACAATCACAAACATATAATATATATATATATAATACATATATATATATATATATATATATATATATATATATATATATATATATATATATATATATATATATATATATATATATATATATATATATATATATATATATATATATATATGTACAGTGGAACCTCTGGTCACGACCATAATTCGTTCCAAAACTCTGGTTGCAACCCGATTTGGTTGTGACCTGAACCTAATTTTCCCATTGGATTGAATGTAAATACGATTAATTCGTTCCAGACCCCTACGAACTGTAAATATTGTTTTTTAAGATGTTTTAAGCACAGCGCTGCGGTTCAGAGGGGTAATGTCCGCTGTAATCTGGGTACGTGCCCCAGCTCTGAAGATCTGGATGTGATTTTTCCATTAAGCACTTGAAATGTATTCCTCAAACCTCATGTGCTGTATATGCTATCTTTTGTACCAGTAATGTATCTTTTAAATCTTGTGTACCATATTAAGTAATAAAATATACCTATGGGTAAAAAAAAATTAAAGATGGAGTGGTATGGGAAGTGAAATATTGAAATGGCTTCAGGAAGAAATCCAAACATTTTTCCCTTGAAGTCTTTTTATCCTTTTCTCCGAGCTTATTGGACCCCCATTTATCACTAGAGGTGGACCTCCCAGAGAAAGAATACGTCACATATCTGAGAATACATGCATGGAGCAACGATGGAATCTCATTGTTGAAATAACCTCTAGACATTATACTACTTTATACACCAAGAGCGTCAATTCATGGTTGCACAAGCCTGGTCACAGTCAGCCTCTAGATCTTGACACAAACTGCTTTAGTCCTACACAATAACCATTCCATGTAGGCTGGCCTCGAAGAATTTTTTTTTGTGCATTTATCAAAACTGGATACATCAGCAAGTAAACGTTGTTCTGTTGTAGATTCGCCGGTATAATCGCCCGGTGCGAGCCTTTTCCAGGAGGTAGTTCGGCCTTGGCTCCCTGTCGAGGGAGTGTCTCAGACCAATGTCTGCCATGGGAGGCGGTACAAGTACCTCCTCGTCTTCTGGGACCAGCTGTCCTCAGGCCTAGCCCCA
Organism: Cherax quadricarinatus; assembly: GCF_038502225.1. Lineage (NCBI taxonomy): Eukaryota > Metazoa > Arthropoda > Malacostraca > Decapoda > Parastacidae > Cherax > Cherax quadricarinatus. Next base: position 15,633,349 of record NC_091303.1, on the reverse strand, counting down.
TTCCCCGCCCACACGGGGCTAGGAGGGAGAGAAAATGAACTAGTTTGGTGTGGAGATGAGTGGTGAGTAGGTGGGTGGACGGGGGATTGGGTTCGGGATTTGATGGTGGATAGGAGGGGGTCGCTGCTATATATTTCGTGGACTGGTGGTGGTCGTGCGTTAATGAGTGTATCCTAGATGGACGAGGCGTGTTGCACATGTGTTTTACTCATCTTCTAGTGATGAGCTTGATGTGATGCTTACTTCAAAGTCTTTCTTTATGATTGGTGTCTGAAGCATCACATTTCCAAGGTTATATATATTTCATGTCCACTTCTCTTATGAATGAAAAGAAGTTGGATGTCCTGGCCCTAAGCGAAACAAAGCTGAAGGGGGTAGGAGAGTTTCAGTGGGGGAAAATAAATGGGATTAAATCTGGAGTATCTGAGAGAGTTAGAGCAAAGGAAGGGGTAGCAGTAATGTTAAATGATCAGTTATGGAAGGAGAAAAGAGAATATGAATGTGTAAATTCAAGAATTATGTGGATTAAAGTAAAGGTTGGATGCGAGAAGTGGGTCATAATAAGCGTGTATGCACCTGGAGAAGAGAGGAATGCAGAGGAGAGAGAGAGATTTTGGGAGATGTTAAGTGAATGTATAGGAGCCTTTGAACCAAGTGAGAGAGTAATTGTGGTAGGGGACTTGAATGCTAAAGTAGGAGAAACTTTTAGAGAGGGTGTGGTAGGTAAGTTTGGGGTGCCAGGTGTAAATGATAATGGGAGCCCTTTGATTGAACTTTGTATAGAAAGGGGTTTAGTTATAGGTAATACATATTTTAAGAAAAAGAGGATAAATAAGTATACACGATATGATGTAGGGCGAAATGACAGTAGTTTGTTGGATTATGTATTGGTAGATAAAAGACTGTTGAGTAGACTTCAGGATGTACATGTTTATAGAGGGGCCACAGATATATCAGATCACTTTCTAGTTGTAGCTACACTGAGAGTAAAAGGTAGATGGGATACAAGGAGAATAGAAGCATCAGGGAAGAGAGAGGTGAAGGTTTATAAACTAAAAGAGGAGGCAGTTAGGGTAAGATATAAACAGCTATTGGAGGATAGATGGGCTAATGAGAGCATAGGCAATGGGGTCGAAGAGGTATGGGGTAGGTTTAAAAATGTAGTGTTAGAGTGTTCAGCAGAAGTTTGTGGTTACAGGAAAGTGGGTGCAGGAGGGAAGAGGAGCGATTGGTGGAATGATGATGTAAAGAGAGTAGTAAGGGAGAAAAAGTTAGCATATGAGAAGTTTTTACAAAGTAGAAGTGATGCAAGGAGGGAAGAGTATATGGAGAAAAAGAGAGAAGTTAAGAGAGTGGTGAAGCAATGTAAAAAGAGAGCAAATGAGAGAGTGGGTGAGATGTTATCAACAAATTTTGTTGAAAATAAGAAAAAGTTTTGGAGTGAGATTAACAAGTTAAGAAAGCCTAGAGAACAAATGGATTTGTCAGTTAAAAATAGAAGAGGAGAGTTATTAAATGGAGAGTTAGAGGTATTGGGAAGATGGAAGGAATATTTTGAGGAATTGTTAAATGTTGATGAAGATAGGGAAGCTGTGATTTCGTGTATAGGGCAAGGAGGAATAACATCTTGTAGGAGTGAGGAAGAGCCAGTTGTGAGTGTGGGGGAAGTTCGTGAGGCAGTAGGTAAAATGAAAGGGGGTAAGGCAGCCGGGATTGATGGGATAAAGATAGAAATGTTAAAAGCAGGTGGGGATATAGTTTTGGAGTGGTTGGTGCAATTATTTAATAAATGTATGGAAGAGAATAAGGTACCTAGGGATTGGCAGAGAGCATGCATAGTTCCTTTGTATAAAGGCAAAGGGGATAAAAGAGAGTGCAAAAATTATAGGGGGATAAGTCTGTTGAGTGTACCTGGTAAAGTGTATGGTAGAGTTATAATTGAAAGAATTAAGAGTAAGACGGAGAATAGGATAGCAGATGAACAAGGAGGCTTTAGGAAAGGTAGGGGGTGTGTGGACCAGGTGTTTACAGTGAAACATATAAGTGAACAGTATTTAGATAAGGCTAAAGAGGTCTTTGTGGCATTTATGGATTTGGAAAAGGCGTATGACAGGGTGGATAGGGGGGCAATGTGGCAGATGTTGCAAGTGTATGGTGTAGGAGGTAGGTTACTGAAAACAGTGAAGAGTTTTTACGAGGATAGTGAGGCTCAAGTTAGAGTATGTAGGAAAGAAGGAAATTTTTTCCCAGTAAAAGTAGGCCTTAGACAAGGATGTGTGATGTCACCGTGGTTGTTTAATATATTTATAGATGGGGTTGTAAGAGAAGTAAATGCGAGGGTCTTGGCAAGAGGCGTGGAGTTAAAAGATAAAGAATCACACACAAAGTGGGAGTTGTCACAGCTGCTCTTTGCTGATGACACTGTGCTCTTGGGAGATTCTGAAGAGAAGTTGCAGAGATTGGTGGATGAATTTGGTATTGTGTGCAAAAGAAGAAAATTAAAGGTGAATACAGGAAAGAGTAAGGTTATGAGGATAACAAAAAGATTAGGTGATGAAAGATTGAATATCAGATTGGAGGGAGAGAGTATGGAGGAGGTGAACGTATTCAGATATTTGGGAGTGGACGTGTCAGCGGATGGGTCTATGAAAGATGAGGTGAATCATAGAATTGATGAGGGAAAAAGAGTGAGTGGTGCACTTAGGAGTCTGTGGAGACAAAGAACTTTGTCCTTGGAGGCAAAGAGGGGAATGTATGAGAGTATAGTTTTACCAACGCTCTTATATGGGTGTGAAGCGTGGGTGATGAATGTTGCAGCGAGGAGAAGGCTGGAGGCAGTGGAGATGTCATGTCTGAGGGCAATGTGTGGTGTGAATATAATGCAGAGAATTCGTAGTTTGGAAGTTAGGAGGAGGTGCGGGATTACCAAAACTGTTGTCCAGAGGGCTGAGGAAGGGTTGTTGAGGTGGTTCGGACATGTAGAGAGAATGGAGCGAAACAGAATGACTTCAAGAGTGTATCAGTCTGTAGTGGAAGGAAGGCGGGGTAGGGGTCGGCCTAGGAAGGGTTGGAGGGAGGGGGTAAAGGAGGTTTTGTGTGCGAGGGGCTTGGACTTCCAGCAGGCATGCGTGAGCGTGTTTGATAGGAGTGAATGGAGACAAATGGTTTTTAATACTTGACGTGCTGTTGGAGTGTGAGCAAAGTAACATTTATGAAGGGATTCAGGGAAACCGGCAGGCCGGACTTGAGTCCTGGAGATGGGAAGTACAGTGCCTGCACTCTGAAGGAGGGGTGTTAATGTTGCAGTTTAAAAACTGTAGTGTAAAGCACCCTTCTGGCAAGACAGTGATGGAGTGAATGATGGTGAAAGTTTTTCTTTTTCGGGCCACCCTGCCTTGGTGGGAATCGGCCGGTGTGATAATAAAAAAAAAAAAAATTCTCTTAATACTTGTCCTTTTTAATTACGTTACAATTTTCAGGGTCGAACTCAAGCAGTTATCTTGTGAACACGGTAGCAGACCGCTCAGTTCATCTTTGAACCTCCCACTGTCCTCTCCACTTGATACAATCTTCATTTTCTTACATTACTCGCAAACGGTGATATATAGAATTCAATTTCCTTCAACAGGTCATTTATGCGTATAAAGAAATGGCAGAGGTGCAATCAATGATTTTTAGGACTTCGTTCGTCACCCATGACTACTTAGATAATTCATTTCTTACATTTGCCCCTCAGCCTTCTTTTTATTGGGTATTCACATTTATTTTCACGTGCACATGAGAAGACAGCAGTCCCAGTCGGTCACTAGTGAAGACCCCAACAATCAACACGAGGACCTCTGCTTTTCCTGATGTACATACAGTATGTGAAATGTTGGAGGAAATCAAATCAATTGTATCACTGCTTGCAGATGATGTAAAAAAGTGGAGGAATATAACAAAGGAAGCTCGAGACTCGAGAGTGTTGCATACCTGTTCCTGGAGAACCGTTTTGCACCAGAAACATCCACCAGTAACGTACCAAGGACTTCCTTCAGTCTTCTTCACACGCTTCCGAGCCAACCAGTAATGTTCGCTCCGCCAGCATGGGTGCAGTGATGCGTAACTAGGAACACAGAACACGTCTTTCCTTATAACCTAATCATTCCTGATAAACGACGTAACACTACCAGTCAGCTTTGTCCGGCTAGTCCAGTAAAAACAAAAAACGGAAAGAGTCGAAAACATGTACCGTCCCGGAAGTTCATGGCAGCTCTGCGGCTGCAAGGTAAGAGAGATAGAATGTTCTACAGCTAATTCTCTTTGGGGGCCCTAGATCTTTTTATTTATGTCAGATTAAACTTCCATTCAAGACAGTTTTTGTGTCACAAGTTTTCTTGCCTAGAAGATTATTAATATTCGAGATCTGAGTCGTTAGACATCAAAGCAGACTTGAGGGTCATCAGATCTTCATTAGTTCGTTAGTATTCACGTAACGTATCACTGTATGTCTTAAGTTATTACACAGTGTATTAATAACGTATATGTGATTAAAATCCTTCTAGAAACAAATATGCTTCCACAATATTTAGTATTTTATTTACCTATGAAAACGAGAAGTATTTTTCATCACTCAAATCCAGGATTAGAACTTTATTCATCCTCAGTCAAGGGAAGGTGACCTCAGTCTTCAGGTACACGTACACAGCTGGAGACAAAAAGCTCAAAGCTGATAAGTGGTGAGAAAACACAACTGCAGACTTTAGTATTGATGACTTAAATCTGTTCCACAGATGAAACATCTCGATAAAGTTTCTGAAATTGTCTTTTTCATCGTGCAACGATTAATGATCCATAGAGTTTAGTGTTTGTTCTCGTAATAAAGTGATAATGATTCAGGTATATATGTTGCTCCCTTACAGTGCTTGAGTCTGGTCAGGATAAGTCATAGCTGGGCAGGATAAACACACTTTGATACCTTTGATATACCTTTTATGAGTTTCAAGAGTATTTCTACTCCCGGATCCCGGCCATGGGCCAGGCTCGTTTGGTGCTAGCCTTTTCAACCAGGCTGCTGGTGGTGGTGACCCGAAGCCCCACATATCCATCACAGCCTAATTTATCGAAACAACTCAGACCCTCAATTAAATCATTGCTCGAGTCTCACTTGACGTGGTCTGGTGGCTATACTCGCGGCTCATGTCAGGAGAGGCCAGGATCCAATATTAGGAAGGGGAGTTCGAGTCTTCAGAAAGTTTTATTATGTCTGTACTAGGATTTTCTGTAAATTACTCAAGATCAGTCCATTTATACCAGAAGTTTACATCTACGTAGACTTAGTAACAAATGATCAGGGAGATTTCTAACACAAACACGGTTTGTAGTTGTTTCGTGTTTATTAATATTTTGCTTATATTTTGTTGATTTATATTTCAGTTATTTTAAATATAACTATTGCACTGAAGAACAGGTAGAAAATATGGCTGATCACAATAGTTCTGGTGCCTGGGTTACCACGGGAATTATTGCAGGTACTTGTGTTCACGGTGTACATGATGAAAGCTTCGTGTTGGTATTAACCTCGTGGCTGAAACACTCTATACAATACAAAGAAGGTGCAGAATGTAAAACAATATAATATTTATTTCACTGGAAATTAGACGATTAACCATTTATGCCGTTAGAAAAAAACGCCTTTATCAGAATACAGTGTATCGACACAGCTATCCGTTGCATCATTCTTGTCATCCTTGATAATTGTAATGCGTTACCTACACATTGAGTTATCAGCTTATATTTTTGTGCTACGCTATATACAAAGTTTACTCGTCTCTCACATCGCAAATTTATTGTTGTTTTGTCTTCACTTGAGCTTGTATCTACTTGATAATTCAAAAATTTCTTTCTTATATCAGTGAGAAACTTTGTTTGGATATTAGCTGTTAACTGGTACCTCAACAGACTTTCTTAATATAAACCCAGAGTTCAGGATGCATCATCATTGTCCTCCACGATATTTTGTTGGTTAAGACAAACCCTCTAACCTCAGACAAGAGTCAAGACAGTCACCTTCACTCAAGACAGCAGTCAAGACACGTTAGTATGTATTCTGGTGTTATAGTTATATCCGTCGATTCTTCCATAAGATTATTAGTATAACAGTCATAACTAAAAGCTAAACCCATTCTTACTTAAAAGTAACTAAACTTTCATAAAATTTATAACATGTTGAGTCAACCTTAGTATGAAATTATTGTGATTTTCAAGCATTATATGTGACCCCATTTTTTGTTATTAGCAGTGATCACTCTCAACAGGTTATACTGAGCTCAGGCAACTGCAGCGGAACACAGCGATGAACATCAAACCTGTAAGTTATCTCTCAAGTTCCAAAATGTTTTATTACTCGTGAATATTTCAGAATATAAGTTAGAGGCAAAATGTTTGTTCTAATTTTTGTTATTAAAATAAATTCAATTATTGCTTTCCACCTATCACAGTTTGCTATCTGGAACTCTTTCCTACAATGGCAGGTGTTGTTGGTGATAGTGTTGGTGTTGGGAATGGTGTCGGCGGCACCGCAGGGGACTGCATGGCATAGGCATTATCCCGGTGAGAGGCACTACGGTGCCACACATTATCGTTTACACGACTTTGGAAAGACAGGATTCCATATTGCTTATGACGGCCTTCCTCGCCATCATTCCCACCCACACGCTGCCCTGGAAACACCTCAGTAGTATATCTTACGCAGGTGAGTAACACACATTTCTCTCTCTCTGTCTCTGTCTCTCTCTGTCTGTCTGTCTGTCTGTCTGTCTGTCTGTCTGTCTCTCTCTCTCTCTCTCTCTCTCTCTCTCTCTCTCTCTCTCTCTCTCTCTCTCTCTCTCTCTCTCTCTCTCTCTCTCTCTCACACACACACACACACTTTCTCTCGCTAACCTTAACTCAGGGTTTGACTAATAAATTGCTTAAAAGTCCCATTCGGTACACGTTTCTCATGTTTATGTTCACAGGAATGTGACGGCGATGAAGATGAATTAAATGACGATCATTATGAGGGAGACGAAAATGAAGATGACGAGGAACATGACAGAGACGAGGAAGAATAAGCAGACGAGGAATATGACAACAATGAAGATGAATAAACTGACAGTGAAAGAATGTTTCAGTAAACATCGGCTGACCTGAGGACCTTCACTCACAGCTGTAGCTCAGGTAAACAAAAACAAAATGATGTAAAACAAGAAAATGATGTAAAACAAGAAAATGATGTAGAATGTAAGAAAATTAGGAATAGGACCTAAAATAATGTACTGGACTAAAAAATAATGTACTGGACTAAAAAATAATGTACTGGACTAAAAAATGATGTACTGGACTAAAAAAATGATGTACTGGACTAAAAAAATGATGTACTGGTCTAAAAAAATGATGTACTGGTCTAAAAAAATGATGTACTGGTCTAAAAAAATGATGTACTGGACTAAAAAATAATGTACTGGACTAAAAAATAATGTACTGGACTAAAAAATAATGTACTGGACTAAAAAATAATGTACTGGACTAAAAAATGATGTACTGGTCTAAAAAAATGATGTACTGGACTAAAAAAATAATGTACTGGACTAAAAAATAATGTACTGAACTAAAAAATAATGTACTGGACTAAAAAATAATGTACTGGACTAAAAAATAATGTACTGGACTAAAAATGATGTACTGGACTAAAAAATAATGTACTGGACTAAAAAATAATGTACTGGACTAAAAATGATGTACTGGACTAAAAAATAATGTACTGGACTAAAAAATAATGTACTGGACTAAAAAATAATGTACTGGACTAAAAAATGATGTACTGGACTAAAAAAATGATGTACTGGACTAAAAAAATGATGTACTGGACTAAAAATTGGTCTACTGGACTAATAAAATGATGTACTGGACTAAAAATTGATCTACTGGACTAAAAAGATGATGTACTGGACTAAAAAAATTATGTACTGGACTAAAAATAATGTACTGGGCTAAAAAAATGATGTACTGGACTAAAAATGATGTACTGGACTAAAAAATGATGTACTGGACTAAAAATGATGTACTGGACTAAAAAATGATGTACTGGACTAAAAATGATGTACAGGACTAAAAAATGATGTACTGGACTAAAAATGATGTACTGGACTAAAAAATAATGTACTGGACTAAAAATGATGTACTGGACTAAAAAATGATGTACTGGACTAAAAAATGATGTACTGGACTAAAAATGATGTACTGGACTAAAAATGATGTACTGGACTAAAAAAATGATGTACTGGACTAAAAAATGATGCACTGGACTAAAAAAATGATATACCGGACTAAAAAATGATGTACTGGACTAATAAATAATGTACTGGACTAAAAAAATGATGTACTGGACTAAAAAAATGATGTACTGGACTAAAAATTGATCTACTGAACTAAAAAAATAATGTACTGGACTAAAAATTGATCTACTGGACTAAAAAAATGATGTACTGGACTAAAAAATGATGTACTGGACTAAAAATGATGTACTGGACTAAAAAAAAGATGTACTGGACTGAAAATGATGTACTGGACTAAAAAATGATGTACTGGACTAAAAATGATGTACTGGACTAAAAATGATGTACTGGACTAAAAAAATGATGTACTGGACTAAAAATGATGTACTGGACTAAAAATGATGTACTGGACTAAAAAATAATGTACTGGACTAAAAATGATGCACTGGACTAAAAAATGATGTACTCAACTAAAAAATGATGTACTGGACTAAAAATGATGTACTGGACTAAAAATGATGTACTGGACTAAAAAAATGATGTACTGGACTAAAAAATGATGTACTGGACTAAAAAAATTATATACTGGACTAAAAAATGATGTACTGAACTAAAAAAATGATGTACTGGACTAAGAAAATGATGTACTGGACTAAAAATGATGTACTGGACTAAAAAATGATATACTGGATTAAAAATGATATACTGGACTAAAAATGATGTACTGGACTAAAAAAAATTATGTACTGGACTAAAAAGGATGTACTGGACTAAAAAATGATGTACTGGACTAAAAATGTACTGGACTAAAAAATGATGTACTGGACTAAAAATGATGTACTGGACTAAAAAATAATGTACTGGACTAAAAAAATGATGTACTGGATTAAAATATGATGTACTGGACTAAAAATGATGTACTGGACTAAAAATGATGTACTGGACTAAAAATGATGTACTGGACTAAAAAATAATGTACTGGACTAAAAAATAATGTACAGGACTAAAAATGATGTACTGAACTAAAAAATGATGTACTGGACTAAAAAATGATGTATTGGATTTAAAAATGATGTACTGGATTTAAAAATGATGTACTGGATTTAAAAAATGATGTACTGAACTAAAAAATGATGTACTGGATTAAAAAATGATGTACTGGACTAAAAAATGATGTACTGGACTAAAAAATGATGTACTGGACTAAAAAATGATGTACTGAACTAAAAAATGATGTATTGGATTTAAAAATGATGTACTGGATTTAAAAATGATGTACTGGATTTAAAAAATGATGTACTGAACTAAAAAATGATGTACTGGATTAAAAAATGATGTACTGAACTAAAATATGATGTACTGAATTTAAAAATGATGTACTGGACTAAAAAATGATGTACTGGATTAGAAAATAATATACCGGATTGTAATACGACGTACTGGAATATAAAATGACGTACATTCTGCTGCAATTTATGTCAAAAATCGAACTGTTGTTTAAGTGGAGAGAACGTATAGTTACTATTATTATTATTATTATTATTATTATTATTATTATTATTATTATTATTATTATTATTATTATTATTATTATTGTTGTTGTTTTTGTTATATTATTATTATTATTAATATTATTATTATTATTAATATTATTATTATTATTATTATTATTATTATTATTATTATTATTATTATTATTATTATTATTATTATTATTATTAATGTTTTTGTTATTATTATTATTATTATTATAGCATTATTATTATTATTATTATTAATTTTGTGAAGTACTAAACTCATAGGAGCCACAAAGTACTTATAAAATAGAAGGTAGTCAGTTTTGATCCGAGGAAGGGGACAATAGCTCCAGTTCCATGGACCAAGAACCCTTGAAAACCAGAAAGTCACCACAACCTTAATTACCTTACTATAAAAAGTAAATTTATGATGAAAAGATTTAGGGTTGTTAAAAGTCATAGTATAAAATACACTTTAGGGCATTATTTTAGGTTATTTTAAGGTATTATTTTAGGATGTATTGTATAGCTGTTTTATGTAAAATATTAACAATGTCCCAAGATATATATTTTAGTTTTTTTTTTTTAACATCCAGGAATGGAAATGTTTTGTGGTGTGATGTTGTTGTTGTGGATCTTTTGCTAACTTGGTCATCTAGTGCAGAGTTTACCTGACATGATCAACAGCCGAAGGACCCGGGTTCAATCCGGGGGCAGGTGAAGTCTTTTGGCATGTTTCATTACACTTACATCATATCATCATTCGCTGCCTGGATGAGGTAGAGTGCGGTTGTGCTTTGCACCCCTCTACTGTTTTCCCAGACGAGCTACTCAGACAACGGCGCTAGGTGTGCGCCGGAGAGTGAATAATGTGGGCATTGAGCTCACTAGTGGGGCTTTAACGCCTACGTCAGTCGATGTGTTATTGCTCAAAATTATAAGAGAGACATACGGCATCAGAGACGAGGATTTGTATGGAGTGGCACTGAATGGTGTTTATAGAATATCCGTGAAAGTGCTAACTGCTCAACTGTACGAGGCGTTGATGGATCGTTTCCCAGATGTCAGTATTAACGTAACACCGGCAGTGATAGTCAGGTTGACGGATGTATCAAGACATTATTCGTGGGTCAAGCTCCGCAACGTGCCTTTTGAGGCTGATGAAGCAGATATTAGAAATGTTTTCGAAAGATATGGGACTGTACATCTAGCCCAACCTGAAAAATGGGTAAAAGGAGCTTACGCAGGATTTCCTGAGGGTACTTTCAATCTCAAGATGACGCTGAGACATCCTATACCCTCGTATGTATATCTCGAAGAGTTTAAAACCCAGGTAATGGTGGCGTATGCTGGGCAGAGGCGTACGTGCCGACTGTGTGGCGAATATGACCATATAGCGGCAGATTGTGGCAAGCAGAATATGGCTCCTGGGCCAGCAAGGGGCGGAGCACCTGCGCATGAGAAAACGATGCCTGAGGAAGAATGAGGGAAAGGAGGAGGGCATGGTGGCACGAATAGTGAAGAGGTGGTGGCTCCTCCTGTGGAATCTGAAGGAGAAGTGGTGATTCATGAATCAACCAGCCCATTAACAGTACAGTTGTCGAGTGAGGAGGTGCAAGTGGGCGCAGAAGTGAAAGCTATGGAGGAGGAGTTGGAGACGGTGATACAGGCTATGTTACAGTCTACGGAGGTGGAGAGTCGCAGTGAGCAGGTACCTGGGATCAGGGCGGAAGGAGGTGTGTGCGGGAGGAGGGAGGACCAGGTGGCACCTGTGATGGGCAGTGCGAGTGCCATGGAAGGACATGGAGGCGACTTAAGGGTGGTAGAGGTGGAAATCCATTGTGAGGACTCCCAGGACACAGATATGGAGACTGAGGGAGCTATGAGGAAAAGGGCGACGGCGTCAGATTCGGACGATGTTCTGACGCCGGCGCAAAGGCCTGGGAAAAAGGCATGGGGTTATGGTACCCAGAGTGACTCTAAGAGAGGGCCACAACAGAAGGCGGGGGGATGGTTGGGAAGGAGGGCGGAGTACGTGGCAAAGGCAATGCCCAGGGGAATGGTCAGAAAGGGAAGAGTCTTGAAATGAGGCGGAGAGGGAAACCTTAAACCGGCCTCAGGTGTGTAACAATAAATATTAATGTTCTGTGTGATGGTGTTAAACGTGAGTGTTTCCGGATGTTTTTGAATAGATACAAGGTTGACGTAGCTTTTGTGCAGGAACCAATTTTAAACTTGGTCGTGAATTAGTGGTGCCTGGGTACCAGGCTTATGCATTGCCGTCTGAGCGTTTAAAAGGAGGATTGGGTGTGTTGATCAAGGAGGTGAGCCCATTTGTATTGGACAGGAAAGAAGGGGGGGAGGGGGAGAGTATTACATGTGGAAGGATGGTGGATGGGAGAGAGAGTGGCGTTTGTGTGTGTGTATGCCCCAGCAGAAAGTGACATGAAAGTAAAGACGGATTTTGTGTGGGAGGAACTTGTGTACTTCCTAAGCACGTTACCGTCTGTGGCGATTGTGTGTGGGGGGGGGATTGGAATTGTGTAGTTAAGAGGGTAGACGTGGAACCCAGAGGAGCGGGATATTTTTCCTCAGTCTTAGGGGGCCTGTTTAGAGATCTTCAGTTACGTGATGCTTTTGGGGGAGGTCTGTGGGAGGTGGAACATACTTTTATAAGGCGGGGATACGCGGTTCGTTTGGACAGGTTGTATTTATCTCAGAGGGTTTTGGTAGAGTCTTTTAAATCTATTGAGATGGTGTCTTCCGATCATAGGGCGGTAATAGTGAAGGTGGGGTGGGATGCTTTGGCTTGTAGGCAGGGAAGCTATTGGAAACTGCATACGATGGTTTTGGGGGATGGGGAGGGAGTGGAAGGTTTTGTAGTATTTTGGGAACAGCTTTGTGCAGAGAGAAGGACTGAGGAGGATGTGGTTGGCTGGTGGGATAGTGTGGCTAAGGTAAGAATACGTCAATTTTATGTGAGGTAGGGCAAACGCATTAATCAATTGCGGTGTGGTTTGTCAAATTATTTAGAATCTAGATTACGGGATTGCTACCCGGGGGGGGGGGGGCGGTGGCGGGGGTGTACCCTGTGGAGGAAATACAAATGTTGAAGGAGAGGATAAAGAATTTGCAAGAAGAGCGTTTTGCAGTGGTACGAGTACAAGTGGGGCTGGACGAAGTACTCTGGGGCGACAAGCCATCGGCTTTCGTGCTGCGAGGTACGACAGCAAACAACTACAATACCGGGATTGCAAGTCATTTCTTCGGTGGGGGGGTTTTCGAGAGGGCGAGGTATTATGGGAAACAACGGGGATGAGTGTGTATGCAGATAGATGGTTTGAGGAGTACAGGAAAAGTAGTGCCGTGGATGGCGAGGTTCTTGGGCAGGTATGTGAGTATGTGCCATGCAAACTAGGGAGGAGTGATCGGGAGGCACTGGCTGGGGTCATTGAGGAGGAGGAAGTATGGAGAGCCCTTATGGACATGAGGAAGGAAAGGCGCCTGGGATAGATGGTTTACCAAGCGAATTTTATGTGCAACACTGGGGTCTGCTAAGGGGTTTCCTAGTAAGGTTAATGAATGCCATGAAAGACGGAGGTAAGATGGGAGAATCGCAGGCAACGGCGGTGGTGGTGTTGGTCCCGAAGGGTAAAAAGCAGAGTACCCTTCAGGATTACCGAGCCATTTCGTTGCTTTGTGCTGATTATAAGCTGTTCGCGAAAATTCTTGGGAATAGGCTTAAATGTGTTGTGGGGAGGGTGGTGTTTGAGTCTCAGTTTGGGTTGCCGGGTAGGTAAATGGTTGAGGGCCACGGGATCATAAAGGGGTTCCTGGAGGACGTGGAAGGGAGCAGAGGGGCGTTGTTGGCATTGGATTGGCAAAGGGGTTATGACAGGGTGGAAAGAGGGGCTTTGCGGGATATTCTCCTCAGTCAGGGGTTTGGCGAAGAAATAGTGGGGTGGGTGGATACGTTGTACTTAGGAGCGAAGGTAAGGGTGCAAATCAATGGGTGTGTGAGGGAGGGAGTCAACATGGAGCGGGGGCTTCGACAGGGTTGTCCAGTATCGCAACTTTTATTTGCATGTGTTCAGGATCCTTTTTATAGGATGGTGGAGGATCGTCTACAGAATGGGGGGGGGGACGGTGTGCAGAAGCCTTGGCCTGGCTTGGTGGGCTATGTTGACGATACAACTATTTTGGTGTGTGAGGAGACACAGTTAGAAGTTTTAGGGGAAGTTGTACATATGTTTGGGAGAGCTACTGGGATGAAGGTAAATCTGGAGAAGTCAATGATAATGGGGCTGGGAGAGTGGGCAGGGAGATTAGAATGGGGGTGTGATGTCGTGCAGCGTCGGACTGGGAGTCTAAAAAATCTGTGGGGTCATATATGAGGCTGACCTGAGTGCTGCAAGCGTCAATAATTCGAATAGGATGGTGGAACAGGTGCAGCGACGTTTGGGAATGCTGCGACCTCACCATTTAAGAAATATTCACGAGTAAATATAACAGGTTTGATGTTCATCGCTGTGTTCTGCTGCAGTTGCCTGAGCTCAGTATAACCTGCTGAGAGTGATCACTTGCTTATAGCAAAAAATGGGGTCACATATAATGCTTGAAAATCACAATAATTTCACACTAAGGTTGACTAAATATGTTATAAATTTTATGAAAGTTTCGTCACTTTTAAGTAAAAATGGGTTTAGCTTTTAGTTATGACTGTAATACTAATAATCTTATGGAAGAATTGACGGATATAACTTTAACACCAGAATACACACTAACGTGTCTTGACTGCTGTCTTGAGTGAAGGTGACTGTCTTGACTTGTCTGAGGTTAGAGGGTTTGTCTTAACCAACAAAATATCGTGGAGGACAATGATGATGCATCCTGAACTCTGGGTTTATATTAAGAAAGTCTGTTGAGGTACCAGTTAACAGCTAATATCCAAACAAAGTTTCTCACTGATATAAGAAAGAAATTTTTGAATTATCAAGTAGATACAAGCTCAAGTGAAGACAAAACAATAAATTTGCGATGTGAGAGACGAGTAAACTTTGTATATAGCGTAGCACAAACATATAAGCTGATAACTCGATATGTAGGTAATGCATTACAATTATCAAGGATGACAAGAATGATGCAACGGATAGCTGTGTCGATACACTGTATTCTGATAAAGGCGTTTTTTTCTAGTGGCATAAATGGTTAATCGTCTAATTTCCAGTGAAATAAACATTATATTGTTTTACATTCTGTACCTTCTTTGTATTGTATAAAGTGTTTCAGCCACGAGGTTAATAGCAACACGAAGCTTTTATCATGTACACCGACAAAAGAGAGACCGGCATTCAAGTACCAGACCTGCTGCCAGACGTGAACCAGACATGAGACGTTTTCCACTACAATGAAATAACTGACCTTCATATCAGCTGCACCAGTGTTCAACGGGAAGACAACATGGCAGAAAACCTGATCAACAAAACTCCAAGAAATGACAGGTCTGTAGGACTTTTTTCCTCAGTGCCAAACGAGGGAAAGAATTGAGCATTTCAACATGGCTGACCGGCATCCAAACAGCAGCTACTGCCAGACGTACAACTAGCGAAATGAAATTTTCATCTTTACTGACGTTCATCTCTTGACAGTAGCATCATATCTGTACCACCATCATATCACCTGTACCAGTGCTAACGAGAGGGAAACACAGGAGACATCGTCAAATCAACAGTACAAATCTCCAAGGTTATAGGACGGTTATCCCTCAGTGCCAGTCGTGGGGAAGAAGTGAATAGTTAAACAGTCAAGGTCAATGTTTTAGTAGCTGACCTATATTCAGCTGACCTATATTCAGCTGACCAGTGTACAGTAAGAGAATCATAGCAGAAAACGCCAAATATATCTATAAACTCAAGGAAAGTCAGGTTGTAGGTGGCGTTTACTTCCCTCAGTGTTTTAAAAATGGCCAAGTCAGCAGACCAGGTCAGGAGTCAACAACACGACACAACCCCCGATAAATGGAATTGAGGTGGATTTGGAAGGATAAAACCATTAATTAAACCTTTCTGGTCTACCAGAATGGAAAGGAGTTAGAAGTTAATTGGTGAAGCCGGACTGTGAAGTGAGGTGAGAAGGGGAATGTGTAATAAGGGGTTAACTGAAAGGGGTGTGTTAAGTTAAGGGAAAAGTGAGCAGTGAAGAGGGTTTTGAAGAAGAAAATTTACTAGTAATTCAGTGGTGATTGCTAAAGCAGATACTAAGTGTACTAGGGACTGGAAAAGAGAAATAAATATTATTGTATATGAGTAAAAGAGGGAAGAGTGAAAATGGCAGGCATTAGGGGGGTACAGGCTGCCATAATTATATTTATCTTTCTTCTTCATTTCCATGAAGAAGGAAATCAGTCATGGGGGCTGGAAAAGGTGAATGGAGTAACAGCGCCCTGGACAGTAAAAGCCCAACAGTTGCTATCCTACCAGAAAAGTAAATGTCACTATCACTGCAAGGTATGGCAACACTGCATACCCAAACAAAAACAGTGGCACACAGCTCTTATTGTAGCGCTCTTAAGTGGGGATATCCAAATTAATCCAGGACCTCAAACTATTGTGCAGAGGCACAATAGTCGTTTTGATAAGGACCTGCCTCACATGAGCCAGTAGGCCTTCTGCAGTGTTCCTCCATTCTTATGTTCTTATGTTCTTATAATGACGGTCTAGTAGCTAGGAATGATAACCTTAACTCCATATGTAATGCATACATAGGTCAATGTGAGACAATACAGCCATTATTATCTCAAACACTACCAACAGGTACATACACTGTACTAAAGCATGCATGAAAAACAGAAAAGGCACCCTATGTAAAATGTGTAAGACACTGGTCAGAGAAATAGCAAGCATCGAACTTAAGCTAAAGGAATCTTATAGGAGTCAGGAATCGCGGGAAGAACTAAAAGCCATAAACGAAATCGAAAGAAACCCAAAGTATTTCTTCTCCTATGCCAAATCAAAGTCGAGAACAACGTCCAGTATTGGGCCCCTACTTAAACAAGATGGGTCCTACACAGATGACAGCAAGGAAATGAGTGAGCTACTCAAGTCCCAATATGACTCAGTTTTTAGCAAGCCGCTAACCAGACTGAGAGTCGAAGATCAAAATGAATTTTTTATGAGAGAGCCACAGAATTTGGTTAACACAAGCCTATCCGATGTTATCCTGACGCCAAATGACTTCGAACAGGCGATAAATGACATGCCCATGCACTCTGCCCCAGGGCCAGACTCATGGAACTCCGTGTTCATCAAGAACTGCAAGAAGCCCCTATCACGAGCCTTTTCCATCCTGTGGAGAGGGAGCATGGACATGGGGGTCGTCCCACAGTTACTAAAAACAACAGACATAGTCCCACTCCACAAAGGGGGCAGTAAAGCAACAGCAAAGAACTACAGACCGATAGCACTAACATCCCATATCATAAAAATCTTTGAAAGGGTCCTAAGAAGCAAGATCACCACCCATCTAGAAACCCATCAATTACACAACCCAGGGCAACATGGGTGTGAGGGAAAAGTTCAATAGATAGGAGTAGAGAGGGAGTATATAGTAACAATAGTTTCATTGCCGGCTACTTGTTAAGGTAGGGTAAGTCAAACTCCCACTATTCCCGCCTTTTTTCCCCTCCCCGAAAGTGATAGTTTGACTGCCGGCTGCTTGTTAAGGTAGGGTCAGTCTAGCTCCCGCTATCCCTTCCCCTCCTTCTTCCCCCCTCCCCATGGGTTTAGAACAGGTCGCTCCTGTCTGTCTCAACTATTGGACCACTACGACAAGGTCCTAAATGCACTAGAAGACAAAAAGAATGCAGATGTAATATATACAGACTTTGCAAAAGCCTTCGACAAGTGTGACCATGGCGTAATAGCGCACAAAATGCGTGCTAAAGGAATAACAGGAAAAGTCGGTCGATGGATCTATAATTTCCTCACTAACAGAACACAGAGAGTAGTCGTCAACAGAGTAAAGTCCGAGGCAGCTACGGTGAAAAGCTCTGTTCCACAAGGCACAGTACTCGCTCCCATCTTGTTCCTCATCCTTATATCCGACATAGACAAGGATGTCAGCCACAGCACCGTGTCTTCCTTTGCAGATGACACCCGAATCTGCATGACAGTGTCTTCCATTGCAGACACTGCAAAGCTCCAGGCAGACATCAACCAAATCTTTCAGTGGGCTGCAGAAAACAATATGAAGTTCAACGATGAGAAATTTCAATTACTCAGATATGGTAAACATGAGGAAATTAAATCTTCATCAGAGTACAAAACAAATTCTGGCCACAAAATAGAGCGAAACACCAACGTCAAAGACCTGGGAGTGATCATGTCGGAGGATCTCACCTTCAAGGACCATAACATTGTATCAATCGCATCTGCTAGAAAAATGACAGGATGGATAATGAGAACCTTCAAAACTAGGGAGGCCAAGCCCATGATGACACTCTTCAGGTCACTTGTTCTATCTAGGCTGGAATATTGCTGCACACTAACAGCACCTTTCAAGGCAGGTGAAATTGCCGACCTAGAAAATGTACAGAGAACTTTCACGGCGCGCATAACGGAGATAAAACACCTCAATTATTGGGAGCGCTTGAGGTTCCTAAACCTGTATTCCCTGGAACGCAGGAGGGAGAGATACATGATTATATACACCTGGAAAATCCTAGAGGGACTAGTACCGAACTTGCACACGAAAATCACCCACTACGAAAGCAAAAGACTTGGCAGACGATGCACCATCCCCCCAATGAAAAGCAGGGGTGTCACTAGCACGTTAAGAGACCATACAATAAGTGTCAGGGGCCCGAGACTGTTCAACTGCCTCCCAGCACACATAAGGGGGATTACCAACAGACCCCTGGCAGTCTTCAAGCTGGCACTGGACAAGCACCTAAAGTCAGTTCCGGATCAGCCGGGCTGTGGCTCGTATGTTGGTTTGCGTGCAGCCAGCAGCAACAGCCTGGTTGATCAGGCTCTGATCCACCAGGAGGCCTGGTCTCAGACCGGGCCGCGGGGGCGTTGACCCCCGGAACTCTCTCCAGGTAAACTCCAGGTAAAGTACGCATGAAAAACAGAAAAGGCACCTTATGTAAAATGTGTAAGGGGTGGGTGCATGATGGGTGTATGTACAATTATAGTAACGGTGCCAGAATTCATTTTGTGTGTAACAAATGCACTTTGGCACAGTTACCCTTTAGCAATGATGACATTGATTTACCTAATTTTAATACAAATGACCCATTGCCATATATTGATGATTATGATTGTTTTATGAAAACAGGCCTTCACTTTATTCATGTCAACGCAAGATCACTTCTTCCTAAATTGGCAGAGATTAGGATTCTAGCTAACAAAATTAAGGCGGCAGTTATAACCATCTCTGAATCTTGGTTGGATGATACGGTGACTGACGACGAGGTCAAAATAGAAGGTTACAATATAAAACGCTTAGATAGGAACAGAAAGGGTGGTGGAGTATGTGCCTACATTAGAAATGACTTAGCTTACAACCCAAGACCTGATTTAAATAACATTAAACTGGAGATTCTATGGTTTGAAGTGCTGCTGCCCAAGACCAAACCCATCTTAGTAGGAACTAGTTATCGCCCTCCTACCCAGGACCAGTTCTTAGAAGACTTTTCCAGAGTCTTGTCCGGAGTTGAAAACAATTGCGAGACAATAATACTGGGCGACTTCAATATCTGTTTTCAGCAGCAAAATAACGGGCTATGCAAAAGGTATAAGCAAATTCTAGGTTTAAATAGTTACACTCAACTAATTAATACACCAACCTGGATCACACAGTTCTCAGCCACCCTAATTGACCACATACTTTGTAACCGCGCTGAGAACATTAGTCAGTCAGGCGTCATTACCACAGGTCTTAGTGATCATTTCATCATTTACTGCACCAGGAAAATCACTAGGGATAGGATAGGCCTACACAGGACAATAAAAATGAGGTCAACTAGAAACTACAGTAAAGAAACACTGGTAAATAGGCTACACAATTGTGACTGGACAGAGATAACAAGTTGCACGGACGTAAACGATGCCTGGGAAAAAATCAAAACAATGTTCACTACCATCCTTGATAATATTGCACCAGTTAAAGAGGCTAGGATTAAACGAAGAACTGAACCCTGGATGACTACTGAGATATTAGATAATATGAAATTCAGAGACCAGCTGCTAAAAAGATTTAAAGCAAGCAGACAGGATATTGCAGCACTAAATGAATTCCAAAGGGTGAGGAACAGAGTACAGAGACTTATAAAAGGAGCAAAGGCAAAGCACTATTGCTCAAAAATTGAAGAGTATAAGCATAACCCCAGAAAGCTCTGGCAACAACTAAAACAGTTGGGGTATAGCGATAAGCCAGTAGATAGGTCTAACATAGTACTCACTATCGATAATGAGGTATGCCACGAAACATCTAAGGTGGCAAATTGCTTTAATTCCTACTACACATCTGTTGCATCAACACTAGTAAGTAAACTACCAGCTGCATCAAATACCTTTAACACAGACTCTGATAAGTTTCAAACATACTATACCAATAAAGGGGTAACCCCAAACAGTTGTCAACTAGTAAGTGTATCTCATGACTTCATTCAAAAAGAACTAAGCAGGTTAAACCCACCTAAGAGCACAGGCCCTGATAACATCCCGTCTAAGTTCCTAAAAGATGGTGCTTCTGAACTGTCAATCCCTATTGCTCACATAATAAATCTATCAATCACCACTAATACCGTACCGGAGGGGTTCAAGGAGGCCAGAGTTACTCCTATCTTCAAGAAAAATAATAGGTCTGATGTAAGCAACTATAGGCCTGTTAGTATACTCAGTATAATATCTAAAATTCTGGAGAGGGCGGTGTATTCTCAAGTAGTTAAGTACCTTAATGACAACAGCATTCTCCATAGCTATCAATCGGGCTTTAGAAGATCCTACTCAACCGACACCTCCCTTATTAATCTGATGGATTACCTGAGAACTGAAATGTCAAAGGGGAACCTCATAGGTATGGTAACCTTAGACCTGCAAAAGGCCTTCGATACTGTCAACCACAATATATTATGTAAGAAACTTCAAGCTATCGGTATAGGTTCTGTAGACTGGTTTAAGTCCTACCTTAGCAACAGGAGACAAATAGTCAAAATCAACAAAACGGAATCAGAACCCCTGCCGATAACATGTGGAGTTCCCCAAGGTAGTAAACGTTCTCCTGCCAAGCATTATCAGGGATGGTCATGGCATCCCCAATGAAGAGTTGTATGGGGTGGCGCTGAATGGTATGTCAAGGGTCTTCCTGAAGTTCATGAGGGCTGACTTCTACTCTACCATCGTCGACGAATTTCAAGAAAGGAGGATGAGTATCAATTCAGCAGTGGAAGTATTCTTGCATGATGTGTCTAAGTATTTTACTTGGGTGAAGGTACGGAATGTACCTTTTGAAGCAACAGCATACAGCCTACAAGATGTGTTCAGTGGTTATGGGACTGTACACTCGGCGAGCATGGGAATGTGGAGGGACGGCCCTTACGAGGGGATGCCGGAAGGATCCTTCACACTGAAAATGACCCTGAGGAGGCCGATACCATCATATGTCACATTGCATAGCCATAGAACTCAGGTTTTTGTACACTATGCGGGGCAGAGGAAGACGTGCCGTTTATGTGACTCTTATGAGCACATGGCGGCACAATGCCCCAGGAGACAGGGCCCTAGGGGTCAAGAGAAACCTTCTGAAGACACGCAGTTAGAAACCTTGGGCGTTGTGACGGGTGGAGTGGAAAGCCGGGGTAAGGGCCTGTGGAGTGAGGAGGTCGAAAGAGCAGAGGTGGTTTTGGAGATGTGTGTTACACTACCAGTGGAAACGGGGGGGAAGGGGAGGGAATATCGCTGCCAGAAAGACCGTTAGGTACTACAGATTCAGCCCAAGAAGGGATGTTGGAGGCTATGCTGAAGGATTTTTTGGAAGAGTCGGAGCATGGTGTGGAAGGTGACGTGAGGTTAGGTGATGTCAAGGTGATGGACGAACAGAAACGGGGTAAGGAAGACTTGAGTGAGGTTCGAATGGAGAGCAATGTGGTGGTGGAGGTCCATCAAGAATATGTGGTTGAAGAAGATGTGTGTGTGTAGAGGGAAGCTCCGGCAAGAGATAAGCGGGGGCATCAGACATGGACGAGGTCCTCACACCAGCGCAGAGGCCTGGGAAGAAGATTTGGGCAGCTGTGGTGGAAACGGCGAGACCGGGAGGAGGGGGGGGGGGCAATGGGAAGACCGGCAGGAAGGGACAGGGAGGGGTTGGAGGGCAGGAACGAGGGATTGATAGAGATGGACCGAGACCTATGAAAGGAGGACCAAGTAAGCCTCAGCGGCACAGGGGTAAGCCGCCTTTCTAGTAAAATTCAGGTGTGTAACTTTCAATGTAAACAGTCTTAAAACCGAGGTCAAGAGGATATGGTTAGAGTGGGTTTTGAGGAGATTTATTATTGATGTTTGTTTTTTTGCAGGAACATAACCATAGGTTAGGATGTGAGTTGTTGTTGAAAGGTTATGGTTGTTTACCAGTGATGCTTTGAGATTGAAAGGAGGTGTGGCTGTGGCAGTAAAGGAGACCAGTCCTTTGCGTATCCTGGGTTGGAAGGAGGGTGGGTGGGAGGGTTGTCAGGGTGGATGGGTTTTGGGGGGCCGGGAGGGTTTGTTTTGTAGGTGTGTACATGACAGCAACTAGTAACGCTAGAGTGAAAGTGGATTTTGTATGCGATGTTTTGGTATATCACTTGAGAGGTTTACCTGCTTTAACGGTGATTGGTGGGGATTGGAACTGCGTAATTAGGAACGGTGATGTGGTTCCGAGGGGGGTGGGTTGTGTTTTGGGGGTTCTGAGAGATGTTTTGCGAGATGTAGGATTGGTAGATGTGGTGGGGAGTAGGGGATATGGAGTAGAGCACACTTTTATTCGTAGGGGATATGAGGCACGGTTAGATAGGATTTATGTTAGGCAGGGAATAGATGTGGAGAGGGTGAGGACTATAGATGTGGGTTTTTCTGATCATCGTGCTGTTATAGCAGATTTGAGGGTAGATGGTATAGTGAGAGTTTATGCGGGATACTGGAAATTGAATGTGAGGCTACTTAGGGACGAGGGTGACGCTACAGGATTTGAAGATTGGTGGAAATCCTTTTGGGAGACTAGGAATATGGAGATGGATTTGCTGGATTGGTGGGAAATGAGGGGTAAAGTTGGAATCACGGATTTTTTTTAAAGTACGGGGTAAGGAGATGGCGAGGTGGAGTTATGGTCTACAAAATTATCTTGAAGGTCAGTTAAATGACTGTTATGCAGGGGAACGGGTGGGGCGGAGTGAGGACATGGAACGCTTGCGAAATAGGTTGGCGGAAATTCACAATGAAAAGTTTGAGGCAATTAAAGTTAGGGCGGGGTTGGAGGATGTTTTAAGGGTGGATAGGCCATCGGGTTTTGTACTAAGAAGGTTTAAGGAACGGCAGGCGAAAACCACCTTGGCGTATATTGAGGCAGGTACAGGGGGAGGGGGTTTGAGGAGGGTCAAGGCCTATCCACCATGGAAAATATTAGTTTGTATGCCGATTTTTGGTTTAGGGAGAAATGGGGGAGGGTTGGCAGGGGAGTGGGTGAGGGACGTTTTGGGGATGAAGGGTTTAATAGGGTACAAGTGAGCAGGACAGTGACAGACTCGAGAGTAGTATTAGTGTAGCGGAGGTGGAGGAGGCAGTTTTTGGGCTGTGCCAGGGTAAAACCCCAGGCATAGACGGCATACCAAATGATTTTTATAGGTGTCATTGGGGGAGTGTACAGCATTGTCTGGTGGGGGTTTTGAATATTATGTTAAGTAGTGGGAGGATGGGAAAATCGCAAAGAACGGGTGTCACAGTTTTAGTGCCCAAAAAGAAGGAATGCCGAATTTTGAATGATTACCGTGCAATTACGTTAATGTGCTCGGATTACAAGATTTTTGCTAAGATTTTGGGCAACAGAATGAGGAAAGTGTTGGGTTTAGTGTTACATAGGGGGCAGTTGGGAATTCCGGGGAGAAGGATGAGGGATGGACTTGGTTTTATTAGGGATTTTCTAGAGAGTTGTACAGGAGGGGGAATACTAGGTTTAGATTGGGAGAACGCATATGATTGCGTGGACAGAGATTTCTTAGGAGTTTGCTTAGAGAGGTTGGGGTTTCGGGAGGGGGTAGTGAGGTGGGTGAACACTGTATGCTGAGACGGAGGTGAGGGTACAGGTCAATGGGAGGTTGGGTGAAAGTGTACCGATGGAGAGAGGTTTGAGGCAGGGCTGCCCCCTGTCGCAGCTGCTCTTTGCATGTGTGCAGAATCCTTTTTATGAGTCTGTTGAGAGGGTGATGGACAAACAGGAGATGGAGGAGGGGTGCAAAGGGGGCATTGTTGGGTATGTGGATGATACTACTGTTTTGCTACGGGGTAAGGAGGAGTTAAGGAGGGTGGGTAGAGTGATTCAGATGCTTGGGATGAATACGGGGATGCGGGTTAATACGGTGAAATCAAGGTTACTAGAGGTGGGAAATTGGAAGGAAGGGGGGGCTTGAGGATGAGGTTAGGATGGATAGTGGTTGACAGAATCAGGGTATGTGGGATATGGTATATGGCGGAGGTGCAGGCATGCAGAAGGGTAAATTCGGAGTCTGTCATGGGTAAGGTGTTAGGTAGACTAGGAGGTTTAAGTGCGAGGGACTTAGCTTTACATCAGAGGGTAGTGGTGGTAAATTCACTTGTCTATAGCAAGGTATGGGGGGGTGGCAGAGATTTTTCCCTTAGAGGTACAGGACATTGTGGAAATGCAGAGGAGGGTGCTAAAGTTTGTGTGGGGATTTGGGAGGGCATGGTTAAGTAAGGAGGTAGTTATGACAGATGTTCGAAGAGGGGGTTTAGGTTTGTTGCCTTTAGGACTGAGAGTAATGACTATATATATCAAGCGGAGGTATATTAGGGAAGGGGGTGTGAGGGGAGCAAAAGTAGGAAGAGTTATGGAGGAGGCACGTAAATGGTGGAGTGGGAAGGAATTGAGGTTTTGTGAAGATATGTTGAGATTTTTATTGACAGTGTAACAGGTGGATAACATCAAAGTGAAAAGGTTGGTGAGGCTAGTGAGAGGTCAGGGAATTATGCAAGGGGTAGCCGTGTATCCAACGTATGATTGGGGGGTTATTTGGAAATATTTTAGTAAGCTTAGGATACCGGCTAGAGTAAGAGAATTAGTGTATCGTTTCATCATGGGGATTCTGGCTTCCAAGGAGGTGTTACGTTGTATGGGGTTTGTGGAAGAGGCTTTTTGTCAGTTTTGTGGTGATGTTGAAACGGCGTTTCATGTGGTGTTCTTTTGTACCTCCTTGGAGGGGGTGAGATCATGGATGGCTGGGGTTATCAGATTGTTTGGGGAGGGGTCGTTTGCCGCTTTTAAGGGCTTTACTACTAGATGTAAAGGGAGTGCCTAGGGATGTGGGAAGGGCTATAATGTATATCATAGTAGATTATTTGGATATCTCATGGGGAATGAGGGGATTAAGGGGTGAAACGAGGATTAAAGCGTTGGCGGCTAGATTCTATAGGACGAAGTGTAGGAATATGCTGGTTTATGGGGCGTCCAGGGAAAAAAGTTTCCCGGAAGGTTATAGGAACCTCACTATGGGTTCCCTTTGTCGGGGTCCCTTAGGATGGACAAAGGGGTGGTCTCCTTATGGGCGGATGTAAAGGGGGAATGGTTTTTTTTGTTTTCCTCTGGAGTTTGTGGTGTGTAAGAGGAAGGTAGTAACAGTTTGGTATGGATGGTACGCTGTTTCACGAGAATGTTTGTCATAGTGAGATGTAAGTGTAGCTTACAAAATTATTTTTTTTAAACCTGATGGTTATGATCACTGTGTTAAAAAATTTCCTTGATAGCCAGGATACCGAGCCCTTAGGATCTCGTTTTTAAGCAATCAGAATGGCAAGTTGGTTTCAACAAACAAAAATTTCTGAGGTACATGTCTATTGTTTTGGGACCGGCAAAATACAGCGGCCCTTATACTTACTACTTTTCTTGTATTATGTTTAACCTCTATTGTCTACTGGAGGTTCTATGTGGTAATTTTTAAGTGTATGTATAGGTCTTGGGTTTATACCATGTTTATTACTGGGTTATACCAAAAAAGTCTTGTGGACAAGATTTTCGGTTAACATACATATGTGGGAGGTTTAATTTATGTGTAAGGTTTGGTTTTAAACCCTTTTGATGTGCCGAGGTTTTTGTTATAAAACCTTGTTTTGGGTTATTTTATTATTGTATGTTACATGTATGTTGTTCTGTTTTCTGTACCTGAATTATTGTACTTGAGGGTTTAACATATTAATAATATTAAAATACTGTTCCTCTATGGTTATTGTGCATAAGGAATCATTCGTTCCTTCCGAATTCCTATTGGTTAGGATATAATGTAACATAACCAATACTCTGTACCTTGTTTTATAGTTGTTATGGTAGCTTTGGTTAGGGTCTTTTTACTTTACTGACATGATATGTGTAGTACATATATTGTGTGTTAAAGGTGGTTATGGTTTTAGTCATGTGTGATAATTTCAACTTTAGTAATCTTGTGATGCTGTACATTTGTACGATATTTTTGTTGTAATAGGTCATGACAGGTACTCATTTTATATTGTTAAACCATGTAATGTTTCATTTTGGTGTGTTTTCTTTGGTTACAATGGCGTGGCGGCAGCTATTAATGACTGTTATACTTTAGTGAGGTTTGTCTCAGCGTGTATTGTTTGCTATAACAGGATATTGTTATAATACTTGTTACCTCCAGGAATAACCTGGTACTAGTAGCGCAAAAGACTGTTTTTGTATTCCTGTACTATTATTATGTATCCTTTGTACTTATGTAAGGTTTTTAATAAAAATATAAAAAAAAATCACCACTAATACCGTACCGGAGGGGTTCAAGGAGGCCAGAGTTACTCCTATCTTCAAGAAAAATAGTAGGCTTGATGTCAGCAATTATAGGCCTGTTAGTATACTCAGTATAATATCTAAAATTCTAGAGAGGGCGGTGTACTCTCAAGTAGTTAAGTACCTTAATGACAACAATATTCTCCATAGCTATCAATCGGGTTTTAGAAGATCTTACTCAACCGACACCTCCCTAATTAATCTGAAGGATTACCTGAGAACTGAAATGTCAAAGGTGAACCTCATAGGTATGGTAACCTTAGACCTGCAAAAGGCCTTCGATACTGTCAACCACAATATATTATGTATGAAACTTCAAGCTATCGGTATAGGTTCTGTAGACTGGTTTAAGTCCTACCTTAGCAACAGAAGACAAATAGTCAAAATCAACAAAACGGAATCAGAACCCCTGCCGATAACATGTGGAGTTCCCCAAGGTAGTATTCTGGGTCCCTTATTATTCTTATGTTATGTCAATGACATGCCTATCAGTGTCAAGTGCAAACTCCTACTGTATGCAGATGACAGTGCTCTGTTAGTGTCAGGTAAAGACCCACAAGATGTAGCTAATGTATTAACACTGGAACTGGAGTCCTGCAGCAAATGGTTAGTAGACAACAAACTATCATTACACCTCGGGAAAACTGAAGTCATTCTCTTTGGCACGAAGCATAAACTGAGAAGGGTAAATAATTTTAATGTCCAGCGTAATGGGGAGCCCATCACTTTGGTTTTATCAGTAAAATATCTGGGAATCCCCTTTGACCCATGTATGTCAGGAGAATTGATAGGGAACAGTGTAGTAAAGAAAGCGAATGCCAGACTGAAATTCCTGTAAAGACAAGCAGTGTCTACCTACTGAGGCTCGCAGGACCCTATGTCTAGCCCTTATACAATGCCATATGGATTACGCTTGCTCTTCATGGTACTCTGCCTTGGCAAAAAAAACTGAAAGATAGACTGCAAATCACCCAGAACAAAATCGTAAGATTCATCCTGGGGCTGGGACCAAGAGAACATGTAGGCCAGGATGAATTACAGCAGTTGGATATGCTGAATATTGAAGACAGAGTAAAACAACTGAAGCTAAATCATGTTTATAAAATTGCTCACAAACAGTGTCCAGAATATCTTGCTGTCAATTCTGTCAAGGCTGGAAACCAAAGCAATCATAGTACGTACTAGGGGGAGAGAGCACAACTTTGTAGTATCCACAGTCATTGGCCAGGCTTCAAACACCTTTTACTGTACAGCAATAAAGGAATGGAACAGACTACCCGCACATGTCAAAGCCAGTCATAACATGAACCAGTTCAAGAAGAGTGCCGAAAGGTGTCTGATGAATGTAGCTACAGAAAGGGAGGGGAATGATTTTCTATTTTTTAGCTAACATACGTGTAAATTTTACCTTATTCCTAGTAATGACCCTCGTATTGTAGATAGTCTTAATGACCCTCGTGTAGTAGATAGTCTTTTTAGTATGATAATAAGATGTTATCTTCATTATAGAATAATAAGAAAATATTATAACCTTTACATTATAATAATAAGGTAAAAGGACCCCAATGGAAATAAGTCACTCGTCTGACTTTTTTGGGTTATCCTAGGTTCTCTACACATATGTAACTGTATTTGTGTATACCTGAATAAACTTACTTACTTACTTATAACACAAGTACCTGCAATAATTCCCGTGGTAACCCAGGCACCAGAACTATTTTGATCAGCCATATTTTCTACCTGTTCTTCAGTGCAATAGTTATATTTAAAATAACTGAAATATAAATCAACAAAATATAAGCAAAATATTAATAAACACGAAACAACTTACAAACCGTGTTTGTGTTAGAAATCTCCCTGATCATTTGTTACTAAGTCTACGTAGATGTAAACTTCTGGTATAAATGGACTGATCTTGAGTAATGCAGTGTATATAATGTAGGCCTAATGAAACATGCCAAAACGTCTTCACTCGCTCTGAGACTGAACCCTGTTCCTTCGGCTGTTGATCAAGCCGGTTAAAGTATATTCAAGATGACTCTACCACACCAAGATAGCAATTAAGTTTTTTGAAGACTCGAACTCCCGTTCCTAGTATTGGATTCTGGCCTGTCCTAACAAGAGCCGCGAGAATAGGCACCAGACCACGACAAGTGGGACTCGAACAATGAAATTAATTGAGGGTCTACGTTGGCTTGTTTCCGATGTTATCTTTCACAAGTGTGTTTATCTTGCCCAGCTATGACTTACCCTGACCAGACTCAAGCTCTGAATTATTATCACTTTATTACGAAAACAAACGCTAAACTCTATGTATCATTAATCATTGCACGATGAAAAAGACAATTTCGGAAACTTTATCGAGATATTTAACCTGTGGAACAGATTTAAGTCATCAATACTAAAGTCTGCAGATGTGTCTTCTCACTACTCGTCAGCTTTGATCCATTTATCTCCAGCTGTGTACGTGTTCCGGAAGACTGACGTCACCTTCCCTGGCTTAGCTTGACTGAAGATGGATAAAATTCTAATCGTGGATTTGAGTGACGAAAAATACTTCTCGTTTTCATAGGTAAATAAAATGCTAAATGATATGGAAGCATATTTGTTTCTAGAAGGATTTTAATCATGAATATATTATTAATGCACTGTGTAATAACTCAAGACATACAGTGATACAATTTGTGAATACTAACGAACTAATGAAGATCTGATGACCCTCAAGTCTGCTTACATGTCTAACAACTCAGATCTCGAATATTTTTAAGATTCAAGGTAATAAAACTTGTGACACAAAAAATTGTCTTGAATGGGAGTTTAATTATGACAGATAAATAGATCTAGGACACCAAAAGAATTTAACTGTGGAATGTTACATCTCTCTTACCTTGCAGCTTCAGAGCAAGAAGTTTCCATGAAGTTCTGGGACAGTATAAGTTTTCGACTCTCCTTTTGTTTTGTTTTTACTGGAGGAGCCGGACGAAGTTGACTGGTAGTGTTACGTCGTTTATCAGGAATGATTAGATTATAATGAAAGACGTGTTCTGTGTTCGGAGTTACGCATCACTGCTCCCAGGCTGGCGGAGCAGACGGAACTGGTTGGCTCGCAAACGTGTGTAGAAAGACTTAAGTCCTTGGTACGTTACTGGTGGATGTTCCTGATGCAAAAACTTTTTCTAACTCAAGGTATGCAACAGTATCCAGCCTCTTTGCTTGTTATTGTTATAGTTATTGTTATTGTTATTGTTATAGCTTCATACTTTTTACATCATCTGCAGCAGTGGTACAACTGATTCGATTTCCTCCAACATAATTTCTCTATGTACACCAGGAAGAGCAGAGATCCTCGCTTTATCAAACATTTAGAGCAATCATATTCATAACATCTACACAAACTTCCATATAAATAATAGAAACTTAAAGATTCAAATCAGTCCTATTCAGAAGTATCAGTACTATTCAGAAGTATCAGTACTATTCAGAAGTATCAGTACTATTCAGAAGTATCAGTCCTATTCAGAAGTATCAGTACTATTCAGAAGTATCAGTACTATTCAGAAGTATCAGTCCTATTCAGAAGTATCAGTCCTATTCAGAAGTATCAGTACTATTCAGAAGTATCAGTACTATTCAGAAGTATCAGTCCTATTCAGAAGTATCAGTACTATTCAGAAGTATCAGTCCTATTCAGAAGTATCAGTCCTATTCAGAAGTATCAGTACTATTCAGAAGTATCAGTACTATTCAGAAGTATCAGTCCTATTCAGAAGTATCAGTACTATTCAGAAGTATCAGTACTATTCAGAAGTATCAGTACTATTCAGAAGTATCAGTACTATTCAGAAGTATCAGTACTATTCAGAAGTATCAGTCCTATTCAGAAGTATCAGTCCTATTCAGAAGTATCAGTACTATTCAGAAGTATCAGTACTATTCAGAAGTATCAGTCCTATTCAGAAGTATCAGTACTATTCAGAAGTATCAGTCCTATTCAGAAGTATCAGTACTATTCAGAAGTATCAGTCCTATTCAGAAGTATCAGTACTATTCAGAAGTATCAGTACTATTCAGAAGTATCAGTACTATTCAGAAGTATCAGTACTATTCAGAAGTATCAGTCCTATTCAGAAGTATCAGTACTATTCAGAAGTATCAGTCCTATTCAGAAGTATCAGTCAGAAGTATCCTATTCAGAAGTATGAGTCCTATTCAGAAGTATCAGTCCTATTCAGAAGTATCAGTCCTATTCAGAAGTATCAGTACTATTGAGAAGTATCCTATTCAGTACTATTCAGAAGTATCAGTCCTATTCAGAAGTATCAGTATCAGTACTATTCAGAAGTATCAGTCCTATTCAGAAGTATCATTCCTATTCAGAAGTATCAGTCCTATTCAGAAGTATCAGTACTATTCAGAAGTATCAGTCCTATTCAGAAGTATCAGTACTATTCAGAAGTATCAGTCCTATTCAGAAGTATCAGTACTATTCAGAAGTATCAGTACTATTCAGAAGTATCAGTACTATTCAGAAGTATCAGTACTATTCAGAAGTATCAGTACTATTCAGAAGTATCAGTCCTATTCAGAAGTATCAGTACTATTCAGAAGTATCAGTCCTATTCAGAAGTATCAGTCCTATTCAGAAGTATCAGTCCTATTCAGAAGTATCAGTCCTATTCAGAAGTATCAGTCCTATTCAGAAGTATCAGTCCTATTCAGAAGTATCAGTACTATTCAGAAGTATCAGTACTATTCAGAAGTATCAGTCCTATTCAGAAGTATCAGTCCTATTCAGAAGTATCAGTACTATTCAGAAGTATCAGTCCTATTCAGAAGTATCAGTCCTATTCAGAAGTATCAGTACTATTCAGAAGTATCAGTACTATTCAGAAGTATCAGTACTATTCAGAAGTATCAGTACTATTCAGAAGTATCAGTACTATTCAGAAGTATCAGTACTATTCAGAAGTATCAGTACTATTCAGAAGTAAGTCCTATTCAGAAGTATCTGTCCTATTCAGAAGTATCAGTACTTTTGAGAATTATAGTCCTATTCAGAAGTATCAGTACTATTGAGAAGTATCAGTCCTATTCAGAAGTATCAGTATCAGTCCTATTCAGAAGTATCAGTCCTATTCAGAAGTATCAGTCACTATTCAGAAGTATCAGTCCTATTCAGAAATATCAGTCCTATTCAGAAATATCAGTCCTATTCAGATCAGTATCAGTATCAGTACTATTCAGAAGTATCAGTCCTATTCAGAAGTATCAGTACTATTCAGAAGTATCAGTACTATTCAGAAGTATCAGTACTATTCAGAAGTATCAGTACTATTCAGTATCAGTACTATTCAGTCCCTATTCAGAAGTATCAGTCCTATTCAGAAGTATCAGTCCTATTCAGAAGTATCAGTACTATTCAGAAGTATCAGTCCAGAAGTATCAGTCCTATTCAGAAGTATCAGTCCTATTCAGAAGTATCAGTACTATTCAGAAGTATCAGTACTATTCAGAAGTATCAGTACTATTCAGTATCACTATTCAGAAGTATCAGTACTATTGAGAAGTATCAGTCCTATTCAGAAGTATCAGTCCTATTCAGAAGTATCAGTACTATTGAGAAGTATCAGTCCTATTCAGAAGTATCAGTACTGTTCAGAAGTATCAGTCCTATTCAGAAGTATCAGTACTATTCAGAAGTATCAGTCCTATTCAGAAGTATCAGTACTATTGAGAAGTATCAGTCCTATTCAGAAGTATCAGTACTATTGAGAAGTATCAGTCCTATTCAGAAGTATCAGTCCTATTCAGAAGTATCAGTCCTATTCAGAAGTATCAGTACTATTCAGAAGTATCAGTACTATTCAGAAGTATCAGTCTTATTCTGAAGTATCAGTCCTATTCAGAAGTATCAGTCCTATTCAGAAGTATCAGTACTATTCAGAAGTATCAGTCCTATTCAGAAGTATCAGTCCTATTCAGAAGTATCAGTCCTATTCAGAAGTATCAGTACTATTCAGAAGTATCAGTCCTATTCAGAAGTATCAGTACTATTCAGAAGTATCAGTACTATTCAGAAGTATCAGTCCTATTCAGTCCTATTCAGAAGTATCAGTACTATTCAGAAGTATCAGTCCTATTCAGAAGTATCAGTACTATTCAGAAGTATCAGTACTATTCAGAAGTATCAGTACTATTCAGAAGTATCAGTCCTATTCAGAAGTATCAGTCCTATTCAGAAGTATCAGTCCTATTCAGAAGTCCTATTCAGTACTATTCAGAAGTATCAGTCCTATTCAGAAGTATCAGTCCTATTCAGAAGTATCAGTCCTATTCAGAAGTATCAGTCCTATTCAGAAGTATCAGTCCTATTCAGAAGTATCAGTACTATTCAGAAGTATCAGTACTATTCAGAAGTATCAGTACTATTCAGAAGTATCAGTACTATTCAGAAGTATCAGTACTATTCAGAGGTATCAGTACTATTCAGAAGTGTCAGTCCTATTCAGAAGTATCAGCACTATTCAGAAGTATCAGTACTATTCAGAAGTATCAGTCGTATTCAGAAGTATCAGTACTATTCAGAAGTATCAGTACTGTTCAGAAGTATCAGTACTATTCAGAAGTATCAGTACTATTCAGAAGTATCAGTCCTATTCAGAAGTATCAGTACTATTCAGAAGTATCAGTCCTATTCAGAAGTATCAGTACTATTCAGAAGTATCAGTACTATTCAGAAGTATCAGTACTATTCAGAAGTATCAGTCCTATTCAGAAGTATCAGTCCTATTCAGAAGTATCAGTCCTATTCAGTATCCTATTCAGTAAGTATCAGTATCAGTCCTATTCAGAAGTATCAGTACTATTCAGAAGTATCAGTCCTATTCAGAAGTATCAGTCCTATTCAGAAGTATCAGTCCTATTCAGAAGTATCAGTCCTATTCAGAAGTATCAGTCCTATTCAGAAGTATCAGTACTATTCAGAAGTATCAGTCCTATTCAGAAGTATCAGTACTATTCAGAAGTATCAGTCCTATTCAGAAGTATCAGTCCTATTCAGAAGTATCAGTACTATTCAGAAGTATCAGTCCTATTCAGAAGTATCAGTACTATTCAGAAGTATCAGAATCAGTACTATTCAGAAGTATCAGTACTATTCAAAAGTATCAGTCCAGTATCAGTACTATTCAGAAGTATCAGTCCTATTCAGAAGTATCAGTCAGTCCTATTCAGAAGTATCAGTACTATTCAGAAGTATCAGTCCTATTATATTCAGTATCCTATTCAGAAGTATCAGTCCTATTCAGAAGTATCAGTACTTTTCAGAAGTATCAGTCCTATTCAGAAGTATCAGTCAGAAGTATCTATTCAGAAGTATCAGTACTATTCAGAAGTATCAGTCCTATTCAGAAGTATTCAGTATCAGTACTATTCAGAAGTATCAGTATTCTATTCAGAAGTATCAGTCCTATTCAGAAGTATCAGTACTATTCAGAAGTATCAGTACTATTCAGAAGTATCAGTACTATTCAGAAGTATCAGTACTATTCAGAAGTATCAGTACTATTCAGAAGTATCAGTACTATTCAGAAGTATCAGTACTATTCAGAAGTATCAGTCCTATTCAGAAGTATCAGTACTATTCAGAAGTATCAGTACTATTCAGAAGTATCAGTCCTATTCAGAAGTATCAGTATTATTCAGAAGTATCAGTCCTATTCAGAAGTATCAGTACTATTCAGAAGTATCAGTACTATTCAGAAGTATCAGTACTATTCAGAAGTATCAGTACTATTCAGAAGTATCAGTCCTATTCAGAAGTATCAGTACTATTCAGAAGTATCAGTCCTATTCAGAAGTATCAGTACTATTCAGAAGTATCAGTACTATTCAGAAGTATCAGTCCTATTCAGAAGTATCAGTACTATTCAGAAGTATCAGTCCTATTCAGAAGTATCAGTCCTATTCAGAAGTATCAGTACTATTCAGAAGTATCAGTCCTATTCAGAAGTATCAGTCCTATTCAGAAGTATCAGTCCTATTCAGAAGTATCAGTCCTATTCAGAAGTATCAGTACTATTCAGAAGTATCAGTACTATTCAGAAGTATCAGTACTATTCAGAAGTATCAGTACTATTCAGAAGTATCAGTACTATTCAGAAGTATCAGTACTATTCAGTCCTATTCAGAAGTATCAGTACTATTCTGAAGTATCTGTACTATTCAGAAGTATCAGTCCCATTCAGAAGTATCACTCCTATTCAGAAGTATCAGTACTATTCACCCTTCTGTCCTCCAGTGTCGTCAGTCCGATTTCCCTCAACCTTTCCTCGTACGACATTCCCCTGAGCTCTGGGACTAGCCTTGTTGCAAACCTTTGTACTTTCTCTAACTTCTTGACGTGCTTGACCAGGTGTGGGCTCCAGACTGGTGCTGCATACTCCAGTATGGGCCTAACATACACAGTGTACAGTGTCTTGAACGATTCCTTATTAAGGTATCGGAACGCTATTCTCAGGTTTGCCAGGCGCCCGTATGCTGCAGCGGTTATTTGGTTGATGTGTGCCTCCGGTGACGTGCTCGGTGTTATGGTCACCCCGAGTTCTTTCTCCCTGAGTGAGGTCTGTAGTCTTTGTCCACCTAGCCTATACTCTGTCTAAGGTCTTCTTTGCCCCTCCCCAATCTGCCTCATCCTCATCCGATTTAATTCTTCTCATCAACTTCACATCATCTGCGAATAGGGACACTTCAGAGTCTATTCCTTCCATCATGTCGTTTGCATATATCAAAAATAGGACTAGTCCTAGAACTGACCCCTGTGGGACCCCGCTCTTCACAGGCGCCCACTGTGATACCTCTTCACTTACCATGACTCGTTGCTGCCTCCCTGTCAGGTATTCCCTGACAGGGAATACCTGACAGGGACTACATTTGCTGTCTTCCATTTCTCAGGTAGTTGCCGAGCTTCAAGGGATGTGTTGAAGATTGTGGTTAGAGGCACGCACAGCATCTCTGCTCCTTCTCTAAGGACCCATGGGGAGATGTTGTCCGGTCCCATCGCCTTTGAGGTATCAAGGTCACTTAGCAGCTTCTTCACCTCCTCCTCGGTTGTTCGAATGTCATCCAACACTTGTTGGTATATTCCCTCTTGATGTTCCCTTCTGTGCTGACTTCCCACAGCTCTTCCTGTCTCTACTGTAAAAAGTTCCTTAAATCTCCTGTTTAGCTCCTCACATACCTTCTGGTCATTTCTTGTGAGTTCTCCCCCTTCTGTCCTTAATCTGATCACCTGGTCTTTGACTGTTGTCTTCCTCCTGATGTGGCTATACAACAGTTTCGGGTCAGTCTTGATTTTCGATGCTATGTCATTTTCATACTGTCGCTGGGCCTCCCTCCTTACCTGTGCGTACTCGTTCCTGGCTCTGCGACTGATCTCCCTATTTTCGCGTGTTCTCTGCCTTCTATACTTTTTCCATTCTCTATTGCACTTTGTTTTTGCCTCCTTACACCGTCGGGTTAACCAGGGGCTCGTTCTGGTCTTCCCGTTGTTTCTGTTGCCCATGGGAATTAACCTTTCCACTGCCTCCTTGCATTTTGTTGTTACATATTCCATCATTTCATTTACTGGCTTTCCTGCCAGCTCTCTGTCCCACGGGACCTCCCGCAGGAAGTTCCTCAACCCTATGTAGTCCCCTCTTTTATAGTCAGGCTTTTCCCATTCAACTCCTGTTACTCTCTCCACTTGCAGCTCTACTATATATTCAAAGCACAGAACCACGTGGTCGCCAGCTCCTAGGGGATTCTCATACATGATGTCCTCAATGTCTGAACTGCCCAGGGTGAACACAAGGTCCAATCTTGCTGGTTCATCCTCCCCTCTCACTCTGGTAGTGTCCTTAACATGTTGGTGCATGAGGTTTTCCAGCACTACGTCCATCATCTTGGCTCTCCATGTTTCGGGACCCCCATGTGGCTCCAGGTTTTCCCAGTCAATCTCACTGTGGTTGAAATCCCCCATAACCAGCAACTTTGCTCTGCTGGAGTGAGCTCTTCTTGCCACCTCAGCAAGTGTGTTCACCATTGCTCTGTTGCTCTCTTCATATTCCTCTCTTGGCCTCCTGCAGTTCTGTGGTGGATTATACATCACTGCAATGACCACCTTGTGTTCCCCAGACTGAAGTGTACCTACTATGTAGTCTCTTTCTCCCATCTCATCTATGCCTTCCATTTTCTCGAATTTCCATCTGTTTTTTACTAGCAGAGCAACCCCACCTCCCCCTCTGCCCCTTTTATCTTTCCTCATGATCTGGTATCCTGGTGGGAAGATTGCATCTGTTACTGTCCCCGTGAGTTTTGTTTCTGTAACTGCTATGATGTCTGGGGACTTCTCATTTATTCTTTCTTGCCATTCCTCATGTTTATTCGTTAATCCATCTGCATTTGTGTACCAAACCTTCAACTTCTGTTCTAATGCTGTAACTGTGGTGCGGGGGGTGGGAACAGAGGGATCGGTGTGTGATGGTTGGTTTGGATTGTTCAGTTACCTTAGGGGTGTCGTGGCTGGGGTCCTTCTTCAGGTGTTTCTGGGGTGTGTGCTTATCCTTCCACTTGTTCCTGGGTTATTCTGCTCTCCTTTTTCATTTCCTCCCATTTCTCCTTTCGTTTCTGAACTCTCTCTTTCATCGTCTTCCTTTCCTCCTGTGTTCTGTCTCGATTGAGGTACACACTCATGAACTCCTGCCTGCCTCTCAGCTGTGCTTTCTCCTGCAGGATCATGGTTCGGGTTGATTCTGCCTTGAAAATTACTTTGAGAGGCCG
>NC_091303.1:15550656-15593156 GCF_038502225.1 Cherax quadricarinatus | reverse complement strand
GTGTGTGTGTGTGTGTGTGTGTGTGTGTGTGTGTGTGTGTGTGTTTGTGTGTGTGTGTACGTTGTACCTTCCGTAACTTGATGACCCAGACATTAGCAAACGTTATATATATATATATATATATATATATATATATATATATATATATATATATATATATATATATATATATATATATATATATATATATATATATATATACATAGTGTATAGTCTGTAACTGTTGGGTTCACAAGAGTACGCTGGTTTTGTTAGCTCTCCCTGAGCCGCCTCGGTGATGGTCTCCTCTTACGTTATAACGCAGGTGAGCAACATTTACAGAAGACTGTGATGCATGTCTAAACGGCTGTAACAACAGTCATGCCTAGCCGAGTCTTTGATAACAAGGAGAGACGGTACAGGTGGCAACACTGTGTGAGAAGAGACGGTACAGGTGGTAGCACTGTGTGAGGAGAGACGGTACAGGTGGTAGCACTGTGTGAGAAGAGACGGTACAGGTGGTAGCACTGTGTGAGGAGAGACGGTACGGGTGGTAGCACTGTGTGAGAAGAGACGGTACAGGTGGTAGCACTGTGTGAGAAGAGACGGTACAGGTGGTAGCACTGTGTGAGGAGAGACGGTACAGGTAGCAACAATGTGTGAGGAGAGACGGTACAGGTGGCAACACTGTGTGAGGGGAGACGGTACAGGTGGCAACACTGTGTGAGGGGAGACGGTACAGGTGGCAACACTGTGTGAGGGGAGACGGTACAGGTGGCAACACTGTGTGAGGGGAGACGGTACAAGTGGCAACACTGTGTGAGGGGAGACGGTACAGGTGGCAACACTGTGTGAGGGGAGACGGTACAGGTGGCAACACTGTGTGAGGGGAGACGGTACAGGTGGCAACACTGTGTGAGGGGAGACGGTACAGGTGGCAACACTGTGTGAGAGGAGACGGTACAGGTGGCAACACTGTGTGGGAGACGGTACAGGTGGCAACACTGTGTGAGGGGAGACGGTACAGGTGGCACCACTGTGTGAGGGGAGACGGTACAGGTGGCAACGCTGTGTGAGGGGAGACGGTACAGGTAGCAACAATGTGTGAGGAGAGACGGTACAGGTGGCAACACTGTGTGAGGAGAGACGGTACAGGTGGCAACATGGTGTGAGAGGAGACGGTACAGGTGGCAACACTGTGTGAGGAGAGACGGTACAGGTGGCAACATTGTGTGAGGAGAGACGGTACAGGTAGCAACACTGTGTGAGGAGAGACGGTACAGGTGGCAACACTGTGTGAGGAGAGACGGTACAGGTGGCAACACTGTGTGAGGGGAGACGGTACAGGAGGCAACACTGTGTGAGGGGAGACGGTACAGGTGGCAACACTGTGTGAGGGGAGACGGTACAGGTGGCAACACTGTGTGAGGGGAGACGGTACAGGTGGCAACACTGTGTGAGGGGAGACGGTACAGGTGGCAACACTGTGTGAGGGGAGACGGTACAAGTGGCAACACTGTGTGAGGGGAGACGGTACAGGTGGCAACACTGTGTGAGGGGAGACGGTACAGGTGACAACACTGTGTGAGGGGAGACGGTACAAGTGGGAACACTGTGTGAGGGGAGACGGTACAGGTGGCAACACTGTGTGAGGGGAGACGGTACAGGTGGCAACACTGTGTGAGGGGAGACGGTACAAGTGGCAACACTGTGTGAGGGGAGACGGTACAGGTGGCAACACTGTGTGAGGGGAGACGGTACAGGTGGCAACACTGTGTGAGGGGAGACGGTACAGGTGGCAACACTGTGTGAGGGGAGACGGTACAAGTGGCAACACTGTGTGAGGGGAGACGGTACAGGTGGCAACACTGTGTGAGGGGAGACGGTACAGGTGGCAACACTGTGTGAGGGGAGACGGTACAAGTGGCAACACTGTGTGAGGGGAGACGGTACAGGTGGCAACACTGTGTGAGGGGAGACGGTACAGGTGGCAACACTGTGTGAGGGGAGACGGTACAGGTGGCAACACTGTGTGAGGGGAGACGGTACAGGTGGCAACACTGTGTGAGGGGAGACGGTACAGGTGGCAACACTGTGTGAGGGGAGACGGTACAGGTGGCAACACTGTGTGAGGGGAGACGGTACAGGTGGCAACACTGTGTGAGGGGAGACGGTACAGGTGGCAACACTGTGTGAGGGGAGACGGTACAGGTGGCAACACTGTGTGAGGGGAGACGGTACAGGTGGCAACACTGTGTGACGGTACAAGTGGGTGAGGGGAGACGGTACATGTGGCAACACTGTGTGAGGGGAGACGGTACAGGTGGCAACACTGTGTGAGGGGAGACGGTACAGGTGGCAACACTGTGTGAGGGGAGACGGTACAAGTGGCAACACTGTGTGAGGGGAGACGGTACATGTGGCAACACTGTGTGAGGGGAGACGGTACAGGTGGCAACACTGTGTGAGGGGAGACGGTACAGGTGGCAACACTGTGTGAGGGGAGACGGTTCTTGTGGCAACACTGTGTGAGGGGAGACGGTACAGGTGGCAACACTGTGTGAGGGGAGACGGTACAGGTGGCAACACTGTGTGAGGGGAGACGGTACAGGTGGCAACACTGTGTGAGGGGAGACGGTACAGGTGGCAACACTGTGTGAGGGGAGACGGTACAGGTGGCAACACTGTGTGAGGGGAGACGGTACACTGTGTGGCAACACTGTGTGAGGGGAGACGGTACAGGTGGCAACACTGTGTGAGGGGAGACGGTACAGGTGGCAACACTGTGTGAGGGGAGACGGTACAGGTGGCAACACTGTGTGAGGGGAGACGGTACAGGTGGCAACACTGTGTGAGGGGAGACGGTACAGGTGGCAACACTGTGTGAGGGGAGACGGTACAGGTGGCAACACTGTGTGAGGGGAGACGGTACAAGTGGCAACACTGTGTGAGGGGAGACGGTACAGGTGGCAACACTGTGTGAGGGGAGACGGTACAGGTGGCAACACTGTGTGAGGGGAGACGGTACAAGTGGCAACACTGTGTGAGGGGAGACGGTACAAGTGGCAACACTGTGTGAGGGGAGACGGTAGAGGTGGCAACACTGTGTGAGGGAAGACGGTACAGGTGGCAACACTGTGTGAGGGGAGACGGTACAGGTGGCAACACTGTGTGAGGGGAGACGGTACAGGTGGCAACACTGTGTGAGGGAAGACGGTACAGGTGGCAACACTGTGTGAGGGAAGACGGTACAGGTGGCAACACTGTGTGAGGGAAGACGGTACAGGTGGCAACACTGTGTGAGGGAAGACGGTACAGGTGGCAACACTGTGTGAGGGGAGACGGTACAGGTGGCAACACTGTGTGAGGGAAGACGGTACAGGTGGCAACACTGTGTGAGGGAAGACGGTACAGGTGGCAACACTGTGTGAGGGGAGACGGTACAGGTGGCAACACTGTGTGAGGGGAGACGGTACAGGTGGCAACACTGTGTACAGGTGGCAACACTGTGTGAGGGAAGACGGTACAGGTGGCAACACTGTGTGAGGGAAGACGGTACAGGTGGCAACACTGTGTGAGGGGAGACGGTACAAGTGGCAACACTGTGTGAGGGAAGACGGTACAGGTGGCAACACTGTGTGAGGGAAGACGGTACAGGTGGCAACACTGTGTGAGGGGAGACGGTACAAGTGGCAACACTGTGTGAGGGAAGACGTTACAGGTGGCAACACTGTGTGAGGGGAGACGGTACAGGTGGCAACACTGTGTGAGGGGAGACGGTACAAGTGGCAACACTGTGTGAGGGAAGACGGTACAGGTGGCAACACTGTGTGAGGGGAGACGGTACAGGTGGCAACACTGTGTGAGGGGAGACGGTACAGGTGGCACACTGTGTGAGGGGAGACGGTACAGGTGGCAACACTGTGTGAGGGTAGACGGTACAGGTGGCAACACTGTGTGAGGGAAGACGGTACAGGTGGCAACACTGTGTGAGGGAAGACGGTACAGGTGGGAACACTGTGTGAGGGAAGACGGTACAGGTGGCAACACTGTGTGAGGGAAGACGGTACAGGTGGCAACACTGTGTGAGGGAAGACGGTACAGGTGGCAACACTGTGTGAGGGGAGACGGTACAGGTGGCAACACTGTGTGAGGGAAGACGGTACAGGTGGCAACACTGTGTGAGGGAAGACGGTACAGGTGGCAACACTGTGTGAGGGAAGACGGTACAGGTGGCAACACTGTGTGAGGGAAGACGGTACAGGTGGCAACACTGTGGGATGGTCACACATCTCAATCATTATATTGTTAATTTTATGTTCACTCTTTTTCGTTTGATTTTTAAAAAGCCAATTTTCTTTGCTATTTTGTTGTTTATACAGAGTTAATTATTGAAAGTTTAGTGTAAGTCTTCAACGATGTGGATTATTAATATTGAAAAGTTGAACATGTTACTCGCTGTACTTACACCATGAACCAGTGTTCATAAGAATGTTATAATGAACCAGTGTTACAATTTGTGTTTTGTTCATAAGAATGTTATAATGAACCAGTGTTACAATTTGTGTTTTGTTCATAAGAATGTTATAATGAACCAGTGTTACAATTTGTGTTTTGTTCATAAGAATGTTATAATGAACCAGTGTTACAATTTGTGTTTTGTTCATAAGAATGTTATAATGAACCAGTGTTACAATTAGTGTTTTGTTCATAAGAATGTAATAATGAACCAGTGTTACAATTAGTGTTTTGTTCATAAGAATGTTATAATGAACCAGTGTTACAATTTGTGTTTTGTTCATAAGAATGTTATAATGAACCAGTGTTACAACC
Organism: Cherax quadricarinatus; assembly: GCF_038502225.1. NCBI lineage: Eukaryota > Metazoa > Arthropoda > Malacostraca > Decapoda > Parastacidae > Cherax > Cherax quadricarinatus. Next base: position 15,588,344 of record NC_091303.1, on the reverse strand, counting down.
TGTGTTTTGTTCATAAGAATGTTATAATGAACCAGTGTTACAATTTGTGTTTTGTTCATAAGAATGTTATAATGAACCAGTGTTACAATTAGTGTTTTGTTCATAAGAATGTTATAATGAACCAGTGTTACAATTTGTGTTTTGTTCATAAGAATGTTATAATGAACCAGTGTTACAATTAGTGTTTTGTTCATAAGAATGTAATAATGAACCAGTGTTACAATTTGTGTTTTGTTCATAAGAATGTTATAATGAACCAGTGTTACAATTTGTGTTTTGTTCATAAGAATGTTATAATGAACCAGTGTTACAATTTGTGTTTTGTTCATAAGAATGTTATAATGAACCAATGTTACAACTAGTGTTTTGTTCATAAGAATGTTATAATGAACCAGTGTTACAATTTGTGTTTTGTTTATAAGAATGTTATAATGAACCAGTGTTACAATTTGTGTTTTGTTCATAAGAATGTTATAATGAACCAGTGTTACAACCTGTGTTTTGTTCATAAGAATGTTATAATGAACCAGTGTTACAACCTGTGTTTTGTTCATAAGAATGTTATAATGAACCAGTGTTACAACCTGTGTTTTGTTCATAAGAATGTTATAATGAACCAGTGTTACAACTAGTGTTTTGTTCATAAGAATGTTATAATGAACCAGTGTTACAACCTGTGTTTTGTTCATAAGAATGTTATAATGAACCAGTGTTACAACCTGTGTTTTGTTCATAAGAATGTTATAATGAACTAGTGTTACAACTAGTGTTTTGTTCATAAGAATGTTATAATGAACCAGTGTTACAACTTGTGTTTTGTTCATAAGAATGTTATAATGAACCAGTGTTACAACTAGTGTTTTGTTCATAAGAATGTTATAATGAACCAGTGTTACAACCTGTGTTTTGTTCATAAGAATGTTATAATGAACCAGTGTTACAACCTGTGTTTTGTTCATAAGAATGTTATAATGAACCAGTGTTACAACCTGTGTTTTGTTCATAAGAATGTTATAATGAACCAGTGTTACAACCTGTGTTTTGTTCATAAGAATGTTATAATGAACCAGTGTTACAACTAGTGTTTTGTTCATAAGAATGTTATAATGAACCAGTGTTACATAGTGTGTTTTGTTCATAAGAATGTTATAATGAACCAGTGTTACAACTAGTGTTTTGTTCATAAGAATGTTATAATGAACCAGTGTTACAACCTGTGTTTTGTTCGTAAGAATGTTATAATGAACCAGTGTTAGAACCTGTGTTTTGTTCATAAGAATGTTATAATGAACCAGTGTTACAACTAGTGTTTTGTTCATAAGAATGTTATAATGAACCAGTGTTACAACTAGTGTTTTGTTCATAAGAATGTATAATGAACCAGTGTTACAACTAGTGTTTTGTTCATAAGAACAAGTAGGCCCACATAGCTTCATGCTTGTAAGGTTCTCGTCAGAACCAAACTTTGTCATCTCAATATTTATCCAACCTTCTTGAGAAGCTACTCAAGGTTACAACCGCTTGACAATCCTCGCCAATTTTCACTGGACAACCTTCGGGTACCCGGAAGTCTCTGGGATCACATATTAACTCAGTATGTGAAAAATTCTGAAACTGTTATGGTTGTGTGAAGAACACTTTGGAAAAGTCCATAAAAGTTCTGAACTACGCTCAAGTGTTCTGTTCCACAGTTTGATGGCAGCGCTGCTATTTACAAATTGTTGTGCTTGTAACAAATTTTTGTAACATTTAGTATTATTCTCCATACTTCATGACGATGAGCGAGACACTTGTGCAACACTTGGGCAGCTTTAGTGTGGAAAAGTTTCGCCAGCCAGTGGTTTCATCGGTCCAATACTGAGAAGAACGGTGGAAGACGGTGGAGGTTGAGGTAATCAGTCCTCTCAGCTTGGACATGATGTGAGGCTAAGGGACTGATGATCTCAAACTCCTCCTCACCTTCTACCGTTCTATTTTTGTGCTGAATGATGAAGCCACTGGCTGGCGGAACGTTCCCACAGTAAAGATTCCCAAAGTGCTGCACAAATGTCATATTCATCAACTATTCCTTATGTTGAAGAATGAAAAGACACGTCACCTTGACTGCAACAATACACACATAACCCGCACGACTCTCTCCAGAGAGAAGCGGTTCCCTGAAGTAATCTGCCTGCACTTCCTACTCATTTCTGCAACACTGCAAACTCCTGATGATGAGTTCATTGCAACACGAAAGGCCTAGAGCTATCATGAAACCCCTCACACACACACACACACACACACACACACACACACACACACACACACACACACACACACACATACACACTAAAAGATTCTTAAGTTTTAATGATTCTTTAAGAAAATTATGGTCACTTTCTTAAACATTATGTGCTTAATTGTCCACTTATTAAAGAACATATAGACAGACAATGTATATGACAAAGAATCTCCTTAGTAAAAATACAATACCAGACATTATATATATATATATATATATATATATATATATATATATATATATATATATATATATATATATATATATATATATATATGTATGTATGTGGTTGTAAGGTAAGACATATATGCAACAGTTAGACAACTTTATTCCGAAACGTTTCGCCTACACAGTAGGCTTCTTCAGTCGAATACAGAAAGTAGGCAGGAACAGTAGAGAAGTGAAGACGATGTAATCAGTCCATCACCCTTGAAGTCGTAGAATTTGAGGTTGTCAGTCCCTCAGCCTGGAGCAGTTCAGTTCCATAGTCAGGAACTATCTGAACTATCAGAACTATCTTCATATGTATGTATATATAATATATATACTTATATATATATATATATATATATATATATATATATATATATATATATATATATATATATAATATATATATATATATATATATATATATATATATATATATATATATATATATATATATATATATATATATATATATAATGGTAGGTAGTAGGTTGGTAGACAGTAACCACTCAGGGAGGTACTACCGTCCTGCCAAGTGAGTGTAAAACGAAAGCCTGTAATTGTTTTACATGATAGGATTGCTGGTGTCTTTTGTCTGTCTCATAAATATGCAAGATTACAGGTATGTCTTGCTACTTCTACTTACACTTAGGTCACACTAAACATGTACACGTTTATTTATACACACTCATCTGAGTTTTCTTTGATTTTATCTTAATGGTTCTTGGTCTTATTACTTTTCCTTTTATATCCATGGGGAAGTGGAATAAGAATCTTTCCTCCGTAAGCCATGCGTGTTGTAAAAGTCAACTAAAATGCCGGGAACAATGGGCTAGTAACCCCTTTTCCTGTAAAAATTACTAAAAAGAATAAGAAGAAAATTGTCAAAGTGGGAAGTCTGAATGTGCGTGGATGTTGTGCAAATGATAAGAAAGCGATGATTGTGGATGTTATGAATGAGAAGAAGCTAGATGTCCTGGCTTTAAGTGAAACAAAGCTGAAGGGGGTGGGAGAGTTTCAGTGGAGAGGAATAAATGGGATTAGGTCAGGGGTTTCAAATAGAGTTAGAGCTAAAGAAGGAGTAGCAATAATGTTGAAGGATAAGTTATGGCAGGAAAAGAGGTACTACAAATGTTTTAATTCAAGGATTATGTGGAGTAAAATAAAGGTTGGATGTGAAAAGTGGGTTATAGTAAGCATATATGCACCTGGAGAAGAGAGAAGTGTAGAGGAGGGAGAGAGATTTTGGGAAATATTGAGTGATCCGTGGGGAGTTTTGAACCAAGTGTGAGAGTAATGGTGGTTGGGGATTTCAGTGCTATAGTGGGCATAAATGTTATGGAGGGAGTAGTAGGTAAATTTGGGGTGCCAGGAGTAAATGTAAATGGGGAGCCTTTAATTGAGCTATGTGTAGAAAGAGGTTTGGTAATATGTAATACATATTTTATGGAGAAGAGGATAAATAAATATGCAAGGTATGATATAGCATGTAATGAAAGTAGTTTGTTAGATTATGTATTGGTGGATAAAAGGTTGATGGGTAGGCTCCAGGATGTACACGTTTATAGAGGGGCAACTGATATATCGGATCATTATTTAGTTGTAGCTACAGTTAGAGTAAGAGGTAGATGGGAAAAGAGGAAAATGGCAACAACAAGCAAGAGGGAGGTGAAAGTGTATAAACTAAGGGAGGAGGAAGTTCGGGTGAGATATAAGCAACTATTGGCAGAAAGGTGGGCTGGTGCAAGTATGAGTAGTGGGGGGGGGGGGGGGGTTGAAGAGGGTTGGAATAACTTTAAAAATGCAGTATTAGAATGTGGGGCAGAAGTTTGTGGCTATAGGAGGGTGGGTGCAGGAGGAATGAGGAGTGATTGGTGGAATGATGAAGTAAAGGGTGTGATAAAAGAGAAAAAGTTAGCTTATGAGAGGTTTTTACAAAGCAGAAGTGTTATAAGAAGAGTTGAGTATATGGAGAGTAAAAAAAAGGTGAAGAGAGTGGTGAGAAAGTGCAAAAGGAGAGCAGATGACAGAGTGGGCAAGGCACTGTCAAGGAATTTTAATGAAAATAAGAAAATTTTTTGGAGTGAGTTAAACAAGTTAAGAAAGCCTAGAGAACGAATGGATTTGTCAGTTAAAAACAGAGTAGGGGAGTTAGTAGATGGGGAGATGGAGGTTTTGGGTAGATGGAGAGAATATTTTGAGGAACTTTTAAATGTCGACGAAGAAAGGGAAGCGGTAATTTTATGCACTGGCCAGGGAGGTATACCATCTTTTAGGAGTGAAGAACAGGATGTGAGTGTGGGTGAGGTGCGTGAGGCATTACGTAGAATGAAAGGGGGTAAAACAGCTGGAACTGATGGGATCATGAGGGAAATGTTAAAAGCAGGGGTGGATATAGTGTTGGAGTGGTTGGTATTTTTGTTTAATAAGTGTGTGAAAGAGGGGAAGGTACCTAGGGACTGGCAGAGAGCATGTATAGTCCCTTTATATAAAGGGAAGGGGGACAAGAGAGATTGCAAAAATTATAGAGGAATAAGTTTATTAACCATACCAGAAAAAGTGTACGGTAGGGTTATTATTGAAAGAATTAGAGGTAAGACAGAATGTAGGATTGTGGATGAGCAAGGAGGTTTTAGAGTGGGTAGGGGATGTGTAGATCAAGTGTTTACATTGAAGCATATATGTGAACAGTATTTAGATAAAGGTAGGGAAGTTTTTATTGCATTTATGGATTTAGAAAAGGCATATGATAGAGTGGATAGGGGAGCAATGTGGCAGATGTTGCAAGTATATGGAATAGGTGGTAAGTTACTAAATGCTGTAAAGAGTTTTTATGAGGATAGTGAGGCTCAGGTTAGGGTGTGTAGAAGAGAGGGAGACTACTTCCCAGTAAAAGTAGGTTTAGACAGGGATGTGTAATGTCACCATGGTTGTTTAATATATTTATAGATGGGGTTGTAAACTAAGTAAATGCTAGGGTGTTGGGGAGAGGGGCGGGATTAAATTATGGGGAATCAAATACAAAATGGGAATTGACACAGTTACTTTTTGCTGATGATACTGTGCTCATGGGAGATTCTAAAGAAAAATTGCAAAGGTTAGTGGATGAGTTTGGGAGTGTGTGTAAAGGTAGAAAGTGAACATAGAAAAGAGTAAGGTGATGAGGGTATCAAATGATTTAGATAAAGAAATTTTTTATATCAAATTGGGGAGGAGGAGTATGGAAGGGATGGGTTTGTGAAGGGTGAGGTTAACCATAGAATTGATGAAAGAAACAAGGTGAGTGATCCGTTGAGATATCTGTGGAGATAAAGAACGTTATTCATGGAGACAAAGAAGGGAATGTATGAGAGTATAGTGGTACCAACACTCTTATGAGGATGTGAAGCTTGGGTTGTAAATGCTGCAGCGAGGAGGAGGTTGGAGGCAGTGGAAATGTCATGTCCAAGGGCAATGTGTGGTGTAAATATTATGCAGAAAATTTATAGTGTGGAAATAAGGAGGTGTGGAGTTAATAAAAGTATTAGTCAGAGGGCTGAAGAGGAGTTATTGAGGTAGTTTGGTCATTAAAGAGAATGGAACAAAGTAGAACGACTTGGAGAGAGTATAATCTGTAGGAGAAGGATGGCGGGGTAGGAGGTTAGAGGGAGGGGGTAAAAGAGGTTTTGTGGGCGAAAGGCTTGGACTTCCAGCAAATGTGCGTGAGCGTGTTAGATAGGAGTAAATGGAGACGAATGGTTTTTGGGACCTGACGAGCTGTTGGAGTGTGAGCAGGATAATATTTTGTGAAGGGATTCAGGGAAATCGGTTACCCGGAATTGAGTCCTGGAAATGATAATTACAGTGCCTGCACATTAAAGGAGGGGTTTGGGATATTGGCAGTTTGCAGGGATAAAAGGAAAAACCATAAAGATGACAATATATGAACAATAACTGAAAAAACGTTACATTAGATATTGGAACATTAACGAATAACATAACAATATAACAAATATGACCACTATAACCTACATATAAAATCAGATACCGAAGCTTAAAACTGTCCTATACTAGCTACATGTGGATAAGTTAACTTTCGTAAAAACATGCAAACCTATATTAACTCTTCCTCAAATTAATCATCCTTGCTCTTAATTTACACTAGAATAATAAAATACAAGTATACTTTCATTATTTCGTTACAGACTAAATTCCTTCTGCTCTGAACACGGAAAGAAATATAAGATAATAATTAAACCAATGATGTCAAGAACACATCCAAGTGAAACCTACACCGACCATACAGGTCCATGAGAACTGCACGGTCCGCGCAGCTGCTCGCCCAGGTGTGCACATGTACATTACACATCGTACCTACAATTAGATTTAGCTCAACATTTTTCAATAATGCCATACGTAGAACTATGCTACCCAATTTGCATAATAAAGAGCCGTTTGAATCAAGGAACATTCCACAATTATCATAAATTTACCCTAACCTAAGCCTAGTATTCCATCTGTATTATAAATGTCTAAATCAACACGAAAATTTACCACATACCCCTAACCATATTTGTTGGTGTACATGATACAACCTTGTATTACCATCAAGAAAAAAAGAACAAAAAGGAAAACCCACTCTTCACCTTTAAAATCAGACTTCAATTTACCATTCAGGTACATACATATAAATAATTATATAAAGTATATTGTCACATTGAACAAAATCACTTCCAACGTCAGTTATAATATTACGTCGACTCAACCACGAATAACTTCATCCATTCTTACAACTTCAAGGTTCGTAAAACTCTTAAACTACATACATAGTATTGCCACCATTTAGACAAATTAAAAAGAAAAACAATACTCAAATATATCAAAACACACTATGCTTTTTTTGGCATCAAATTAATTGTGCTTACATAATTACAGTGTAAATTAAACTGAAACATAAAAAGCCATTTTGATATTTACACATTGTATCAAAATCATAAATACGCATAGAAAATATGTATTGAATATCATTGAAAATGTTCATAAGAAAAACCATTAATGGTATATACAAGAAAGTAAATATATATACGTATATATATATATATATATATATATATATATATATATATATATATATATATATATATATATATATATAAACATATACATACACATATACATATATACATATATACATATACATATATACATATATACATATACATACATATACACATACATATACATATATAGTTATAAGTCGACAATTCCAAATATAACTGTATTGTACTTGAAACACTCAGAACAAATAATGTTAAAATTGCACCCCAGACATACCTCATATAACATTCATCAAACAAACTCATCACGCTACCGCCCATTCTAGGAAACCAACCCATTTCATCCCCTTACCTGCCTTTCAACTCCCATAAATCCGTAAAGTGAAATTCCTATAACCCTCACTTAAATCCCTCTCCCATCTCCCCCATACACCTCCTTATTTCTACACTTTGTCCTATAAAAAGTTGCTGTTAATGCATTAATTCTTTCACACACGTTCGCTCCTCTCATAGCCCAAGACATATAAATATAATCCGTAATTATATACCCTACCGCATTCTCTACCATTTGATTCACCCCACCTATGTCTAAGCTTAAACCCTCAACACCTGCAATCCCCCCCCCCCTCCCACTAACCTTATTACCTTACCCAGCCAAACCCTTATTAGTTCAATACATTCGTAAAAATACACCATATGGAAAACAGTCTCCAATCCGCCACAAGCCTTGCATATCCCATCCTCCCGTATTCTCTTTTGGAATAAAACCATTCCAGACGGTAAGATCCCATGTAAAAATCTATACATAACTTCTCGTACTTTAGGTTTTAAACGCAGTTTGTTCAAACGCCCCCAAATATTACGCCAATCATACATCGGATAAACCCCTTCCACCACCGCTACCACTGCCTTACCTTCCACCCCATCAAGGTTTCCCAATTTAATGTGAAGGATCTCTCATGTTTATGATGACCCGTAACATTGCCTCACCTATTATGAACTCCCTACCCACCCACCACCGTTGCATATCCTGACGTATCTTATGAAGTCCGCCTTCCCTCGCCCCCCTCCCGCTTATAACTACGTTTCAAATACACACTCATAATCCTCTTTTCAACCGCTATAAGACCCAGCCCTCCTCGGCCAACCGGGAGTGTGACAACCGCTCTACCTAACCATTCGCTTCCAGTACCCCAAATGAATCTAAAAACGCGCTTTTGTAACCTTTGTATCTCACTACGAAGTATCGGATATATTACTGCTACATGCCAAAGTTTACTATATAATAGGACATTCGTTATAATCACTCTTTGATGCAAAGTTAAGTGTGCAGCTCGTAAACCACTGAGGCGCTTCAGTACACCATCTACAATACGCACTGAATTTATTTGTTGTGCTAACTTGATATCACTTACATAAACGATCCCACATACCAGTAATTAGTCCACCTTTTTCCACCTTTCAACTACTTCACATTCCTCACTTAACCCATCCCCAAGATCCATATACTTCGTTTTCTCCTTATTAATTGACATGCCAGAAGCCTTTTCAAAAACGTTTACTAACTTTTCCACCCGAGGCAAATCCCTTTTACCACTTACTAAAATCGTTGTGTCATCAACATATCCAACAATGCCAGTCCCCCCACCCCTTTCGTCACCAACCCCATTTGCTGCTAATAAGACCCTAATTCCTCTATAAAAGGGATCCTGTAAGCACGCAAAAAATATTTGTGAAAGGGGACAACCTTGACGTAGACCCCTTCTCATCTGAATTTGTTCTCCTAACCTTCCATTTACCTGCACCCGCAAGAATGCATCTTGATACATTAATTTGGCCCATGATATAATTTCCTCTCCAAACCCCTGCCATCTCATAATCTTCCATAACGCTTCCCTTTCTACACTATCATATGACGCCTCCCAATCTATAGCCAACACCCCCCCCCCTCCCAATTTTACTCTTTCTTCAATAAAACTTCTAATCAACCCATGTCCGTCATACATAGATCTTCCCGGCACCCCATATTGTCCCTTATCAATCACTTTACCCAGGACCTTTTTTATTCTGTTAGCTAAAATTCTTGCAAAAATCTTATAATCACCACACAATAACGAAATAGCACGATAGTCTTTGACTGTTAATGGCTCACCTTTAGGCACTAGAACGACCACAGCCATCCGCTGCTGTGCCCCTAAAACCCGATCCCGCTTAAGGATACTGAATAATCTTACCAAAAACCCTTTTAAAACGCTCCAATTTTGAAGATAAAAGTCACTGGGCAACCCATCAATTCCTGGTGCCTTACCTAATTGCGCCCAGGATAAAGCTTCCCATGTCTCGCACTCCGTTATCGGCCCTTCCAAAACGAATCGATCATGCTCTGTCAACTCACACTGCACAAACCTTCCAATTGACTGTAATGCTATTTCGCTTATTCCCACACTTTGCGTTTTCAACTTAACCCAAGCATCAATATACCCACTCATACCCTCAGTCGTCGTCAACACCTGGTCCACTTTATACCCTTGCATACCTACCTGAACATTCAACCCCATTAACTCCATTGCCTTGCGACGTCTGTGTTGACTCCGCAACACACACGCCGACGGCCGATCTCCCCATAAAACCTCCTCAATCCCGCCCTTAAGCCTTTCCCCATCAAACCTTTCATTTTGTAAATTCCGGGTATTTTCCTTCAAACTTTCAATTTCAATAACAGGATAATTAGCATTAATTTGTGCATAACATTCGCGCAACTGCCCCTCTAAATATTTTTGAAAACCGTATTGTAACTGATTATATCTCGTCCCTCGATTAATATAATATTCCTTAATACGTTTTTTAGCTATCGTTTCCCACCAATTAACCATGGCAACATCCCCTGGTGCTTCTACCACTAAACGATCCCACATATGTCCAAAAGACAAAAGACTATCCTCTTCCTTTAATACCTTTACATTCAATTTCCAAAATGATGGACCCCTCCGAGGCACACCCTCAATATCCACATCTATTACAACTCCTCTATGATCCGAAAAAAACACATCTATCACATTCACCCTCCGCACAGTAACCGCACAAGGCACGTACATTCGGTCCAACCTCGCCGCATGACCTCGTTTAATGAAGGTATGCTCTACCATCCCTCCCCCCCCACACACATCCTTTAACCCCACCCCGGTCAATATATCCCCCAATATACCCAAACAACACCCCGCACCTCTAGGCTCCACATCTTTACGACGTATCACGCAATTCCAATCTCCGCCTATTATTGCAACATTCGGTAAACCACGTAAAAAGTAGACCAGTACGTCCTGAACAAATTTAGTTTTAATACTCACGTCACCCTCAGCCGGGCCATATACACATACTAAACTTATGGGAACCCTACCCCAGGTTCCATCCACTCTAATTACCCTCCCCTCCCCCCCTTCACTACGCCTTACTATAAACGGGCTAGTTTCCTTTACCAAAATGGCAGCCCCACCTTTCAAACGTGTCGCATGTTCCATGTACACATTATAACCACTCATATCCAACTCATAACCAGGCCTAAAATTATGTTCTTGTAAGAATACCACATCCACACCAAGTCGCACCAAATACTCGTTAAACCACTTAAGCTTCCTCTCAGCTCTCAACCCGTTAATATTTATAGTAAAACACTTGAATTCAACAAATGGGTTTTCCTTTTGTCCCCGGCATTGACTTTACCCCAGTTCGTTTTGCAACACCTCTGTCCCTCCCCCCTTTATTGGGAATCACCTTTGCAATCCCTTGATCCTTGGGTTCACCATTCCCTCTCTGCTGTACCTCCACCCAAGACTTTTTCCCATGGCGTTGGGCAGAAGTGAGCACATCATCAGAATCCGATGATGCTGCAGTCCTCTTTCGTGTCCCGCCCTCCACCTGCAATTTGACATCTGAAGCACCGTCCTGATGCACCTCCACCTCTACTGCATGCACCTTCAATCCTTTAGACTCTCTCGTCGACAAACCGTCATCTCCTGCCATACCATCATTCACAGCCGTCCCCAGAACTAAGCCTGGGTCTTCCACCTGATCTAGGACCGATTCCTCTAACAAGACATCTAACGCCTTTACCAAAGACGCCGCCACTTCTTCACCCATATTAGGTAGTCTCTCCTCAAAAACCTGATGTCTGTCCAAAGACTGAGATTCTCCTTGTAGCGTTACAACTGGCGATTCGAGCTCCTTTTCTTTGTCCACCTCCTCACTCCATGACAACCATTGTTGGGGCGGTGTAGCAAGAGACTTCTCGCTCATCGCCTACCTCGCCCACTGGCTGCTGTTGTCGTTGCTGTTGTGCCGGGTACCCACTTCGTTTCCCACACTGCGCCGCGATGTGGTCATATGACCCACATAGCCGACACGTACGTTGTTGCCCCGCATACGTTACATAGACTTGAGTCCGTAATTCCTTCAACACAACATATGAAGGAATAGGGTGTCGAAGAGTCATTTTAACAGTATATGTACCTTCCAGCGCACCTGCATACGGTCCAGTTGCCCATCTCCCTGCTGTGGCTACGTGAACCGTCCCATAGGTACGCAGTTCACTGCTAATATCAAAATCAGTCGCCTCAAAAGGCACATTCCCGATTTTCACCCAAGCGTAGTGTCGAGATACATCATGGAGTCGCACCGACACAGCTGTATTAACCGGTATGATGGTCTCCTGATACTTGTCGACCACCCCCTCGTAGACTCGTGCAGACGTCATTTTAACGAAGATTCTTGTCGTTCCATTGAGTGCGACACCACTTATCTCCTCATTTGCTATACCATAGGTATCGCGAATGATCGCTGGTAACAATAAATCCATGTTGGATCCCGTGACAGCCCCACGGATCATCTCAATGCAGACAGTGTTGATTCTTCTTCTGCTATTCAGCGCCATGTTGGAGAAAATAAAGTTTCCACCAACCAACGCTAGGGGCAGCTCAATCAGGTAAAATGCGCAAGAACAAACTCAAACAGGAGCGACTGCAGCTCGTCCACACGGCTCGGAAGCGATGAGGACAATTCCCCAAGAAATGTATTAATATGATTACACACAATCATTCGTTTTGTTTTCTTTGATGACTGCAAATTTGAGCTTTCATCTTTCCAACTGTAAATCTGCAAATTTTAAATGAGTGTGATTTATCAAATTTCTTATGTGACCTAACCCAAGACTGTTTTTTCTAATATCTCTCTATATCAAGATTCTTAAGTTATTGATATATGAAAATGGACTCCACCCTATTCTATACCTAAGGTCTATATCAACAAGTTTCTCTTCTCTGTGCTTGTATATAGTCCACCAATGTGCTCTTACGCCTTTTCCTAGAGATAACTTCAGCTAACTCATCCAAGGTTAGATTTTGGTACGTTCGGTTCATTTAATTTAGACTGTTGTTTACCACTCCCAATTAACCATTTATAACATATCAAAACGCAAACAACGTAGGTGCTCTTTCGTTCTCCTTTTTTTGATTGCGCGAGGGTAAATACCCGAGCCAGGCCAGGTGTTCTGCTAGTTTGTGTATATTGAGAAACTCCAGAGAGGTGCTAAACAATGTTTTATAAGCAAACAAGATTTTGATTAACTTTAAAAACGAAATTAGAACAGGATCATTTAAACAACGCATAAATAAAGAAAATACAAGCTGGGTAAGCAGACGTGATAGAAGAAAAATTTTATACACACTGTGGGACAAAAACTCTACGCTGATAACTCAAGGTCTCTGGTGATGCATTAAAATTCATCAGAACAACGAACACAATGAGGGGAAGACATAATTCAAGATCTAATAGCCAGATACAAGCAGTTAGCTTCTGCATGAGTTATCTCACAGCCACTGCTTAAGTACAAAGGTTCGTCACGTTCAGAGTAAGTCAAATGCAAACAGATAATCACTCAAAGCAAGATTGGATTATGTATATAGTTGTTCAGGGCAAATATATATTGTCACCCACTGAGTGCTATTTTGGCCTAGCTAGTTCCAGTCTATTTCAGTATCTTCTTATGGAATACACGAGAAAATCTGGATCAATTTCCGATAATAATGTTAATAATATTACTACTACTACTAATAATAATATTAATATTATCATTATTTTTGATACTTCCACTAGTACTACTACTACTAATACTGTTAATAATAATGATGATGATGATACTACTACTACTACTAATAATACTAATACTAATACTAATACTAATGATAATAATAATAGTAGTAGTAGTAGTAGTAGTAATAGTAGTAGTAATAGTAGTAGTAATAGTAGTAGTAGTAGTAGTAGTAGTAGTAGTAGTAGTAGTAGTAGTAGTAGTAGTAGTAATAATAATACAAATAATAATAATAATAATAATAAAATAATAACAATAATATAATAACAATAAGTGAGGTCATTCACTGGGTAATATTTCCGGCATGTGTTTTTCATGTTAGGTCGTGGTATCAGATCATTATTTTTTATTTCTTTCGTAATTTGCGCGTTTGAGCTTTCATCTTTCCAGGAACAAGTTTTGAAAATTGACCACTGTCTGGAAAATCTTCCAACTCCTGCCCCAAACATCTTGCTGCTGGGGATTTCAATTTAGGGCACCAAACATAGAGGAATGTAGCATATAATGTTTTAGCAGGGATAACCCTAGGAGGCAGCTCAGATGAAAATACAAACACACATGAGCTATTTAATGTCTGCAACAAATTCACCTTAAACCAGCAAATAATGGAGTCAACAAGACTGTAAAATATACTTGACCTCATCTTCACTAATAATGATGATGTGGTACGAAATATAGAAGTATCGGCTAGGTTAGGTAAGGTTCGTCAGGAAACAGGACAAGTTTCCTGACGCGGGTCTTAGTCAGATGATGAATCGCCGTTGGAGCTTCTGGTCATCTGACCGAGGTGTTCCTCTGGCTTAGTATCAAAGACAATACACTGAGATCACAACATAATAGAAGTACAGACATTTATGCGCAGGGCTCCTGGCCAGCATAAGGTGGTCAGTTATGAGGATGCCTTCACGAAATTCAACTTCAATAACAAAAGCATACATTGGGATCAAATCAGCCATGTCCTAAATGAAACAAGTTGGGAAGATATCCTAAGCAACATGGATTCAAACCTTTGCCTAGAAAGGATTAACTCTGTGACACAGGAGGTATGCTCAAGGCACATTTCTTTAAGAAAAAAAGAAGAGAAGATGTAAACTAGAAAGAGAGAGACGCTCCTTATAGAGGCGAAGACGAAGAATCACAGAGGTGCAGAAAGGGTCTAGTATATCTGAAATCCCAAAGGAGGCACTGGTCAGAGAAACAGCAAATATCAACTTAAGCTTAAGGAATCATACAGGGGACAAAAACACAGGAAGAACTTAAAGCCATAAATGAAATTGAAAGAAGCCCAAAATACTTCTTTTCTTATACAAAATCTAAGTAAAAAACAACATTCAGTTTTGGACCCCTGCTTATACAAGACGGGACTTACACAGATGGCAGCAAAGAAATGAGCGAGATGCTGAAGTCCCAGTATGGCTCGACTTTTAGTGAGCCGTTAATCAGACTAAGAGTCGACAATCTAAAAGATTTTATTTATGACCGAGACTCAAAATTTGGTTAATTAAAAAAATTCTGATATTATTCTAACACCACAGGACTTTGAAAAGCAATAAATTGCATCCCCATGCACTCTGCCCCAGGCCCAGACTCGTGGAACTGTGTTCATCAACTGCAAGAAGCCCCTTTCATGTGCCTTAAGTATTCTATGGAGAGGGAACGTGGACACAGGGGTCATCCCACAGTCACTAAAAAAGCAGACATAGCCTCACTCCACAAAGGTGGCAGTAAAGCAATTACAAAGAATTACACACTGATAGCACTAACGCCCCACATAATACAAATCTTTATAAGGCTTCTAAGAAGCAAGATCGTCACCCAGTTAGGTACCAATCATTAGCATGAGTTTAGAGCGTGTCGCTCCTGCCTGTCCCAACTACTGGGCCACTAAGACGTGGTCTTGGATGCTCTGGAGGACAAACAAAATGCAGATGTAGTATAGACAGATTTGTAGATGAATGGTTCAGAGAAACGACATGTTGATAAATTAGACACATGCGCAACTCTTGGGTACCTTTATTGAGGAAACGTTTCGCCACACAGTGGCTTCATCAGTCCATACAAAGGAGAATCTTGAAGAACAGGAGGAGAATGAGGTAATCAGTCCCTCAACCTTGAGTCGATGTGGTCAGTCCATCAATCTATTCAAGATTGATGGACTGACCACATCGACTCAAGGTTGAGGGACTGATTACCTCATTCTCCTCCTGTTCTTCAAGATTCTCCTTTGTATGGACTGATGAAGCCACTGTGTGGCGAAACGTTTCCTCAATAAAGATACCCAAGAGTTGCGCATGTGTCTAATTTATCATCAGTATAGACAGACTTTGCGAAAGCCTTCTACATGTGCGATAATCGTGTAATAACGCACAAAATGCGTGATAAAGGAATAACAGAAAAAGTTGGTAGATGGATCTATAATTTCCTAACGATTGAAGTCTTGGCGCAGCAACACAACATGTGAGGCCTTGGTACAGCAACACAACATGTGAGGCCTGGGTGCGGCAACACAACATGTGAGTCCTGTGTACAGCAACACAACATATGAGACCTGGGTACAGCACCACAACATGTGAGACCTGGGTACAGCAGCACAACATGTGAGGCCTGGTTACAGAAACACAACATGTGAGGCCTGGGTACAGCAACACAACATGTGAGGTCTGGGTACAGAAACACAACATGTGAGGCCTGGCTACAGAAACACATGTGAGGCCTGGTTACAGAAACACAACATGTGAGGACTGGGTACAGCAGCACAACATGTGAGGCCTGGTTACAGAAACACAGCATGTGAGGCCTGGGTACAGCAACACAACATGTGAGGTCTGGGTACAGAAACACAACATGTGAGGCCTTGGCGCAGCAACACAAGATGTGAGGCCTGGGTACAGAAACACAAGATGTGAGGCCTGGGTACAGCAACACAATATGTGAGGCCTGGGTACAGAAACACAATATGTGAGGCCTGGGTGCAGCAACACAACATGTGAGGTCTGGGTACAGAAACACAACATGTGAGGCCTTGGCGCAGCAACACAAGATGTGAGGCCTGGGTACAGAAACACAACATGTGAGGCCTGGGTACAGCAACACAATATGTGAGGCCTGGGTACAGAAACACAACATGTGAGGCCTGGGTGCAGCAACACAACATGTGAGGCCTGGGTACAGCAACACAACATCGGGTGACAGGACAAGGAACTTCTCTACAGTGGTCTTTGTAATGACCTGTGATTCACCGGTCTGTATCAAGATCACACTTTTTCTCTTTACAGGTTGAGAGGCCTAGATACAGCAGCACAACATGTGAGGTCTGGGTACAGATACACAACATGTGAGGCCTGGGTACAGAAAAACAACATGTGAGGCCTGGGTACAGAAACACAACATATGATACCTGGGAACAGCAGCACAACATGTGAGGACTGGGTACAGCAGCACAACATGTGAGGCCTAGGTACAGCAACACAACATGTGAGGCCTGGGTACAGCAGCACAACATGTGAGGCCTGGGTACAGCAGCACAACATGTGAGGGCTGGGTACAGCAGCACAACATGTGAGGCCTAGGTACAGCAACACAACATGTGAGGCCTGGGTACAGCAGCACAACATGTGAGGCCTGGGTACAGCAGCACAACATGTGAGGACTGGGTACAGCAGCACAACATGTGAGGCCTGGGTACAGCAGCACAATATGTGAGGCCTGGGTACAGCAGCACAACATGTGAGGCCTGGGTACAGCAACACAACATGTGAGGCCTGGGTACAGCAACACAACATGTGAGGCCTGGGTACAGCAGCACAACATGTGAGGCCTGGGTACAGCAACACAACATGTGAGGCCTGGGTACAGCAGCACAACATGTGAGGCCTGGGTACAGCAGCACAACATGTGAGGCCTGGGTACAGCAGCACTACATGTGAGGCCTGGGTACAGCAACACAACATGTGAGGCCTGGGTACAGCAACACAACATGTGAGGCCTGGGTACAGCAGCACAACATGTGAGGCCTGGGTACAGCAACACAACATGTGAGGCCTAGGAACAGCAACACAACATGTGAGGCCTGGGTACAGCAGCACAACATGTGAGGCCTGGGTACAGCAGCACAACATGTGAGGCCTAGGTACAGCAGCACAACATGTGAGGCCTAGGTACAGCAACACAACATGTGAGGCCTGGGTACAGCAGCACAACATGTGAGGCCTGGGTACAGCAGCACAACATGTGAGGCCTGGGTACAGCAGCACAACATGTGAGGCCTAGGTACAGCAACACAACATGTGAGGCCTGGGTACAGCAACACAACATGTGAGGCCTAGGTACAGCAACACAACATGTGAGGCCTGGGTACAGCAACACAACATGTGAGGCCTGGGTATAGCAACACAACATGTGTGGCCTATGTACAGCAACACAACATGTGAGGCCTGGGTACAGCAACACAACATGTGAGGCCTAGGTACAGCAACACAACATGTGAGGCCTGGGTACAGCAACACAACATGTGAGGCCTAGGTACAGCAACACAACATGTGAGGCCTGGGTACAGCAACACAACATGTGAGGCCTGAGTACAGCAACACAACTTGTGAGGCCTGGGTACAGCAACACAACATGTGAGGCCCGGGTACAGCAACACAACATGTGAGGCCTAGGTTCAGCAACACAACATGTGAGGCCTGGGTACAGCAACACAACATGTGAGGCCTGGGTACAGCAACACAACATGTGAGGCCTGGGAACAGCAACACTACATGTGAGGCCTAGGTACAGCAACACAACATGTGAGGCCTGGGTACAGCAACACAACATGTGAGGCCTGGGTACAGCAACACAACATGTGAGGCCTGGGTACAGCAACACAACATGTGAGGCCTGGGTACAGCAGCACAACATGTGAGGCCTGGGTACAGCAACACAACATGTGAGGCCTAGGAACAGCAACACAACATGTGAGGCCTGGGTACAGCAGCACAACAAGTGAGGCCTGGGTACAGCAACACAACATGTGAGGCCTGGGTACAGCAGCACAACATGTGAGGCCTGGGTACAGCAGCACAACATGTGAGGCCTGGGTACAGCAGCACTACATGTGAGGCCTGGGTACAGCAACACAACATGTGAGGCCTGGGTACAGCAACACAACATGTGAGGCCTGGGTACAGCAGCACAACATGTGAGGCCTGGGTACAGCAACACAACATGTGAGGCCTAGGAACAGCAACACAACATGTGAGGCCTGGGTACAGCAGCACAACATGTGAGGCCTGGGTACAGCAGCACAACATGTGAGGCCTAGGTACAGCAGCACAACATGTGAGGCCTAGGTACAGCAACACAACATGTGAGGCCTGGGTACAGCAGCACAACATGTGAGGCCTGGGTACAGCAGCACAACATGTGAGGCCTGGGTACAGCAGCACAACATGTGAGGCCTAGGTACAGCAACACAACATGTGAGGCCTGGGTACAGCAACACAACATGTGAGGCCTAGGTACAGCAACACAACATGTGAGGCCTGGGTACAGCAACACAACATGTGAGGCCTGGGTATAGCAACACAACATGTGAGGCCTGAGTACAGCAACACAACATGTGAGGCCTGGGTACAGCAACACAACATGTGAGGCCCGGTTACAGCAACACAACATGTGAGGCCTAGGTTCAGCAACACAACATGTGAGGCCTGGGTACAGCAACACAACATGTGAGGCCTGGGTACAGCAACACAACATGTGAGGCCTGGGAACAGCAACACAACTTGTGAGGCCTGGGTACAGCAACACAACATGTGAGGCCCGGGTACAGCAACACAACATGTGAGGCCTAGGTTCAGCAACACAACATGTGAGGCCTGGGTACAGCAACACAACATGTGAGGCCTGGGTACAGCAACACAACATGTGAGGCCTGGTTACAGCAACACAACATGTGAGGCCTAGGTTC
Organism: Cherax quadricarinatus; assembly: GCF_038502225.1. Classification (NCBI taxonomy): domain Eukaryota; kingdom Metazoa; phylum Arthropoda; class Malacostraca; order Decapoda; family Parastacidae; genus Cherax; species Cherax quadricarinatus. The sequence goes on along the minus strand of NC_091303.1, from coordinate 15,568,722 downwards.
AGCAACACAACATGTGAGGCCTAGGAACAGCAACACAACATGTGAGGCCTGGGTACAGCAACACAACATGTGAGGCCTGAGTACAGCAACACAACTTGTGAGGCCTGGGTACAGCAACACAACATGTGAGGCCCGGGTACAGCAACACAACATGTGAGGCCTAGGTTCAGCAACACAACATGTGAGGCCTGGGTACAGCAACACAACATGTGAGGCCTGGGTACAGCAACACAACATGTGAGGCCTGGGAACAGCAACACTACATGTGAGGCCTAGGTACAGCAACACAACATGTGAGGCCTGGGTACAGCAACACAACATGTGAGGCCTGGGTACAGCAACACAACATGTGAGGCCTGGGTACAGCAACACAACATGTGAGGCCTAGGTACAGCAACACAACATGTGAGGCCTGGGTACAGCAACACAACATGTGAGGCCTGAGTACAGCAACACAACATGTGAGGCCTGGGTACAGCAACACAACATGTGAGGCCCGGTTACAGCAACACAACATGTGAGGCCTAGGTTCAGCAACACAACATGTGAGGCCTGGGTACAGCAACACAACATGTGAGGCCTGGGTACAGCAACACAACATGTGAGGCCTGGGAACAGCAACACTACATGTGAGGCCTAGGTACAGCAACACAACATGTGAGGCCTGGGTACAGCAACACAACATGTGAGGCCTGGGTACACCAACACAACATGTGAGGCCTGGGTACAGCAACACAACATGTGAGGCCTGGGTACAGCAACACAACATGTGAGGCCTGGGTACAGCAACACATCATGTGAGGCCTGGGTACAGCAACACAACATGTGAGGCCTGGGTACAGCAACACAACATGTGAGGCCTGGGTACAGCAACACAACATGTGAGGCCTAGGTAAAGCAACACAACATGTGAGGCCTGGGTACAGCAACACAACATGTGAGGCCTGGGTACAGCAACACAACATGTGAGGCCTGGGTACAGCAACACAACATGTGAGGCCTGGGTACAGCAACACAACATGTGAGGCCTAGGTACAGCAACACAGCATGTGAGGCCTGGGTACAGCAACACAACATGTGAGGCCTAGGTACAGCAACACAACATGTGAGGCCTGGGTACAGCACCACAACATGTGAGGCCTAGGTACAGCAACATAACATGTGAGGCCTGGGTACAGCAACACAACATGTGAGGCCTAGGTACAGCAACACAACATTTGAGGCCTTTTTACAGCAACACAACATGTGAGGCCTAGGTACAGCAACACAACATGTGAGGCCTACGTACAGCAACACAACATGTGAGGCCTGGGTACAGCAAAAAATCGTGTGAGGCCTAGGTACAGCAACACAACATGTGAGGCCTAGGTACAGCAACACAACATGTGAGGCCTGGGTACAGCAACACAACATGTGAGGCCTGAGTACAGCAACACAACATGTGAGGCCTGGGTACAGCAACACAACATGTGAGGCCCGGTTACAGCAACACAACATGTGAGGCCTAGGTTCAGCAACACAACATGTGAGGCCTGGGTACAGCAACACAACATGTGAGGCCTGGGTACAGCAACACAACGTGTGAGGCCTGGGAACAGCAACACTACATGTGAGGCCTAGGTACAGCAACACAACATGTGAGGCCTGGGTACAGCAACACAACATGTGAGGCCTGGGTACACCAACACAACATGTGAGGCCTGGGTACAGCAACACAACATGTGAGGCCTGGGTACAGCAACACAACATGTGAGGCCTGGGTACAGCAACACATCATGTGAGGCCTGGGTACAGCAACACAACATGTGAGGCCTGGGTACAGCAACACAACATGTGAGGCCTGGGTACAGCAACACAACATGTGAGGCCTAGGTAAAGCAACACAACATGTGAGGCCTGGGTACAGCAACACAACATGTGAGGCCTGGGTACAGCAACACAACATGTGAGGCCTGGGTACAGCAACACAACATGTGAGGCCTGGGTACAGCAACACAACATGTGAGGCCTGGGTACAGCAGCACAACATGTGAGGGCTGGGTACAGCAGCACAACATGTGAGGCCTAGGTACAGCAACACAACATGTGAGGCCTGGGTACAGCAGCACAACATGTGAGGCCTGGGTACAGCAGCACAACATGTGAGGACTGGGTACAGCAGCACAACATGTGAGGCCTGGGTACAGCAGCACAATATGTGAGGCCTGGGTACAGCAGCACAACATGTGAGGCCTGGGTACAGCAACACAACATGTGAGGCCTGGGTACAGCAACACAACATGTGAGGCCTGGGTACAGCAGCACAACAAGTGAGGCCTGGGTACAGCAACACAACATGTGAGGCCTGGGTACAGCAGCACAACATGTGAGGCCTGGGTACAGCAGCACAACATGTGAGGCCTGGGTACAGCAGCACTACATGTGAGGCCTGGGTACAGCAACACAACATGTGAGGCCTGGGTACAGCAACACAACATGTGAGGCCTGGGTACAGCAGCACAACATGTGAGGCCTGGGTACAGCAACACAACATGTGAGGCCTAGGAACAGCAACACAACATGTGAGGCCTGGGTACAGCAGCACAACATGTGAGGCCTGGGTACAGCAGCACAACATGTGAGGCCTAGGTACAGCAGCACAACATGTGAGGCCTAGGTACAGCAACACAACATGTGAGGCCTGGGTACAGCAGCACAACATGTGAGGCCTGGGTACAGCAGCACAACATGTGAGGCCTGGGTACAGCAGCACAACATGTGAGGCCTAGGTACAGCAACACAACATGTGAGGCCTGGGTACAGCAACACAACATGTGAGGCCTAGGTACAGCAACACAACATGTGAGGCCTGGGTACAGCAACACAACATGTGAGGCCTGGGTATAGCAACACAACATGTGTGGCCTATGTACAGCAACACAACATGTGAGGCCTGGGTACCGCAACACAACATGTGAGGCCTAGGTACAGCAACACAACATGTGAGGCCTGGGTACAGCAACACAACATGTGAGGCCTAGGTACAGCAACACAACATGTGAGGCCGGGGTACAGCAACACAACATGTGAGGCCTGAGTACAGCAACACAACTTGTGAGGCCTGGGTACAGCAACACAACATGTGAGGCCCGGGTACAGCAACACAACATGTGAGGCCTAGGTTCAGCAACACAACATGTGAGGCCTGGGTACAGCAACACAACATGTGAGGCCTGGGTACAGCAACACAACATGTGAGGCCTGGGAACAGCAACACTACATGTGAGGCCTAGGTACAGCAACACAACATGTGAGGCCTGGGTACAGCAACACAACATGTGAGGCCTGGGTACAGCAACACAACATGTGAGGCCTGGGTACAGCAACACAACATGTGAGGCCTAGGTAAAGCAACACAACATGTGAGGCCTGGGTACAGCAGCACAACATGTGAGGCCTGGGTACAGCAGCACAACATGTGAGGCCTGGGTACAGCAGCACAACATGTGAGGCCTAGGTACAGCAACACAACATGTGAGGCCTGGGTACAGCAACACAACATGTGAGGCCTAGGTACAGCAACACAACATGTGAGGCCTGGGTACAGCAACACAACATGTGAGGCCTGGGTATAGCAACACAACATGTGTGGCCTATGTACAGCAACACAACATGTGAGGCCTGGGTACAGCAACACAACATGTGAGGCCTAGGTACAGCAACACAACATGTGAGGCCTGGGTACAGCAACACAACATGTGAGGCCTAGGTACAGCAACACAACATGTGAGGCCTGGGTACAGCAACACAACATGTGAGGCCTGAGTACAGCAACACAACTTGTGAGGCCTGGGTACAGCAACACAACATGTGAGGCCCGGGTACAGCAACACAACATGTGAGGCCTAGGTTCAGCAACACAACATGTGAGGCCTGGGTACAGCAACACAACATGTGAGGCCTGGGTACAGCAACACAACATGTGAGGCCTGGGAACAGCAACACTACATGTGAGGCCTAGGTACAGCAACACAACATGTGAGGCCTGGGTACAGCAACACAACATGTGAGGCCTGGGTACAGCAACACAACATGTGAGGCCTGGGTACAGCAACACAACATGTGAGGCCTGGGTACAGCAGCACAACATGTGAGGCCTGGGTACAGCAACACAACATGTGAGGCCTAGGAACAGCAACACAACATGTGAGGCCTGGGTACAGCAGCACAACAAGTGAGGCCTGGGTACAGCAACACAACATGTGAGGCCTGGGTACAGCAGCACAACATGTGAGGCCTGGGTACAGCAGCACAACATGTGAGGCCTGGGTACAGCAGCACTACATGTGAGGCCTGGGTACAGCAACACAACATGTGAGGCCTGGGTACAGCAACACAACATGTGAGGCCTGGGTACAGCAGCACTACATGTGAGGCCTGGGTACAGCAACACAACATGTGAGGCCTAGGAACAGCAACACAACATGTGAGGCCTGGGTACAGCAGCACAACATGTGAGGCCTGGGTACAGCAGCACAACATGTGAGGCCTAGGTACAGCAGCACAACATGTGAGGCCTAGGTACAGCAACACAACATGTGAGGCCTGGGTACAGCAGCACAACATGTGAGGCCTGGGTACAGCAGCACAACATGTGAGGCCTGGGTACAGCAGCACAACATGTGAGGCCTAGGTACAGCAACACAACATGTGAGGCCTGGGTACAGCAACACAACATGTGAGGCCTAGGTACAGCAACACAACATGTGAGGCCTGGGTACAGCAACACAACATGTGAGGCCTGGGTATAGCAACACAACATGTGTGGCCTATGTACAGCAACACAACATGTGAGGCCTGGGTACAGCAACACAACATGTGAGGCCTAGGTACAGCAACACAACATGTGAGGCCTGGGTACAGCAACACAACATGTGAGGCCTAGGTACAGCAACACAACATGTGAGGCCTGGGTACAGCAACACAACATGTGAGGCCTGAGTACAGCAACACAACTTGTGAGGCCTGGGTACAGCAACACAACATGTGAGGCCCGGGTACAGCAACACAACATGTGAGGCCTAGGTTCAGCAACACAACATGTGAGGCCTGGGTACAGCAACACAACATGTGAGGCCTGGGTACAGCAACACAACATGTGAGGCCTGGGAACAGCAACACTACATGTGAGGCCTAGGTACAGCAACACAACATGTGAGGCCTGGGTACAGCAACACAACATGTGAGGCCTGGGTACAGCAACACAACATGTGAGGCCTGGGTACAGCAACACAACATGTGAGGCCTAGGTACAGCAACACAACATGTGAGGCCTGGGTACAGCAACACAACATGTGAGGCCTGAGTACAGCAACACAACATGTGAGGCCTGGGTACAGCAACACAACATGTGAGGCCCGGTTACAGCAACACAACATGTGAGGCCTAGGTTCAGCAACACAACATGTGAGGCCTGGGTACAGCAACACAACATGTGAGGCCTGGGTACAGCAACACAACATGTGAGGCCTGGGAACAGCAACACTACATGTGAGGCCTAGGTACAGCAACACAACATGTGAGGCCTGGGTACAGCAACACAACATGTGAGGCCTGGGTACACCAACACAACATGTGAGGCCTGGGTACACCAACACAACATGTGAGGCCTGGGTACAGCAACACAACATGTGAGGCCTGGGTACAGCAACACATCATGTGAGGCCTGGGTACAGCAACACAACATGTGAGGCCTGGGTACAGCAACACAACATGTGAGGCCTGGGTACAGCAACACAACATGTGAGGCCTAGGTAAAGCAACACAACATGTGAGGCCTGGGTACAGCAACACAACATGTGAGGCCTGGGTACAGCAACACAACATGTGAGGCCTGGGTACAGCAACACAACATGTGAGGCCTGGGTACAGCAACACAACATGTGAGGCCTAGGTACAGCAACACAGCATGTGAGGCCTGGGTACAGCAACACAACATGTGAGGCCTAGGTACAGCAACACAACATGTGAGGCCTGGGTACAGCACCACAACATGTGAGGCCTAGGTACAGCAACATAACATGTGAGGCCTGGGTACAGCAACACAACATGTGAGGCCTAGGTACAGCAACACAACATTTGAGGCCTAGGTACAGCAACACAACATGTGAGGCCTAGGTACAGCAACACAACATGTGAGGCCTACGTACAGCAACACAACATGTGAGGCCTGGGTACAGCAAAAAGTCATGTGAGGCCTAGGTACAGCAACACAACATGTGAGGCCTAGGTACAGCAACACAACATGTGAGGCCTGGGTACAGCAACACAACATGTGAGGCCTGAGTACAGCAACACAACATGTGAGGCCTGGGTACAGCAACACAACATGTGAGGCCCGGTTACAGCAACACAACATGTGAGGCCTAGGTTCAGCAACACAACATGTGAGGCCTGGGTACAGCAACACAACATGTGAGGCCTGGGTACAGCAACACAACATGTGAGGCCTGGGAACAGCAACACTACATGTGAGGCCTAGGTACAGCAACACATCATGTGAGGCCTGGGTACAGCAACACAACATGTGAGGCCTGGGTACACCAACACAACATGTGAGGCCTGGGTACAGCAACACAACATGTGAGGCCTGGGTACAGCAACACAACATGTGAGGCCTGGGTACAGCAACACATCATGTGAGGCCTGGGTACAGCAACACAACATGTGAGGCCTGGGTACAGCAACACAACATGTGAGGCCTGGGTACAGCAACACAACATGTGAGGCCTAGGTAAAGCAACACAACATGTGAGGCCTGGGTACAGCAACACAACATGTGAGGCCTGGGTACAGCAACACAACATGTGAGGCCTGGGTACAGCAACACAACATGTGAGGCCTGGGTACAGCAACACAACATGTGAGGCCTGGGTACAGCAGCACAACATGTGAGGGCTGGGTACAGCAGCACAACATGTGAGGCCTAGGTACAGCAACACAACATGTGAGGCCTGGGTACAGCAGCACAACATGTGAGGCCTGGGTACAGCAGCACAACATGTGAGGACTGGGTACAGCAGCACAACATGTGAGGCCTGGGTACAGCAGCACAATATGTGAGGCCTGGGTACAGCAGCACAACATGTGAGGCCTGGGTACAGCAACACAACATGTGAGGCCTGGGTACAGCAACACAACATGTGAGGCCTGGGTACAGCAGCACAACAAGTGAGGCCTGGGTACAGCAACACAACATGTGAGGCCTGGGTACAGCAGCACAACATGTGAGGCCTGGGTACAGCAGCACAACATGTGAGGCCTGGGTACAGCAGCACTACATGTGAGGCCTGGGTACAGCAACACAACATGTGAGGCCTGGGTACAGCAACACAACATGTGAGGCCTGGGTACAGCAGCACAACATGTGAGGCCTGGGTACAGCAACACAACATGTGAGGCCTAGGAACAGCAACACAACATGTGAGGCCTGGGTACAGCAGCACAACATGTGAGGCCTGGGTACAGCAGCACAACATGTGAGGCCTAGGTACAGCAGCACAACATGTGAGGCCTAGGTACAGCAACACAACATGTGAGGCCTGGGTACAGCAGCACAACATGTGAGGCCTGGGTACAGCAGCACAACATGTGAGGCCTGGGTACAGCAGCACAACATGTGAGGCCTAGGTACAGCAACACAACATGTGAGGCCTGGGTACAGCAACACAACATGTGAGGCCTAGGTACAGCAACACAACATGTGAGGCCTGGGTACAGCAACACAACATGTGAGGCCTGGGTATAGCAACACAACATGTGTGGCCTATGTACAGCAACACAACATGTGAGGCCTGGGTACCGCAACACAACATGTGAGGCCTAGGTACAGCAACACAACATGTGAGGCCTGGGTACAGCAACACAACATGTGAGGCCTAGGTACAGCAACACAACATGTGAGGCCTGGGTACAGCAACACAACATGTGAGGCCTGAGTACAGCAACACAACTTGTGAGGCCTGGGTACAGCAACACAACATGTGAGGCCCGGGTACAGCAACACAACATGTGAGGCCTAGGTTCAGCAACACAACATGTGAGGCCTGGGTACAGCAACACAACATGTGAGGCCTGGGTACAGCAACACAACATGTGAGGCCTGGGAACAGCAACACTACATGTGAGGCCTAGGTACAGCAACACAACATGTGAGGCCTGGGTACAGCAACACAACATGTGAGGCCTGGGTACAGCAACACAACATGTGAGGCCTGGGTACAGCAACACAACATGTGAGGCCTAGGTACAGCAACACAACATGTGAGGCCTGGGTACAGCAACACAACATGTGAGGCCTGAGTACAGCAACACAACATGTGAGGCCTGGGTACAGCAACACAACATGTGAGGCCCGGTTACAGCAACACAACATGTGAGGCCTAGGTTCAGCAACACAACATGTGAGGCCTGGGTACAGCAACACAACATGTGAGGCCTGGGTACAGCAACACAACATGTGAGGCCTGGGAACAGCAACACTACATGTGAGGCCTAGGTACAGCAACACAACATGTGAGGCCTGGGTACAGCAACACAACATGTGAGGCCTGGGTACACCAACACAACATGTGAGGCCTGGGTACAGCAACACAACATGTGAGGCCTGGGTACAGCAACACAACATGTGAGGCCTGGGTACAGCAACACATCATGTGAGGCCTGGGTACAGCAACACAACATGTGAGGCCTGGGTACAGCAACACAACATGTGAGGCCTGGGTACAGCAACACAACATGTGAGGCCTAGGTAAAGCAACACAACATGTGAGGCCTGGGTACAGCAACACAACATGTGAGGCCTGGGTACAGCAACACAACATGTGAGGCCTGGGTACAGCAACACAACATGTGAGGCCTGGGTACAGCAACACAACATGTGAGGCCTAGGTACAGCAACACAGCATGTGAGGCCTGGGTACAGCAACACAACATGTGAGGCCTAGGTACAGCAACACAACATGTGAGGCCTGGGTACAGCACCACAACATGTGAGGCCTAGGTACAGCAACATAACATGTGAGGCCTGGGTACAGCAACACAACATGTGAGGCCTAGGTACAGCAACACAACATTTGAGGCCTTTTTACAGCAACACAACATGTGAGGCCTAGGTACAGCAACACAACATGTGAGGCCTACGTACAGCAACACAACATGTGAGGCCTGGGTACAGCAAAAAATCATGTGAGGCCTAGGTACAGCAACACAACATGTGAGGCCTAGGTACAGCAACACAACATGTGAGGCCTGGGTACAGCAACACAACATGTGAGGCCTGAGTACAGCAACACAACATGTGAGGCCTGGGTACAGCAACACAACATGTGAGGCCCGGTTACAGCAACACAACATGTGAGGCCTAGGTTCAGCAACACAACATGTGAGGCCTGGGTACAGCAACACAACATGTGAGGCCTGGGTACAGCAACACAACATGTGAGGCCTGGGAACAGCAACACTACATGTGAGGCCTAGGTACAGCAACACAACATGTGAGGCCTGGTTACAGCAACACAACATGTGAGGCCTGGGTACACCAACACAACATGTGAGGCCTGGGTACAGCAACACAACATGTGAGGCCTGGGTACAGCAACACAACATGTGAGGCCTGGGTACAGCAACACATCATGTGAGGCCTGGGTACAGCAACACAACATGTGAGGCCTGGGTACAGCAACACAACATGTGAGGCCTGGGTACAGCAACACAACATGTGAGGCCTAGGTAAAGCAACACAACATGTGAGGCCTGGGTACAGCAACACAACATGTGAGGCCTGGGTACAGCAACACAACATGTGAGGCCTGGGTACAGCAACACAACATGTGAGGCCTGGGTACAGCAACACAACATGTGAGGCCTAGGTACAGCAACACAGCATGTGAGGCCTGGGTACAGCAACACAACATGTGAGGCCTAGGTACAGCAACACAACATGTGAGGCCTGGGTACAGCACCACAACATGTGAGGCCTAGGTACAGCAACATAACATGTGAGGCCTGGGTACAGCAACACAACATGTGAGGCCTAGGTACAGCAACACAACATTTGAGGCCTTTTTACAGCAACACAACATGTGAGGCCTAGGTACAGCAACACAACATGTGAGGCCTACGTACAGCAACACAACATGTGAGGCCTGGGTACAGCAAAAAATCATGTGAGGCCTAGGTACAGCAACACAACATGTGAGGCCTGGGTACAGCAACACAACATGTGAGGCCTAGGTACAGCAACACATCATATGAGGCCTGGGTACAGCAACACAACATGTGAGGCCTAGGTACAGCAACACAACATGTGAGGCCTGGGTACAGCAACACAACATGTGAGGCCTAGGTACAGCAACACAACATTTGAGGCCTGGGTACAGCAACGCAACATGTGAGGCCTAGGTACAGCAACACAACATGTGAGGCCTGGGTACAGCAACACAACATGTGAGGCCTGGGTACAGCAACACAACATGTGAGGCCTAGGTACAGCAACACAACATGTGAGGCCTGGGTACAGCAACACAACATGTGAGGCCTGGGTACAGCAACACAACATGTGAGGCCTGGGTACAGAAACACAACATGTGAGGCCTGGGTACAGCAACACAACATGTGAGGCCTGGGTACAGCAACACAACATGTGAGGCCTGGGTACAGCAACACAACATGTGAGGCCTGGGTACAGCAACACAACATGTGAGGCCTAGGTACAGCAACACAACATGTGAGGCCTAGGTACAGCAAAACAACATGTGAGGCCTGGGTACAGCAACACAACATGTGAGGCCTGGGTACAGCAACACAACATGTGAGGCCTAGGTACAGCAACACAACATGTGAGGCCTTGGGTACAGCAACACAACATGTGAGGCCTAGGTACAGCAACACAACATGTGAGGCCTGGGTACAGCAACACAACATGTGAGACCTGGGTACACTAACACAACATGTGAGGCCTGGGTACAGCAACACAACATGTGAGACCTGGGTGTAGCAACACAACATCGGGTGACAGGATAAGGAACTTCTCCTCTACAGTGATCCTTGTAATGACCTGTGATTCACCGGTCTGTATCAAGATCACGCTTTTTTGCTTTACAGGTTTTGAAGAGAAAAAATGTATAAAAAAGAACAGAACTAAAATAACTCAACAAAAATACAGTACGAACTTAAAAACTAGACGTGAGATAACATGAAGTGTTGCGAATATAGTAAAGAATAAGTGAAAAGGAGCTTAAATATTTACGAGTCACCAGACAAAGAGGAGATCCCGGAACTCTCGTTATACACAATACAATGACAAACTATGTAGAGAAAGCCAATATTTTACTCAACTTTTCGCCCATGACTGAGGTTTCTCGGACTTGATAAAGCTCAGTCCTGAGCAACACATCATCTATTACAAAGTTTTACTCTATACTACTCTTCTTCATGCACACTCCTCAACTTGTTGCACCAGTCAACAGCATTATATCATTTAATAAAAATCTTGCTGGACGGTTATGAGATTCATATGTATCTTGCAACAACAGGTCAAACTTTACTGTTTAATATCATTTTAAAATATTCTGAAACTGTAGAGTTAGGGAGAAAACGCCTAAATAAGCTTCCTGAAATAGACGAAAAATACATGATCACATACTTGGTTCACACTAGTGTTCGGATCAAGCTCTATTTTTTTTTTTTTTTTTTTTTTATGAATCAAAGTTACGGAAGATAACTAATAATTACTTAATGCTCTATTTTACACCCAGCTACACCATAACCTCAAAGAAATTACAGAAGGGACAGGAAGAGGAAGTAAAATAGTGTCCTTCAGTTTTGTTAGGTGTGTGTTGTGACGTATAATTTATATAATGGTTAGACCGGGTATGCCAACAAGAGTTTAATATCTTTCCGTTGGTTTGGCTGGATTTAATGCTGGTTTTCCTAAGTTAGTCTAATAGTCTTAATATGTACATCATACTCATTTTGCGGTTGATAGAAAAGATTTCTGGAGAGGCATGTAATGGAGTTCAGTCAGGGACTGCCCTCCCAAATATTTTGTATGGTGGTTAGAACGTCCCATAAGGCAAGTCAAGCTTAAATTAGGTACCCTTCACAATAGGTATATCCTGTTAATTTAATAAATAAAGTATTTTACTAAAGCTGAGAGTGAAGAGAAACACTTAGTATATAATTAACTCAGTCTAGATACGAGTGTCGACTGGTATATTGAGCTGAAAGTTTATTATAAGTCCAGCATACTGATGTGGACTGATTCTTCTCCTTTCTCTGACGTGTTCAGGAGGGTGAGCATGTATGAAGGTTACATAATTAGAAATGAAATAAAGCAGTAGTTGGCAACTCAGAAAAGTCTCTCAATATATACTGGAGACGCAGAGGCTGACCAGCAACTTGACACACTGACCGGCTGAACTGGTAACTTGTAATCACTCAACACACTGAGATATAATAGTCGACACATTTGCGTACGTATTCACATTTTACAGACTTCTGTGTTAGGCTTCGTAAGTTTTCTAACGAGATTGCCAACAGCCTGAATGAACAGAGACGAGACTGTATTACCGGACGGAGGATCAAGCCTCCACTGTTTCTGGTTAATGGCAATCACGTGTTTAACTCTTCATACAATATAATCTTCACTTCATAACATAATTATATTTTATTCATTTTCCGATCATTGCCTCCAAAAACACTTAATCAGTTCTAACAAAACATTTATATCTTACAATCTTTTAATATATCTAATTATAATATGTTTTCCTTGAACAGGTTACATCGCGTTCATCTGAACGAGGAACAAAGATGAACATTAAAATTGTAAGCAAATTGTCTCTATTCTGAAAATATATTTTTCAATAATTTGGAAAAAGTTTTGTTTCTGAAATGCATTTTGTATATTTTCATTTTGCAAATATTAGTGTGTTAATATTAGTGTGTTAATATTAGTGTGTTAATATTAGTGTGTTAATATTAGTGTGTTAATATTAGTGTGTTAATATTAGTGTGTTAATATTAGTGTGTTAATATCACATTTAGTTTAACTAGTGATAGAACGATACCAAAATTTTTGTAATTTCGGTACTGATACCCAGTTTTCGGCCGATACTGATACCGATAATTTTCCAATATATTTTTTTATTATAACTATGTGTAATATATAAGGGAATGCTTATTGCACAATGGGTATTAAATAACACAGGAAAGTTAAATATTAATAACTTAATTTCCCAGAGAGAGAGAGAGAGAGAGAGAGAGAGAGAGAGACAGAGAGAGAGAGAGAGAGAGAGAGAGAGAGAGAGAGAGAGAGAGTAACTCTCAGTCATGAGATAGTATAATTTTTTATATATTATCACATGCAATTTTAGTTAAAAGTATCGGCTAGTATCGGACGTTTTTGTCACCGGTGTTGTTAATCCAACACCGATACGTTAACACATCCCTAGTTTAAATGTGTGTCAGCAATCTGCGATGGTTTTCTAAGACGAGCATTTATCTTCAACAACTACAGGTGTTGTTGGTGTTGGTGGTGGTGTTGGGGATGGTGTTGGGAGCACCACAACTCATCACCGGAAAGAGAGACTTCCCCGGCCAGAGACGTCTTGGTTCGACAAATTACCGCAGCCACCACTTTGGCAGGAACGGATACAAGGCAGTGCCCGTAGCAAGTAAGTAACGTGTTTGCTCTCTCTCTCTCTCTCTCTCTCTCTCTCTCTCTCTCTCTCTCTCTCTCTCTCTCTCTCTCTCTCTCTCTCTCTCTCTCTCTCTCTCTCTCTCTCTCTCTCTCTCTCTCTTTTCTCTCTCTCTTACTATATATTTTTTCATAATTTTTAATCAGATTCGCAAAGCTATTTTCTTTGATATATTTTAGTCGTGTCTCAATGTTTACACGTCTGGTTTTCTTCACAGGACAGAGCGATGTGAGACAGGAAAGTGATGAATAGCGTCTGCTGCTCCTTAAGCGCTCATCAATCTGCAGTATCTGCTGGTCCTTTACGCTTATGGCCTAAAAGTCGTGATGCACTACCGTGTCAGGAAACACTTGTTCTGTTTCCTGGCAAACCTGACCTAACCTAACCTGATCTAAGCCTCCCCTTCAAAAACACTGTTTAGACCACACGAGTAATTGTATGAAATTAGGTGTGTGTGTACTCACCTAGTTGTACTCACCTAGTTGAGGTTGCGGGGGTCGAGTCCGAGCTCCTGGCCCCGCCTCTTCACTGATCGCTACTAGGTCACTCTCCCTGAGCCGTGAGCTTTATCATACCTCTGCTTAAAGCTATGTATGGATCCTGCCTCCACTACATCGCTTCCCAAACTATTCCACTTACTGACTACTCTGTGGCTGAAGAAATACTTCCTAACATCCCTGTGATTCATCTGTGTCTTTAGCTTCCAACTGTGTCCCCTTGTTACTGTGTCCAATCTCTGGAACATCCTGTCTTTGTCCACCTTGTCAATTCCTCTCAGTATTTTGTATGTTGTTATCATGTCCCCCCTATCTCTCCTGTCCTCCAGTGTCGTCAGGTTGATTTCCCTTAACCTCTCCTCGTAGGACATACCTCTTAGCTCTGGGACTAGTCTTGTTGCAAACCTTTGCACTTTCTCTAGTTTCTTTACGTGCTTGGCTAGGTGTGGGTTCCAAACTGGTGCCGCATACTCCAATATGGGCCTAACGTATACGGTGTACAGGGTCCTGAACGATTCCTTATTAAGATGTCGGAATGCTGTTCTGAGGTTTGCTAGGCGCCCATATGCTGCAGCAGTTATTTGGTTGATGTGCGCTTCAGGAGATGTGCCTGGTGTTATACTCACCCCAAGATCTTTTTCCTTGAGTGAGGTTTGTAGTCTCTGACCCCTAGACTGTACTCCGTCTGCGGCCTTCTTTGCCCTTCCCCAATCTTCATGACTTTGCACTTGGTGGGATTGAACTCCAGGAGCCAATTGCTGGACCAGTTCTGCAGCCTGTCCAGATCCCTTTGTAGTTCTGCCTGGTCTTCGATCAGGTGTATTCTTCTCATCAACTTTACGTCATCTGCAAACAGGGACACCTCAGAGTCTATTCCTTCCGGCATGTCGTTCACAAATACCAGAAACAGCACTGGTCCTAGGACTGACTGCAGGGACCCTCGGGCTGGTCACAGGTGCCCACTCTGACACCTCGCCACGTACCATGACTCGCTGCTGTCTTCCGACAAGTATTCCCTGATCCATTGTAGTACCTTCCCTGTTATCCCTGCTTGGTCCTCCAGTTTTGCACCAATCTCTTGTGTGGAACTGTGTCATACGCCTTCTTGCAGTCCAAGAAAATGCAATCCACCCACCCCTCTCTCTCTTGTCTTACTGCTGTCACCATGTCATTAGAACTCCAGTAGGTTTGTGACACAGGATTTCCGTCCCTGAAACCATGCTGGCTGCTGTTGATGAGATCATTCCTTTCTAGGTGTTCCACCACTCTTCTCCTGATAATCTTCTCCATGATTTTGCATACTATACATGTCAGTGACACTGGTCTGTAGTTTAATGCTTCATGTCTGTCTCCTTTTTTAAAGATTGGGACTACATTTGCTGTCTTCCATGCCTCAGGCAATCTCCCTGTTTCGATAGATGTATTGAATATTGTTGTTAGGGGTACACATAGCGCCTCTGCTCCCTCTCTCAATACCCATGGGGAGATGTTATCTGGCCCCATTGCCTTTGAGGTATCTAGCTCACTCAGAAGCCTCTGTGTGTGTGTGTGTGTGTGTGTGTGTGTGTGTGTGTGTGTGTGTGTGTGTGTGTGTGTGTGTGTGTGTGTGTGTGTGTATCGATTCATAGTTTCTTTCTAGGTTAGTATTTCAAGTTTAATTTGGAAAGTTGTTTATAAAGTGACAATGCATTTTATTTTTCGCCAAGTTCATATAAATGAATATTTTTTTTAAATATTAACTTACATTATACCATACCACGGGTGGTGATTGAACTCGTGGCGAGAGAGTTTGTAGTCGTGTCATTACGATCTCGTGAGTCATTACTTATATTCATAGCCAATGCAATAAAAAAATAATTTATTTTAGTAAATAAAGATATGAATCAAAACTATTTTCTTTGCACCAAATATTTTACTACCTAAGGATATACTCCTAGGATATACTCCTAGGATGCACTTCCAGGATGCACTCCTAGGATATACTCCTAGGATGCACTTCCAGGATGCACTCCTAGGATATACTCCTAGGATGCACTTCCAGGATGCACTCCTAGGATATACTCCTAGGATGCACTTCTAGGATGCACTCCTAGGATACACTCTTAGGATGCACTTCCAGGATGCACTCCTAGAGAGCATTACCAGGAAACTCTCCCATAATGCATTTCCAATACTCAAAAAAAAAAAAAATGAAGAAGCTAATATCTGTTTCACCTGAATTAAGGTCAGAGGGAGACTTAAACATCTGTGCAAGATATTTTTAACAAGTGCGACAGAGAAGGACAGACAAGCTTAAGAAAGCTGACCACCCGGTGGTGCCACGGGGATGCACTGGGCCACAGGGCCACTGGGCCACGGGGCCAGGGCCATAGGGACCACGGGGCCACGACCAGGGGCCACAGACCACTGGGCCACGGGGCCGCAGAGACCCACAGGGGCCACAGGGCCCACGGGGCCACAGGGCCACTGCCACAGGGTCCACGGAGGCCACAGGGCCACAGGGCCACAGGGGCCACACGATGACCACCACAAGGGGCCACTGGGCCACGGGGCCAGCTCTGACTGCCAAATATAATAATGCATGTGAAGGTGACGCAAAACTTTTATTTTATTAAAGAACAAAAGAACATAAAGCCGAGACTGGAACAACACAGGAATAATAATCCGCCGCAGAGACAGGCCAACCTTACGACGTTTGTCGATTTGATCACTTTACAAAGTCACACTAGTGTGACTTTTGTAAATGATCCAAGTCGGACCGAAACGTCGTCGTAAGTTTCGGGCTATTTGTTGATTTCATTGTTTAGGGCCATAAGAATTAATCTCTTTCAATACGTTAATTTTCAACTGCGTCATTAACTGGGTTATAAACTAATAATAGCGCTTTGACATCAATTTTAATTTTTTAGAGAGATTTCTTAGCTATCGTCTTGTTATGGTGAAAAAAAATGTTGTTGTCTTCAACCCCAGCAAACTGACAGCGAAGAACTGAACTGGATACTGTCTGGGGAAATACAAATTACTACTACTGGAGGTTACCAAACGAAAACTTGAAAAAAATGGGGGAATTGCTACCAGGGACACTCCTGTTGCCATCTAGAGTACCAACAAGATCTAGGGTTACGAAGTTGATAATAGAGTTGAAAATAGCTTATTTTGGAAAAAAAAAGATTCTTTGCCAACTGTACAGACTGAAGCAGACAACAACTCATGTTAAATTACATCTTTACGGGATGATGCGCACAATTATTTTATGAGCAGCCAGGAAGCAAACCATCAATCTTGGCACGTACCAGGAAGCAGACCATCAATCTTGGCACGTACCAGGAAGCAGACCATCAAGCTTGGCACGTACCAGAAAGCAGACCATCAAGTTTGGCACTTACCAGGAAGCAGACTCTTGCACTTCCACCTTGACTCCACAAACCTCTTGAGCCGTAACGACCTGCGATCTACCCACAATGAAAATAGCTTCAGGAAAACTTAACTTCACCCACCGCACATATATGCACGAATACTCCCTTTCCTGTGTAAAAGTACGAGAAAGTGTGTATGTAGCCTAAATACATTTGATGTTGACTGAAAATGGATATTATACATATCCAGTACCAAGTTCATATCAAAAGTGAATGGGGCATTTATCTTTTCTCCTCTTCCTCCTCTTCTCTCCTCATCCACTCAGTTTCTTTCTATCCTCCCCTCTATTTAATTACTTCAGATTCTCCAGTGATTGCTTGGTGGGAGTGCACCGTGTGAATGCATCCTCTGAATTCATCGTAAAAGTGCACAGTGCGTGTGCTTCGAATGAGTGTATCGTATGAGTGCATCTTATT